>NC_086319.1:46330405-46642905 GCF_036172605.1 Pelobates fuscus | reverse complement strand
GACCAAGGAGAGAGCTGATAGCTGACCTACTGGAGCTGGACGAAATGGATAGATCCATGGAGGTAACTGAACCTATTGCACCGGTCAGCGAGAACGATGTACTCACTGCTATTGTACAGCGAAGATTAGCATTATATCCGGAAAGGACCACGGAGCTATTAGACAGACTGTTCAAGAACGCAAAAGAGGAGATCGAGACTAAGAGGAGGCAAGACACGGAACATGTATTGGCGCAACAAGCTAGTACACATATAGTTCCTACTCCTCCTCCCGTTGCTGCAGGGAGGAAAATACCATTTACTGCATTTAAAGCATTTGCAGAAAATGAGGAAGAGATTGATGGGTATTTGGCAGATTTTGAGCGGCAGTGCTCACTGCACCAGATACCCCCAGACCAATGGGTTACTATTCTGGCTGGAAAACTTTCAGGAAAAGCAAATGAGGCTTTTCGGGCACTCACGGCCGAAGATATCACACAATATCAGCGGGTGAAAGCCGCACTACTCACCCGATACGCAGTCACCCCAGAGGCGTATCGCCGTCGCTTCCGGGAGTCCAAAAAGAAGGCAGCGGACTCCCACATGGAATGGGCAAACAAGCTACAAAGGGTGGCATCACATTGGATGCAAGGGTGCAATGCTAACACCGGAGAAGAAGTGCTACAATTGTTCCTGATGGAACATTTCTTCCAAGATTTGGCGGCAGATACACAGGATTGGGTGAGAGATCGCCGCCCAGCCAACTTAAATGAGGCAGCACGACTAGCGGACGAATATGTGGAAACGAGAAAAGTGAGCCAAGGTACTACGCGACCAGCACCTAGAACAGAGGCCCGCAACCCAACCCACGCTGCACGCACAGAATTCCGGGCCCCGGTACCCCCAGGACCTCCACGTCCTCAAGGGTCTAACAACCACCCCCGGGAATCCTACAGAGTGACGTGTCATCGCTGCGGCAACCTGGGACATATTGCCCGTGTTTGCCCGTTGGGATCAGCCAATAATAATTGGAGGCGCACATCTAACACCGAAAGCCCATCTTCACGCCCCGCTGCTGCTCATTGCCTGGAGATTGAAGGGAGCCCTGAGGAATGCCTGGGAATATTATATGAGGCCAACCCCATACAAGCGGCTTCCCCAGATAATCGCCAGCACCACCGTCAGGAGGTGCGTGTAAATGGACAGATAGCACAAGGCCTAAGGGACACTGGCGCTACCATCACCTTAATACAAAAGCATCTGGTGAAACCAGAACTTGTGTCTAACCGTACTGTTGCTGTTCGGGTCGCAGGGGGGGCTGTTTTTCGCTTACCCACCGCCCGGGTACACTTGGATTGGGGAGTCGGGTCAGGAAAGACCACGGTGGGCATTATGGACAACCTACCCGCTGAGGTCGTGTTGGGCAATGATATTGGCCCTCTAGCCTCGGCCTTTTTACCCACTACTGCTGCGGCTTGCCCCGTGACCACCCGCTCACAGACCCGTATCGAGGACGATCCGCCAACAGGTCGGGAGACCCAGGTAAGCCCCCGACAGACACCTAGCAGTGACACTACAGATAGACCGCTAACTTGGGACACCCCAGAGGAGTTTGGGAGGGAAACTAGACAGGACCCCACCCTCCGAAAGTACCGAGAACTAGCTGACAATAGAGGGGATGAGCGGGAACGTTTTATATGGGAGGGGGACAGATTATACAGATTAACCGAAGGCAGGAAGAGAGGCTGTGCTCCTTCGCAGAAGCGCCAATTAGTGGTACCTAGAAAGTACCGATTGGAGCTTCTCCGAATTGGCCACGACATTCCGTTAGCAGGACATCTAGGGGGTAACCGCACAACCTACAGAATCACTCAGACCTTCTTTTGGCCAGGAATCTCGAAGGACGTGCGCCGTTACTGTAGCACGTGTGATGTATGCCAGAGGGTGGGGAAGAGAGGGGATCATCCGAAAGCTCGACTGTCCCCTATGCCTGTGATCGAGGAACCATTTAGCAGGGTGGCAGTCGATCTAGTAGGACCCCTACCTAACCCCAGTCCCTCTGGTAAGAAATACATTCTTACCGTGGTGGACTATGCCACCCGCTACCCAGAAGCCGTCGCTCTGACGAATATCCAGGCTGACACTGTCGCCAGTGCGCTAGTCGGGATATTCACCAGAGTAGGATTTCCCCAGGAAATCTTGTCGGACAGAGGGACCCAGTTTACCGCAGACTTAACCCAGCAGTTGTGGAAGGTCTGTGGTATTAAGCCCCTACTTAGTTCACCGTACCACCCCCAGACTAACGGTCTCTGTGAACGCTTTAATGGTACCCTAAAGCAATTGCTACGGACCTTTACGGCGGAATACAGAGACTGGGAGCGATTTTTGCCACACCTCCTGTTTGCTTACCGGGAGGTACCGCAGGAGTCCACTGGGTTCTCTCCCTTTGAACTGCTCTATGGACGGAGGGTGCGAGGCCCTCTCGACCTCATCCGAGAGCACTGGGAGGGAGAGACGGAACACGAAGGTGTCCCCATCGTACCATATGTGCTAGAAATGCGGGACCGTATGGAACAGTTAGCCCGGATGGCCCGGGATCATCTCCATGCGGCCCAGGGTCGGCAGAAACATTGGTACGATCGGAACGCTAGGCTGAGAACATTCCAGGTAGGACAGAAAGTTCTAGTACTTAAACCCGTTCGAGGAAATAAATTGCAGACCTCCTGGCAAGGCCCCTACAAAGTAGTAGCCCAGGTCTGTGACACCACCTATATCATTGCCAGTAGCAAGGACGAAAAGATACAGAAGTCCTTTCATATAAACCTATTAAAGGAATACCAAGAACGGCCCGAAGACATAGCCGCCATATGCATCCCCGCCACTGAGGACCCTGACAGTCTCCCCATCCCTGATCTATTAGCCAACCCCGAGTCCAAAACTCTGCTTAATACAGTACAGCTAGGGGAGCGATTAACTCCCCCAGAACGAGAACAACTCCAGCAACTACTAGTTGAAAAGAGATTAACCTTTTCCCAGGAGCCAGGTTACACACCTGTAGCGACCCATTACGTAGAAACCCCAGGACAAGCCCCGCTCCGACAAACCCCCTATAGAATTCCCGAGGCTGTAAAAGAAGAGATGAGGAAGGAGATTCAGGAGATGTTAAAACTAGGGGTTATAGAGCCATCCGACAGTCCCTGGGCATCTCCCGTCGTCCTAGTCCCCAAAAAGGACGGGACGACCCGGTTCTGTGTCGATTACCGACGCCTCAACGACCGGACTGTGACAGACGCATACCCCATGCCCCGAGTAGACGAGCTATTGGATCGCATTGCCAGGGGACGCTATCTGACCACCATTGACTTGTGCAAGGGGTACTGGCAGATTCCCCTGGCCAAGGACGCGATCCCTAAGTCGGCGTTTGTCACCCCGTTTGGCCTGTACCAGTTTAAGGTCATGCCTTTCGGGATGAAAAACGCCCCAGCTACTTTTCAGCGCTTAGTGGACCGCCTCCTTGATGGCTTCCAGGACTTCGCTTGCGCATACCTGGATGACATTGCGATCTATAGCGAGACTTGGGGGGAACACCTACAACACATAGAGACTGTGTTGGATCAGATTAGGGCCGCCGGCCTAACTCTAAAGCCGGAGAAGTGTAACTTTGGCATGGCTGAAGTCCAGTATTTGGGACACCGGGTGGGGTGTGGGAAACAACGACCAGAACCCGCTAAAGTAGAGGCCGTAGCCAATTGGCCCACACCCCACACTAAGACACAAGTGTTAGCATTTTTAGGGACAGCAGGGTACTACAGGAGATTTGTCCCTGACTACAGCGCCATCGCCAAACCCTTGACAGATTTAACAAAGAAGAATTTACCTAGAGTAGTCCTGTGGTCTCCCGCCTGTGAAACAGCATTCCAAACCTTGAAACAAGCCTTGATCAATGCACCTGTTTTATCTGCCCCCGTCCCTAACAAAAGATTTGTCGTCCACACAGATGCGTCCATGTACGGACTGGGGGCAGTGCTAAGCCAGGTCGGCGAAGACGGGGGCGAACACCCTGTCGCGTATCTCAGCAGAAAACTGTTACCTAGAGAAGTGAGTTACGCGGCAGTGGAAAAAGAGTGCTTAGCCCTGGTCTGGGCCCTAAAGAAATTAACCCCATATCTGTACGGTCAAGAGTTCACCTTAATTACTGATCATAACCCCCTTGTATGGCTGAACAGAGTAGCTGGAGATAATGGACGCTTACTGAGATGGAGTCTCGCACTACAGCCATACAATTTCTCCATCCAATACCGCCCTGGCAAGTTTAATGGGAACGCAGACGGTCTGTCCAGACAAACAGAACTATTGCCCTAACAAAGGACCGGACAGCCCCAAGTTGACCCGAAAAGGATCAATCCGGGTCTGCCGGAGTGTTCCACAAAAGGGGAGCAGTGTAACAGATCCCTACCAACCTCTGGTGGATGTGAAACAAACAAGGGAATTACAACTTACACATCCATTCGTTCCATTCCTCTGTTCGTCTGGTTCCGTGCGAATTTCACGTGTAATGCAGAGGTGGCCGCCATTTCGGGACTTTCCACGTGTTCGCGGCCATCTTGTGTGCGAACAGCGGTGTTTGCCTGTAACCGCATGGAACTGAAAACGGATACGCAAACAGGCGAACACCGCTGAATCCTCCAGACCTCCATAAGTTCGTACGGAAACTACCGAACGTCCCCTCGTTCGGTAGTTATATGCAATCATCTATGGGGATTCCAGCGAACCCCGCGATTCGCATGGATGGCCAGAGTATCATACCTTTTTACCGTGCGAACGGAGACCGACCGCAAGGCCAAAACTCATGGAACTAATTTCGGCTAGTTGGTCTGTGCGGTCGGTCAAAACTTTGGAACGTTGTATCTCCCGAACTGTACATCCGAATGGGGTGATTTTTGGATATATTGTCCCCCTGAAGGAGAGCTATCCAGCGCTACCGGATTTAAAGCTGTACCCCCTGTTTTTGGGGTACATCCAGAACTGGTGGAAAAATGTGGACATTTTAATTGGGTTATGTAGTTATCTGAGGGGAGGAGACGTGGGGGTGTTACCATCTGTATTATTGGTTGTTTTCATCCTCCCCCTGGGAGTGTTCTGTGTGTATCTATTTCTAATAAAAAGCAGGCTGGGTGTTCCAGTCCTCAGTTCATCTTGACCCTTCAAAACGTAGCCTCGTCTCGTTCTTGGAAGGGGATTATTTGGGAATATTATTCTGCTCCTGTTTACAGCTGAACCTGCTCCTCACTCTGGATATCGTGGATGGGATTACATCAGCCTACTTCTCCACAGCAGCTTGCAGGGAAAAAGGACACCTTCAACGGCAGAAACCCTCTCTCTATCTGGGTAGCCGTTACATTCCCTACTTCTGGTATCCTGACTTTTGGCTAGTTCTACGTTTATTGTATATTTCTGTACCCTTGACTTCGGATTGTTTCTGACTATTCTCTTATGTTAAGTCTGGCCATTCTAAGGCCTGGTATAAGTATTTTGTGTTTACATAGTTCTGCGTGTTCGGCCTGTTCCATTGGTTCTAATAAATGCTCCTGAGGCTAATGGAGTACCTGGACCTTTTCTCTTTTACTGGTATTTACTGTTGTTAGGCTTGTGCTGGCCCATGGTCTAGTTTAGCACCTTTTGGCTTATGTGGCAGGAGTGCAGTTCCTATTGGTATATTGCCTATTGCTTTTATGACCAAAGAGATGAAGTGGTTATGCTTGCTGATGTTTTTCTTTAGAGTCAATTTGAGTCAGAGTGTTTTTCCAGATCAAATATTTTTGCATACATTTTGCCATTCTGGTTTCAGTTTGCTACAACTAAGTTTAGTGAATAGAGGCCTAAGTAACATTCTTACAGTATGTATTTCTGCCTAATGTCTGTTTACCTCTCTGTTGATAGCACAATCTACATATGTGAGGAACCTTTTGGTATTCACAGCAGAGATATAATACAATTACATGGAAAAAAATATTTTAAACTACTTAGTTTATACTTTCTCCCTGCAGCAATAGAGTCTTAGTACCTATCAGCTCCCTAGCAATTATACTATTTTTTTGATTGGATATCAAGTTTATTACTGAAGTAATATATTGAGAAGTCCCCCATCTGTAATAAGCAGACTGAATTTTCCATTTATTTTTTTATTACACAATTTGCAGTTCCTAGCCTAACATATTAATGATCTATGTTATTCATAATTTTTAAAACTGACACATCGTTTTAAACTATTTAAAGAATGGTTTACAGATTCATATTTTCTTTCTTGTTTTAAAAAGTTGCAGTTCTAAGAGGAATTACAATATACCATTTAATTAAAAAATGGTATAAAATGCATTCAATTAAGTTTTATGAAATTAGAGCACAATTTGTCCATGAGATACGTTATTATAGCTTGTATTTTACAAATGTATAACTTACTATTGTAACTTGGCTGAAATTAAAAAGATGCTAATTAATCAAATCTTTTGCAGATTTTAGTCTTTCTTTATGTTGGATCTCTTTATATAAGATCTATTTAACAAAGCTAAATTACATAAATATGGATTCAAATTAATTTGTGTAATTTAAATCACAACGTGATTGACATTGTTGGTAAAATATTCAGTGGCGGACCTTTCTCAGTCATGTATGAAAATGCATTTTGTGCACTATTATATTCACTAAACATTTTTAGAAATGCAAGAGGGGATCTCATTTAAGCTTTAAGAAAGGCAATGCTTTCATAGAGAAAGTGTAACTTTTTTAAAACCCTAATAGATAACCAGAAGGTAATGGTGGCTTGTTCCTTTATAAATTCACATAATTTTTTTCTTTTATAATTTATATTGCATGCGTGACTGTTGTGCCACATCCTTATACATTTGTTTAAACTCTGCTTGTATAGCATTGTGAAAGAAATTTCTGAGCTTGCAAGCCCTTATACACCACATCTTGGCAGACTCCCATGTGTGCATGAGCTCACTAGGTGCATCACGGGGTTATAATGTCACCCTGAACAAAGTAGTGTAATGGAGGTAAGTAAATACTTAAACATTATAACTAGTGATGTCCTGAACAGTTTGACGGGAACCGTTCGCCAGCGAACATAGCGTGTTCGCGGTCGCGAACACGCGCAATGTTCGGTCCGCCCCCTATTCGTCATGGAGGTGGGAGGGTCTGGGAGGGAGGGTCTGCTGCTGATTGGCTGGAATGTGACTACTGACTGTGAGGTACAGGGTCAAAGTTTACTCAATGATGACGAATAGGGGCGGATCGAACATCGCATATGTTCGCCCGCCGCGGCGACCGCGAACAAGCTATGTTTGCCGGCGAACAGTTCCCGGCGAACTGTTCGGGACATCTCTACTTTCAATGCCTATTTCAAGATCATTTAAATAGAAGCAGTCCCATAACAGGACCTTGAGGGACACCACTTACCACTTTTGTCCAACTTGAACGTTAATGACAACTCTCTGTACTCTATCTTTAAGCCAATATTTTAACCAAGAACAAACCAATGTCTTTAAGTTTAACCAAAACCTATTGTGTGGAACCATATCGAATGCCTTGGAAAACTCAAATGGTCTACACTTCTACTTACTTCTGCTACCTGGTGAACAAGTAGAGAGAGGAGCAATGATAGTGACAAGGACAGGCTGTCCAAGCTGAGAGAAGCATAAGAACAGTGAGGTTTTGAGGACCTTGTCTCTCACTTGTGTATTTTTTTTCGCAATGGGTAGCACATTTTAATACACAGTTTTTTGATTAATTTCTGTTTGTCCTTGCACATTGGTCCTTTTGTCTCTGTGTATGGTAGGCAGATATTTTTTAGTGTGTGCTGTTGTAGTCTTGGGGACTTGTTTCTCACACCCACTTAGTAATCATTATATAGATGTGTTGGACTATGAGTTAAGTGCAGAATCAATGTAGATTTGGTATATTAACCACCCATTTATACTATTAAAGGATGAGGAACTCCTGAGCATATATGCAGTATAAGCTCATTGTGATGGAGGTCCTGTACTCCAATCGAGTACCTCCGCCCAGTCCGCTTACTAGTCGCTTGCAGGGACCCTGGAACCCTTCAGCCTCACTTGTCAAAGCTTGACTGGGGTCCCTCTGGAGCTCTTCCACCCGACTAAGCTGCAGCTCTCCTTCCATGCAGGTATTGTCCCCTCTATCTATTCCCGCTGCTTCCCTTCTTCCAGGCAGGGATCATCCCCTCTCCCACTTCCTCTTCAGCTTTCCTTCCAGGCAGGTATTGTCCCCTCTGCCTATTCTTCTAAAGCTCTTCTTACAGTGCTTGCTATTACCTTTACAAAGGCACTTGCGGCTCTCAGGAGTAGCTCTTCTAACTAGAGGGTTCCTTCAGCCAGCAAACAGGTCCGAAGACTCTGTCACTGGGATCCCTAAAATCCACACAGGACACAAGCTCCAAAAGGAACAAATATAAAATTCTTTACTTTTAGTCGTGACTAGCCAATATGCTCAAAACATTTAGATTAATGTGACAGCTAAATAAAAATACAAACAGTCAAATCATATACAACATACAGCAACTTATTATAACACAATTACATATCTATAAAGAGGTAGGGAAGACATTAATTATCTCTCCTGCCTTCAGAATTAGCAATATGCAAATCTACCCGAATATGCAAATTAGCAATCTTTGTTATTCAGGTAGTGCATATTGCTGTTGCTAGATTCTTGCAACCAACAGGTGGTGCTGTACAGTCTCCACAGCTAAATTCACCTAGTTGATTGCAAGCATTGGCAAGACAGGAGAGCACACTAACATTTAATCCCAAACAACCACATTACACGCACACACACACCCTGCACCAACAATGAACATATAATAACTTAAACATAGGAATTATTCAGATACCTAATTGAATTGTCCATCTTAAATTCTTGGTGATGGTGACTACCTTCACACTCATTACCTATCTAGGAGTTTATACATATATTCGGACTTCTTTCTTTCCATTTGTTACCTTCTTCAAATCAATCATCTTATACCAGTTGGGAGTTTCTAATTGGGGGGATAGGGAATTTTGAGATACTTTTTTGTCCAAGTTTAAAGAATTGTCATTATTGGTTTTCATCTAGTGTGCATTTGTTTAATATTTGTGTTAAATAGTCCCATTAATAAAACTATTGTATTTGCTCTTTTCACTGTTCTTAGCCTTCTCTATCAGTATATTTAATATTAGGGTTATCCTCTTTTTTTTAGGTGTAGGTCTCTTTTCGACTTTCATACCTATTGTACCATACCTCTTCCACTAGGCCAGCACTATGCACTAAACTATAATTCACAAGTTAACCTCAACTCTGTGTATTATGGAAAATAACTCACAAAATAACATGATTTCCGTGAATAATAGAGTGTGAAACCCAGAAAGTATGTAAAAATAACTGGCAGATTTTTTTACAATATGTATCATGTACATTTATACATACACCTATGCATTCCTTTAATAATATATGAGATGTTTATATTTGTAAAATATAAGTTTTGTAACCTAATTTTAACCAGGAAAAGTTGTTGTGTATGTATATATATATATATATATTTATTTATTACTTTCATAACAAATATAACATTTGCTGTAAACTGAAAAAAAGTGATAACATAATGCGGAAAGAAAAAAATTGGATTGCAGTTGCTAAAATATATTTCAAATGAAAGGATCTGCAGATAATATAGAGTGGAATAAACTTTACTCTAAAAAACACATAATGTGCACAATATCGCTTATGTAAAGATATGTCAAAGCCAATCCTGTAATCCGAATGAAATTGCTGAAACATTCTGTGTCTGACATGCAGTAAAGATGTTCATGTAAGCTTGGGTAGATAAAAGGAGATGGACAAGAAAGACTGGTGATGTCAGGATTGCTTCAGGGTTGCTTATGCAGCTGTTTAGCTGGCCTGTTATTGGAATTACAGATGGAGGCTCATATAAAGTAAAAAAAAAAAATGTAAAAAAAATATATAAATATATATAGTAAACGAATGGAGACATGAAATTACGTAATACATTTTCCAGCTGATGATAAGTGGTTAGGAACACTAACAGCGTGTTTTTGCAAAGTCCTAATTTTCTCTGCATAGCCTGCTTACAATTTGAAAGGTGGTATTATTTCCTTCCAATATCTCTTAAAAGCAGACAGTTGAGATTCCTTTTCTGTTTGTACCAAAATAAATTATTAGCACACATTTGTACAATATACGGGTTTCAATGCAACATTTTTCAGAGAGAAAAATAAACCACTGCAATTCTCTGATTTGAATGCATTTAATTCAGTAAGCAATGACACATATCTACTAAGGTATAATAATCTAAATAATGGTGAGGTTTGGTTTAGAACTTAACATCTCAGTACTGGAGAAAGTACATCCACAGTTCTATAAAACAAATAAATATAGACTCAATATATGTTTGATTACAAAATGTACAAAGGTGAACAAAGAAAGAATTTGTGAAAATAAACATAAAATATAAAGTAAATCATCAAAATTATTTTTAATATATAATGATTATTGAATCAGGGTAAAACATGTGTGCACTTACCTATCATTAGGACAATTTTCAGTCATATCATTTGCATGTGTAGGATTGTAAAAAATAAAAAAAAAATAGTGGGCTATACATCAAGAATTTCTGTCAAAGAATTCATAACTTATACATTTTATTTGAAAAGACATTATAAAGCAAGAATAACTTATCCTGCCCAAGTATGTGTAAGCATTTAAATTGTGGAAGATCGGGGGCGTGGCTTGGACGTCGACCAGGATGGACGCATAAACTGTGAGCTCCGCTCCACCGGTCCGCCTAAAGCCCTTTTTATAAGCTTACTTTCGCTCTTATGGGTCGTAATCGTCGGGGTGACCCTCCCGGGACCCCCAGAGGCACGCAGAATAGCCAATCCCTAGGTCCGATGGACGGATTCCTAGTTACAATGACGGACGCACGAGGAGAGGCCGGAGGCCCCAAGATGGCGACCGCTCCCCAGATACAGGGAGATCCCCCAGCCTCTACCCTAGAGAGCATCGGTGAGGAGATCCGCACGATTGCGGCATCTATGGCGTCCATGGCCACGAAGGCCGACCTCCTGGTCCACACCACTACAATCCAGGATGCTCTTCGGGCCGAGATAGCGGGCCTCCGGACGGAGGTCTCCGCACAAGGGACCCGGATACAGGAACTAGAACGTTCCCGAGAGACACATGCAAACAGACAAGCGGCAACCGACACGGCCCTATCCCGACAAGGCGAACTGCTCTTACAAATGCGCAGAGCAGTGGAAGATCTTGACAACCGTGGCCGCAGATGTAATATCCGCGTACGCGGCATGCCGGAGGCGGAGGGTGAGGAACACATTGAAGACACCCTAACTGCACTTTTCCGGATGATCCTACCTGGAGATGCCCCGCTGGAAATCCGGTATGACAGAGCACACAGAGCCCTAAGGCCTCGCTCAGCCGAGGAGGGCCCGAGGGACATTGTTTGCTGCGTCCATTCGTTTGCCACGAAGGATGCCATTATGAAAGCTGCCAGGGCGCAACCTACATGGGACTTTCACGGCACACCTATTTCCCTGTTTAATGACCTGTCCCCAACAACTCTAGAAGCAAGGCGCGCACTGCGGCCCATCACCGCATTGCTCAGGTCCCACAACATACCATACAAATGGGGCTTTCCATTCGCATTGTTGGCGAGACACGGGAATGGCTGGGTGCCACTCCGCGGACCAGAAGAAGCTCCCGGTTTCCTGGAAACGCTGGATCTCCCTCCTGTGCAGATCCCGGACTGGATCCTGGGTCCCCTGGGGGCAGGCCGGGGACCACAACGCGCACTCCGCCGCTGCAGAGGCCGCTCACCACGAGAGCATGCAAACCACGACCATGAGGCCCGAGCACAACATTAGAAACAAGTCCCCTTCTGGACTGCCCTGTTACACAGGTACTGTTTCCCCGACATAAGACATGGCAAGCAAGAGCTCTGGCGGGCTGGCTCTCGCTTTCGCTTGCCCCTCACCCGACTCCCCCCTCCGTTCTTTCCTCCACCTTCCCCTCTTTACTTATGTTCCTGAGAGGCCATGCTTGGGGTTGCCAACGGGTGGGATCTGAGACTGCCTGCATTTTGGGAGGGCTGAGGGGTGATTTTGCAATATCCTACCTATGGCTTCGGGCCCCCCCCCCCCCCCCCCAATCGATCAGAGGTTATCACCATGCATGTTGTTTTCCTGGAGAACTTACGGCGTGGAGCGCTCCTCCCCCCCCCCTCCCCCCGAGGGGACATTAGCTGGGACTCCCATGGTGGACCTTTGGGAGGGGGGAGAGGGGGTGGCTGTGGGTATGTTGCTCCGCTATACACTGGAGGTGGCCCACCGGGACTCATCTAACTCAGGGGCGGGGACATGAGACTTCTCTACCAGCCATCACCGATACTGGCCACGTACAGCACTGAATCGCCTGGTCGAGAGGGTCCACCTCCTACGGACATGTAACGTAAAATGTTCATCTTGCTACTCCGGTCATATTCTTGTTACTGTAAGCATTATGTGGGGTTTGTAATTTTTATAAATGGAAACATACGTCACGTTAATAGGGGTAGACATAGTCGGGAGATATGTTGCTGTACACCATCACGCACAGTGTTTAGGACTGGGAGCTGAATACCACCAAGTTTAATATTGTACGGGGGGGTGGGGGGGGGTGGGGGGGGGCTGGGGGGCGGGATACGAGCTTCCTCATTGGGGATTCACGGCTCATGGACTTTGAGGCAGCTCCCCCGCGTCTATGCGGCTACGGGGGGGGTGGGGTGGGGGGGGGGATGGGCGGGTGCCCACTCACCTGACGTAGCTAACCAGATCACCCATAGGTTCCGCATAATAACGGGCGCAGGGGGTGTTGGCGGGTGAGGGGAGGTTCAAGGGGGGGGAAACAGATGTGCAGGTCCGGGGAACCAAAGAGGGGGGACACGGGGCGGGATGGCCCGGAAGGACACGTTAGATGTACTCTAGTTACCGGTTGGGTAAAACTGTTAATAACGTTATGCTTGTTTTTGATATAACTTATTTGATGCAATACAGTTGACTTTGTATTAGCGTGACCCATACATCATAATCATGTCGCACTTGGGCTCGGACTCGGATGGAGCTGGACGGATCGGACTACATCTCACTCACACATATTGTAATACTCCTGGCGTAGACGCCAATCACTGCTCTACACACCCACTTGCGCGACTCCCCCGACGGAGCCACGGGCGTACTCTCACGCTGATCAGGCGATCGCGAGAGGCGTCTGGCCACTCCCAACGGGGCGCAGGTGTCCTTCCTATCGGAAGGCGACTTCGGGGCGCCACCACCTTTTAGCCCTGCAGGGACTAACCCTGGAGGGGGGTAGTGACGGACCACCCTCATTTTAACTTTTACCTACCATTCCCACTTACTTCACTCCTCAGATACACTAATACACACACACTCACACACAACACATACAGGTACTTGGTTCGGACACCGGCTGCCAACTGCTTGACCGGTACACCTGTAGACAGAAACAGACGAGACGTTTGGACCCTTACCCACACAAAACAGTGCGGGTGACCTACAGATAAAACGCTAGACACACAGAAACTCACAACACACCTGGGCCGCGCCGCCGCATCGGGGCTGGGTGTCGCTCAGCGGCCCCCCTAGTGGTTGAGCCCGACCCTAGAGAGGAGACAACATGGCGTACCGCAGCGCTCCCATGTCTGTATTGACACTCAACTGCAGGGGATTGAACATCCCGGAAAGACGCACCCACCTCCTGAGGATGCTGCGTCGACAAGGCACATCAATAGCGTTACTACAGGAAACGCATTTTAAAGAAGGAGCTGTTCCTAGGCTTCGCAATGCACAATACCCTCTAAGTTATTGCAATAATCACCCGTTAGCTCGCCGAGCGGGAGTGGCTATCCTGATCGCGGCTAACTTGGGGTTTCGAGAATTGGATAGACTGACAGACGACCAAGGAAGATTCCTCTTCCTGAAGGGGGTGATAGCCGATAGAGTGTACACTCTGGCGTCTATATACGTACCTAACTCCAGGCAAGCGATGTTCCTTAGAAACACGCTACGTAAACTACAGGGGTTTTCCGAAGGGGCGCTAATAGTGGGGGGAGACCTCAATGTCCCCCTGGAACCACTCATAGACTCCTCCACCGGCCACTGCTGCATCCCGCAAACGCAGCTCAGATCCATCCGCAAATCCTTGGGGGAGCTCACACTAGTCGATTGCTGGAGGGCCATGCACCCGGACGATAGGGATTACACCCACTACTCTGCTATACACGATCGCTATTCCAGGATCGACTATATTCTAATCAAACAAGACGGGCTATCCCGACTACGAAAGGCTTCTATAGCCCCTGCGACGTGGTCAGACCACGGATCGGTCCAGGTGGAGCTAGAATCCCCGCTTTTTAAACCAGCGATTCGGACATGGCGCCTTAATGAAACGTTGTTACAAGATCCCTCAGTGAGAGATGAGATCTCTCAGGCGCTAGAACATTACTTTGAGGAGAATGGATCGGGAGATATGTCCCCAGTGACGGTGTGGGAGGCCCACAAAAGTGTCATTCACGGCTCTCTCATCGGAATTGCTACCCGCAAACGGAAAGAGGCCACAAGAGCTATGACCGAACTTTATAACATCATTGCACGCCTGGAACTACAACACAAGCGATCTCAGTTGGTTGCCATCTATAGAGATCTGATGGAAGCCAGGCGGAACTTGAGAGCCCTTCTCACACAACGGTACCTCCGCTCAGTACAATCGTCGAAATCCTTCTTTTACACCCACGCGAATAAGGGAGGGAAGTACCTCGCTCGCCTCTTGAGGGGCGACGTGGTCCGCACCCAGGTGAGGAAACTTCGCCTGACGTCCGGCAGAGTCTCACAACACCCGGAGGACATAGCTGGGGAATTCAGGACATACTATAACTCACTATACAACTTACACTCAGAGGAAAACCCGATCCAACGAAGGGAAATGTCAACAAGGGCCCAAACGTATCTACAGGAGCACGTAGGGAGACGGGCTACCCAAGAGGCGGCTTCCACACTAGACGACCCAATCACCACAGAGGAACTGGCGGCTGCCCTAAAAAACACGAAAACCGGGAAGGCACCGGGCCCGGATGGGCTTTCTACGGGCTATTATAAAAAGTTCGCCACTATATTACTACCTTGGCTAACACAATCGGTGAACAAGGTGGCGGAGGGGGGAACTTTTGGCACAGAATCCCTATCGGCCACAATAACGGTCCTACTGAAACCTGGGAAGGACCCAGAACAATGCGGTAGTTACCGGCCGATATCCCTGCTGAATGTGGACACGAAGCTCTTCACGAAAACGTTGGCATCCAGACTACAGCGTCTCCTGCCGAGTCTTGTCCACGCAGACCAGACGGGATTTATCCCGGGCCGAGAAGCGCGGGACAGCACACTACGCCTGTTCTCTATACAGCACCATGCCCGGAAATATCGGAAGCGCCTTCTACTGCTGTCCACGGACGCAGAGAAGGCCTTCGATAGGGTAAACTGGGCCTACATGATCCAGGCCCTCCGACACATGGGGCTGGGGCAGAGGTTACTGGCGTGGATCTCTGCCCTATACAGCTCACCGAGAGCAGCGATACGCGTAAATGGAGCCTTGACCACGAGCTTTAACATCACGAACGGGACGAGGCAGGGTTGTCCCCTCTCGCCACTCCTCTTCGCCCTCTCCTTGGAGCCTCTTCTACAGGCGATCCGGGATAACCCTGACATTCACGGCTATTCATGGCATCATTCGGAACACAAAGTGGCCGCGTACGCGGATGACCTCTTATTCTTTGTCTCCCAACCGAGGCTCACACTCCCGAGCCTACTGGCGGAATTCGACAAATTTGGCCAAATATCTGGGTTCAAGCTTAACCTAGCGAAATGCGAGACCTTAAATATCACCTTGCCCGTAACGGAATACGAGGATCTTCAGTCGCTCTTCCCGTTTCACTGGTGCACGGGAGCAATGAAATACCTCGGAATCTGGATTCCCACAGACCCAGGGGAGATTTACCAACGTAATTTCGAGCCTTTACTCCAAAAAATCGCACTAGACTTGGCAAGATGGGCATACCCACACGTCACATGGCATGGCCGAGTCGCGGTGCTGAAAATGAACGTTCTACCACGGATTCTCTATCTTTTTCAGACGATCCCAATCGCACTACCAGCAACGTTCTTCTCGACGCTAAAGACAATGGTTATTAAATACGTGTGGCGAGGAGAAAAGTCCAGAATAAGCCATGACCTCCTCTGCAGACCCAGACACAGGGGAGGTCTGGCGCTTCCGGACTTCAGAAAATACCACCAGGCCGCAGTATTACAAAGAATTCTGGACTGGCATAACGCGGACTCGCCTAAGCAGTGGGTACACTTGGACCAGGAGGGGAACGCCGCAAAGCTGAAGGCTACGGTGTGGCGGAGGAGAGCGACTAGAAACGGTAGACAACATGATGAAGACCCAGTATCCCAAACTCTGCTCACCTGGGAAACCCTCAGGGAGGACCCGCGAATATCCCCGACCCCATGCCCCCTACTGCCGATAGCACATAACCCAGATATAGGGGGGGGCTTACCAACCGACACCTGGTCCTTTATCGGAGATATGACATACATCCCGATATACAAGGTCACTCATGGCGGCAACCTAGACACACTGGACGCGCTGCTGGGCGGACGACCGCGATCTCCGATGATAATCTTTCGATACATGCAGCTCAAACACTTCTATGACTCCCTCCCCCACAAAGATAAACTACGGAGAGATCTTACCTGGTTCGAGGACCTCTGTTCTCGCAATGAGACACTGGGAAAGGCCATCTCGAGCCTGTACCAATATCTGCTGACAGACCTTACCGTGGAGAATACCACGTTCCAGCGACGCTGGGAGGAGGCGATGTCCAAAACATTCTCACCAACACAATGGGACAAAGCCCTCATATGGCAGCACAAAAGCTCCTCCAGCTCACACTATCAAGAAGTGAATTATAAGCTGCTAGCTATGTGGTACAGGACTCCGGCCATGCTCAGGAGGATTTTCCCTGATGCCTCACCAATGTGCTGGAGGTGTGCGGGGGAGAGGGGCACGCTCTTCCACATTTGGTGGGAATGCACGCTCATCGCCCCGTTTTGGAACCAGGTCGAATATGACATCCGGACGATCCTCGGGGACGATGTGGAGTGGTCGGCCGAACTGGCCTTACTCCATATATCTGCACAACCACTGCCCGCTTACAAGAAGTCTATATTGCGACACTTGCTGAACGCTGCCAAATCACTCATTCCACTGTACTGGAAGAAGACGGACATCCCCGACCGAGAAGAATGGTTCCACAGGGTGGAGGACATTCGGGCAGCCGAGGCAGTCCAGGCAACCCTGATGGACAGGATGACAAAACACACAGAAATGTGGACGCCGTGGTTTGTCTTCCGCGCGGGGCAATAAGGGGGGGGGGGGTGCGCTGGGACCCGGGAGCTGATGGGGTGACGCGGCCCCCATAATAGCCACTAAACACACCGGGATACCAGACCCCGCGACGTACTGACTGACATGACTGCCGACCCTCCACCTGCTCACAAACATTTGACTAGGAAGGGACTCACACCACTAGACACATGGACAACACAGAAGGACACCCCACCAACCTGGAGACCCCGCAAACCACCCTCATGACGAGCTCCCATCGTTGACTTGAAGGAACTTAACACGGACGACCTCAGGGAGGGGTACGGACACAATAGTATCCCACGGACGGGTAACATAACTTCAGACCCGTAGGGGTCCGCCTCCGTATGCTTCAACCACGCCACAACCCCCCCCCAGACTTGGTCCCGGGATCCGAACCATACCTGTACACCACCACTATACTGATACTTACCCATAGAGCCACGCAGGACGCAACACATGGAGCTACACGCGCACACTCGGCCACCAGCCGTAGACAATAATACAGGGCAACAACACAGCGCAATAGGGGATAGCACACTCCTGGAACTAACCATAGAGGTCTAGATTTAGCAAACCGGGGTTGGCACTAGACATTCACCCCATAGCGCACAACGAGATAGCTCGCCTCCGGGGACACATCGAGTATACCGAAACATCACACTGACCACGAATGACCCACCGCGAGAAACCCCGGAACCTTAGCTCACAACTTTTATTAAGGCACATATCACTCACAGGATGGGTCCGCGCGCCTGAGCTCCATCACGAGTCCGTGCTCTCAAGACCTGCTCTCCCTAAAAACGGGGGTTTAATACCTCACAGTTACGTCAGAGCTAATAGACAACTACACACTGCTCAAACACTATGACACCATCATACCGATGGGAGAATGAAAACACACCAGGGATACATAGGAGATCACGCTTGGTAAATTGTAAACGTTACATTATTGTGGGAGATGATACTATTGTTGACTTTAGATGATACGATAGCTTTTCTCCTTCGTGTTACGGCATCATGTTCAAATCCTAATGTTGCGGGCCTGCGTGCCCACCGAAGTTTATACTGTGACTGTTAAATACCCACCACACAATGGCACTCGACCCTACACACACATACGCTATTCCAATAATAACGACTCCAGTATGACGGAGATCAATGGGATATCGCACACATCGACGCTACCATACAAATGGCACTCACACGACACTTACCACTCACTATGGGGCATGAGACCCTCTCTGTACCACACGCAACATACCTACCATATTAACACAACACTAGATGACACTTCTCTCACGCACCACATCATCACCCCCTCATGTGGGACACGATAACGCACTTGAACTGTATGAAAGGACATATGCTGTTAAAATATACCTGTATAAATACTATCAAAAGCGACACTAATTTTCTATTGATTGTCAGGTCGACTTCAATGTTAATAATCTTTGTATTTCATCTGACACTGAATAATTGAGGGCCTGCGCGCCCACCTGCTTTGCTTTTTTATTGCTGTTCAATAAAAACTTGATTAACTTAAATTGTGGAAGATCAAGGACCTTATAGTTTATAGTTCAGTTTCTACGTCATCTGATAAGCCTTCATTATAATCAAATTTCACCAATTTAAACCAAGCTTTTGTGCTTAAAAACTTTAGCTTAGCATTTTTGTGAAACATGAAGTGCATGGCTATCACAAAAATATAGTATAAACCAGTAATTTTATGAGGATAATAGGGTATTACTTGCTGAGCCATATTTCAAAAAAGTCTGAAATATTTGCAAAGAAGGAAAATGACGGTTATTTTGACAGTAGTCTTGAGAATAAATGAACAATTTCAGGGCTTGGTAAAAATGCCAATATAATGTAAAAAATATATTTTGTGTGTGGGCATATTTTCCAAATACATTAAGTGTAGTCACATCTAGCATCTGTAGAATACATTTGATTTTCTACTGTGCTCAATGTGCCCTCAATCCATCCTCTTTCCACGAATGTCAGCATGCAGTCATACATTTTAGCCAACCACAGTTTCTCTAGAGTGTGACAGAAGATAGATGGGATGCCAACTACAGTACCTCTGCAGAGTTTCATAGGGACAGAATGGTGCCCTACAAAAGCACTGTGTTTTACACTGTACATAAAAGAGGACAGTGAAGAAAGTAAGCTGGACTTTAAGGTCTAAGTAAAAATTATCATAAGTGCATTCATTGTTAGGAGTTATCTATGAATGTTTAAGTTCAGGTTCTTCTGGTAATTGTTATTGTATCCAGATAACAGAAGATATATAAATACCTATTATCATTTTGTAGTATGTGAAATGTGTAAAGCAGCCATGTCAAACTCGCAGCCCATGGGCCGCATGCGTCCCATGGGCCGCATGAGTCCCACAACTAATATTTATGCGGCCTCTGGGCCACGGCGAGGAAGCGCTGATTGTAAGCTCTCCCTGATCAGCTCCCCGCAGTGATGCCAGGAGCCAGAATATGACATCACTCCGGCTCCCGGCATCACTGCAGCGCACGAGGGAGCTGAGCAGGGAGAGCTTACACTCAACGCTCCCTCACTGCCTGTCTGCTCCCCTGCCTGCTTGTCTGCCCAGCAGCCCTACTAGACCCCAGGTAAGAAACCAACCCAGTCTGTGTGTATGGCTGTGTGTCTGTGTGTGTGTGTATATGGCTGTCTGTGTGTATAGGTGTATGGCTGTCTGTGTGGATAGGTGTATGGCTGTGTGTGTATGACTGTGTGTATAGGTGTATGGCTGTGTATGTGTATGGCTGTCTGTGTATGGCTGTCTGTGTGTGTATGGCTGTGTCTGTGTATGGCTGTCTGTGTGTATAGGTTCATGACTGTGTATGCATATGGCCGTGTGTGTATGGCTGTCTGTGTGTGTAGGTGTGTGTCTGTATGTATGGCTCTGTGTGTGTGTGTGTGTGTGGCTGTCTGTGTGTATAGGTGTATGGCTGTCTACATATGACTGTATATGTGTCTGGCTGTCTGTGTGTATAAGTGTATGGCTGTGTATGTGTATGGCTGTGTGTGTGTGTGTGTGTCTGTCTGTGTAAAGTTGTATAGCTGTCTGTGTGTATAGGTGCATGACTGTCTGTGTGCATGACTGTGTGTGTGTGTGTCTGTCTGTCAGTGAGTCTGTGTGTGTCTGTGTGTGTGTCTGTGAGGGAGCCTGTGTGTCTGTCAGTGAATGTGTGTGTCTGTGAGTGTATGTGTGTGTCAGAGTGATTCTGTGTGTCTGTCAGTGTGTGTGTATGTCTGTCAGTGAGTGTGTGTGAGGGTTTCAAGGAGTAATGGGAGGATCCACATTTAAAGGTGTGGAAGGGGCCATTGGGGGTATGCCAGAGGCCAGACTCCAGACACTGCTTGTTGTTTTTTTAATGTATTTATTTATTCTAAGCAGGGACAGGGGTTTAGTAGACGGAGGGACTGGGATATAGTAGACGAGGGGGGGATAGGATTTAGTAGACAAGGGGGGTACTGAAATTTAGTAGACATGGGGGGGCTGGGGTTTAGTAGAGGGGGTGAAAATTTACATTTGTTTTTTTGTGGCCTTGTTTATAAACCTTGTTTATTTGGCCCTTGCTAGCCTTTTAGTTTGACATGCTTGGTGTAAAGGAAGCTATCGGCAGTTGCTTAGCTCCTTTGACATGCAAATAGCACCCCAAAAAATGAAAACAGTTTTCATAGCACATATAGCCCCAGCCCAAAGAAAATGTTTAGGGGAAAAAAAACATATATTCAATATGACTTTATATGTTTTGCAATGCTTATTCTTGAAACACCATTAGAGTAGACTGTATGGAGATAACCTTGGTGTTCCATCTGTTGATGGACTCATGATCAAGCAGCCTTCATTGCATTCCTCTGCTTTCAACCTGTCACACCATATGTTTTATTTTTTTGTAATGCAATCGCCTCAGAAATCACCTAACGAATATGTTTGTGCATATTTCTAGACAATTATTAATGTATCGCTTTTGTTAACTGGAATGTTCAGCTTAGCACTTTTGTTAGACTGATTAGCCCAATGTGTAAATATATTTGATTCACAATGTTTACTTCATAGACTTGCTGCCAAATTTATTTTCATTTAAATTGTTCATATCTTATTAAATATTGCAAACTTGTATGTTTGCATGATTAAAAAAAAAAAATGTACAACCCATGGCATGATATTAAGTAACAGGGTGGCTCCTCTTTACTGTATGCAAAAACTAATCACACAGTTGTTTTGTTCTGTTTACATAGTACTTGAAATGCACCGGATTTGAAGAGAACTAAAAGAGACAATATAATGTATAAAACAGTAAAATGGAAAGTAGAGGTGGGCTCTTTTGAAGTACTTATACGGAGGGCTGACCCTCCCTTTGGTATGCTATTAATTAGTTGGAGCACTAATAGTACTAGAGCAGTGATGGCTAATCTTGCCACCATAAATTGTTTCTGGACTACATTTCCCATGATGCTCAGCTAGCTTTTAGACTGTAAAAGCTAGCTGTGCATCATGGGAAATGTAGTCCAGAAACAATTTATGATGTCAAGGTTAGCCATCACTGTACTGCTGAGACTGGAGATTCCTCTGGTATTTCAAAAAGAGGGATGAAAACTATTTAGTGACAGGTGACTATAATACTCTAATTAAAGATGTTTGTTCCATTAATGACACAATATACCATAGTTTAAATTTTGCCTTCACAAAATATTATAATTTGATACAACAGCCACAGCGTGCTCATCACCACTGATTTATTTTACAAATGTTTCTACTGTGAAAAATATCTAGTTAATATTTTCACTAACTTCTCTCATTTTCATTATTTGAGAAGCACAGACAGTACATTAAAGTGAGTAAAACGCAAAGGGAGTAAGGGAATAGGCATCCTTCTATTATCTAGGTCCCACCACAGTTAGTAAAAGAATATCCATATTTTCCAATACAGCTCAATAGTCTGAGTTAGGTACAACTTGGGTGCTTATAGAGACAGACTACCATAGCAAGTCAGCTAGCTTCATAACTGTACCCAACTTGACCCAACTGGGCAAAATGAAACCGTTATGAAAACATGTAATTGAATCCAAATCCCTGATAATGATAACCGAGATCACATTTCTAAACTTGTCTCAATCAGTTACTGACAAGCGATTAATCTTTAGAATACCTGTTGGTGAAGTTAGCAGCTCCTGGCTTTTTCCATGCTGCAATATTTCTCTAATAACCATTAAGAGCAGCTGGCTGCTGTAAGTTTGAATGTCTCCCAAAGAGATTGATTAAAGTAATATAAGTTTAAAAAACGGCCACAGGCTTGCTATATGGCAAAAACTAACACCAGGTCCATACCATACCACAATACAATTACTAATTCATTCAACTAAAGAAAAAAAATATATAAACACCACAAAATAGTGTAAATTACTTAGCTTCAATTAATATGCAGCCTCCCGGGATCGTTATCCACAACAAACGATCTTTACAAAATACAAAAACCACAACCAGATCGGGATACGGCTGTAAATTCTATAAAGAGAACGTACAAAAAAAACCACAATAGTGTAATACAGTATGTACAATAAATCTTGCGCTAATAATGAATGCACTCACGAGATGGTGTAGAAAAAAGCGCTCATAGGGTGAATCCCCTGATGGTATGGGGGGCTAGTAATCCCCTTTCCAATACGAAGTAGCTGAAAGGTACACGGGACTCCGAATAGGATCAAACTCCAGATGTTTTTATTGTATAAAAGGTGAAACAAACACCATTAAGATCAAAGTTAAGATCAAAGTTAGCTTTGATCTTAATGGTGTTTGTTTCACCTTTTATACAATAAAAACATCTGAAGTTTGATCCTATTCGGAGTCCCGTGTAGCTTTCAGCTACTTCGTATTGGAAAGGGGATTACTAGCCCCCCATACCATCAGGGGAGGCACCCTATGAGCGCTTTTTTTCTACACCATCTTGTGAGTGCATTCATTATTAGCGCAAGATTTATTGTACATACTGTATTACACTATTGTGTTTTTTTTTGTATGTTCTCTTTGTAGAATTTACAGCCGTATCCCGATCTGGTTGTGATTTTTGTAATTCATTCAACTCTATTCATCTACTTCAACAAGGTGTAAAGAGGACTGTATACTCTCAAGAAATCTATCAAATTATTTATTTATGTAGTCTTTAGTTTGATTAAATGTAATATGATTTGTTCATACCAGCTTAAAAGCATTAAAGCACAAGTATAGTAAAATCAAAGGTTGGTCATACCAGTGGAAACAGACATAAGTAGCATTGCAGTCATTAAAGACAGGGATAAAACTCATGAAATAAATGGTAATTTTTTTTTATATGAAATAAGAGATTATATAAAATTATGATAGCCCTGAATAATATGAATTGTTTTCTTTTAAATAAAAAGAGATTTGAAACTTTTCTGTCCTTCATTCTGTCCTTGTGCAAACTGTCATATCTTTTATAAGGAAATTCATTTACTGAGTCTATTAAAAAAAAAAATCAGTAATGCGCACTCCTTTTCATTTGTGCACATTGATCCTTGACTATACCACCTACTGCTCACTATTGACTTACACTTAATAAAAGGAGGATACATTTCCTAAAAGCCTGTTTAATTATGTAATTATTACATAGAGCAATGCTCAGTTATTCTGTATATGCACCACTGCACTGTGTTGATGATCATCTCAACTGGTTACTATAAAATCTGTCTACTATTTGAACCTTACAGTTCCAGATTATATTTCTTAGAGTGACATCATTGTTTTTTCTTTATTATGCTGATAAAATGTGTTTGTCTACATGGGCTGTGTAAAATTGTAGTAAATTAGTTTTTATTTATATTATTATTTAAGCCAGTTAGCATGTGATTTTGTCTCCTTTGGAAAAAAAAACAAAAAACGAAGGGGCTTAGGTGTAACATCAATTTAATATAACTTTACATGTATAACTTTTTATATTATATGCATACATTATTAATGTTTACTATTTCCCCAGAATTCCACCAAATGTCCGAGATATTGTCTACTGTACTGGAGTTTCCTTAATGGATGAAGACGTATGGGAATTTATTTGGATGAAATTTCATTCTTCCACAGCTGTGTCAGAAAAGAAAATATTATTGGAAGCTCTTACCTGCAGTGATAATAGAAATTTGCTGAACAGGTATGTATTCTATGCATAAATATTTGTATTCTTTAAAGCTCATTTTTTCTTCTTTAAATTTACTTAATTATTCTCTTTGATCTATCCATTTAAGGCTTCTTAACTTATCCTTGAATTCAGAAGTAGTTTTGGATCAAGATGCAATTGATGTTATCATTCATGTGGCACGAAACCCTCACGGGCGAGATCTAGCATGGAAATTCTTCAGAGACAAGTGGAAAATTCTGAATGCAAGGTATGAGAAACAAATGCTAATAGTCTATTATTTTGTCATTTACTTAAAATGTTAAGAAATAATTTAAAATGTTTTTACGGTGAAGTCTTAAGGTGATACTCCACTGCTTAAAATAAATGAATAAAAGAATTAATAAAATACATGAAAACTCACTGTTTAGCAAGGACGTTTTAGCCACGAGGCAAACAAGGCATTTGCCTTGGGCAGCATTTTCCAGGGGGCGTCAAAAAAGCCGCCCCCAAATGCCCAGGGCAAATGTCTTGTTAGCCTTGCGCTAACCGACATGCTGGTCGGGCTGGTTGCTGGGCGGGCGGCTGGCGAGGGAGCACTTCCTCTGAGCTGTCTGCTCAGCTCCCTCGCGCGCGGCAGAGAGAGGCTCTGACGTCATCTTCCGGCTCCCTGCCTCACTCTGCAGTGCGCAAGGGAGCTGAGCAGACAGCTCAGAGGAAGTGCTCCCTCGCCAGCCGCCCGCCTGCGCCGCCCAGCAGCCCGAACGGCAGCCCCACTAGACCCCAGGGAGATAGAGACCCCCCCAGAATTCCCAAAGGTAAGGAGGCTTGGGGGGGGTTACATTTAAAAAAAATGTGTTAGTGTGAGTGTGTGTGTCTGTTAGTGTGTGTGTGTGTGTGTGTCTCTGACTGTGTGTGTTTTTGCCTGTTAGTGTGTGTGTGTGTGTCTGTTAGTGAGTGTGTGTCTGCTAGTGAGTGAGTGTGTGTCTGTGAGTGTGTTTGCCTGTGAGTGTGTGTGTCTGTTATTGATTGTGTGTTTTTGTTAGCTAGTGTATGCGTATCTGTCAGTGAATGTGTGTGTGTGTGTGTGTGTATTTAGAAGGCGGGGGGAAGGGTTGGGTGAGGGTGGCGCGGGTGGGGAGGGGGCGCCTGAGTTTTGTCACAAAACCAGGATACACCACTGCTGTTTAGGGAATATCCCCCTTATAAAAACTACTAAACTATTAATTATGCATTTTTTGGGGGGTTTATCAAAAACAATTTGCAAAAACAAAAATCTCTTGTCTGAAGCCATTGCAAGTCCTCCTTTTCTTCTTCAGTAAAACTAGATGAGGTAGGTTTTATTATACTGTTTAGTATCAATAAACACCTGTATATATAAATAAAAATCATATTTTAGGAAATATGATACACGTGTGCATTTAATTAAGCCTTTTTGTTATTTATTTTTTTAAATATAAAACAGCTTGATATGCTACATAGCTCTTGTCTACTGCCTTTGCAAGCTCTCCTCTTCTGACATACCCTGGGCTTTCTGTGGCTGTCCAATCATAGACTTCCCAATGCTCTTGAGTTTAGCTCCACTGACCTATACAACCAGGAAGTAACAACATGTTATCTGATTGACAGCCAGGGGAGTGTAACAAGGTTAATTTATAAAAACATAGACTCATTAAGCACTTCAGAAAGCTGATGTGCTTTAGCGGTCTGGAGTGTCCTTTTAATTATATTTACAGAGACAATGCTAAAAAGTACACAAGCAATACCAAATTTCCACATATAATGGGTGACACAAAAGGTCCAATATCTTGACTTAAAACGACACATGAACTTGTATGTATGGTTATTATGCAAGCAGCACATTTTAAAGTTTATATATATATATATATATATAAATATAAAAAAAAGACAGATAGCAATTACAGCAAGTTTTGTGAAAGATCTACTGTCACATTATCAGACCATTTATTAACAGCCAAGTTCAGCTTCAGCTTCAGATTCAGAAGGAGAAAAATGACATTAGATCTTAGGAAATTGAAGACCAAGAGTGTGAGATGCATTCATACTCTTTTGCAAGCATGTCTGAAGGTATTATGATTGTATAAGGTTAATAATTAATCAACAACATAGCCCATCAGTAATAAAGTTATTAAATATAGAAAACCATCCACTAAATTTCACAAAATCCTTAGCCAGTATTGATTTGTGAAAGAAGGTTAATCTATAGTTAATAATAGAAGTACGTCACTAATAAACATTAATGGTTCTATGCACTATTGATTGGAGATGAATCTATGGATATTATCAAACATTACCAAATATAAACATATACTCAGAAAAAATATCCTTGTATCTTACTAACTCAAAGATCTTATGGGTAAAACAATGGTCGTTAAAAACCTCGAAGCGATCACTGGAAGCGATCACTGGAAGCGATCGTGATGGCTTACAGCCCCTCTAACGGTATTGTAGGGATGCCTCATTTTGAAACACTAATATTTATGTTCAGCAAAGTCTCCCGATTATAACAGTACTCCCCATGTACAGGTTATATAGTGTTTTTGAAAGTTACAGGGTCAAATATAAGGCTTGATTTTCCGTTTTTTCACATTGAAATTTGCCAGATTGGTTGTTGCTTTTGAGATCGTATGGTAGCCCAGGAATGATAATTACCCCCATGATGGCATACCATTTGCAAAAGAAGATAACCCAAGGTATTGCAAATGGAGTTTGTTCAGTCATTTTTAGTAGCCACTTAGTCTCAAACACTGCCCAAAGTTATGGTTCATAATAGTTTTTTGCATTTTTACACACAAACAAATATAAATGCTAACTTTGGCCAGTGTTTGTGACTAAGTGGCTACTAGAAAAGACTGGACATACCCCATATTAAATACCCTGAGTTGTCTACTTTAAAAAAAAATATGTACATGTGAGTTGTGATTCAAAGATTTATGACAGATAACAGTGTTACAATGTCACTATCGATAAATTAAAAATATATATATTTTGAAACAGCAATGTCCTACTTGTACTTATATCCCTATAACTTGCAAAAAAAGCTAAGAACATGTTAACATTGGTTATTTCTAAACTCATGACAAAACTTAGAAACTATGTAGCATGGGTGTTTTTTGGTGGTTGTAGAAAAAGTGTGTATTTGAATATTTTTTCATCATATTTTATATAGTAAATTAAATTATATGATGAAAATAATGGTATCTTTAGAAATATGATTTAATGGCAAGAAAAACAGTACATAATATAGAAACATAGAATGTGACGACAGATAAGAACCATTCGGCCCATCTAGTCTGCCCAATTTTCTAAATACGTTCATTAGTCTCTGGCCTTATCTTATAGTTAGGATAGCCTTATGCCTATCACATGCATTCTTAAACTCCTTTACTGTGTTAACCTCTACCACTTCAGCTGGAAGGCTATTCCATGCATCCACTACCCTCTCAGTAAAGTAATACTTCCTGATATTATTTTTAAACCTTTGTCCCTCTAATTTAAGACTATGTCCTCTTGTTGTGTTAGTTTTTCTTCTTTTAAATATAGTCTCCTCCTTTACTGTGTTGATTCCCTTTATGTATTTAAATGTTTCTATCATATCCTCCCTGTCTCGTCGTTCCTCCAAGTTATACATGTTAAGATCATTTCCTGGTAAGTTTTATCCTGCAATCCATGAACCAGTTTAGTAGCCCTTCTCTGAACTCTCTCTAAGGTATCAATATCCTTCTGAAGATACGGTCTCCAGTACTGCGTACAATACTACAAGTGAGGTCTCACCAGTGTTCTGTACAATGGCATGAGCACTTCCCTCTTTCTACTGCTAATACCTCTCCGTATACAACCAAGCATTCTGCTAGCATTTCCTGCTGCTCTATTACATTGTCTGCCTGTGTTTAAGTCATCAGAAATAATCACCCCTAAATCCCTTTCCTCAGATGTTGAGGTTAGGACTCTATCACATATTCTGTACTCTGCCCTTGGGTTTTTACGTCCAAGATCCATTATCTTGCACTTATCCACATTAAATGTCAGTTGCCACAACTCTGACCATTTTTCTAGTTTACCTAAATCATTAGCCATGTGGTTTATCCCTCCTGGAACATCAACCCTGTTACATATCTTAATATCATCAGCAAAAAGACATACTTTACCATCAAGACCTTCTGCAATATCACTAATAAAAATATTAAAGAGAATGGGTCCAAGTACAGATCCCTGAGGTACCCCACTGGTGACAAGCCCAAGCTTCGAATATACTCCATTGACTACAACCCTCTGTTGTCTGTCACTCAGCCACTGCCTCACCCATTCAACAATATTGGAATCCAAACTTAAAGATTGCAGTTATGTGTGGGTACAGTAAAGAAGCAAGAGGAGAATTACAGCTAAACACAAACACAGCAGAAATGTAAAAACAGCACTGGTCCTTAACGGTAATATATTGAAAAATGGTCTGGTCACAAGGTCAAGATGTTAAAAGAGTGAAACAAAGGGAAACATATACACTTCTTACATATTCTTAAATTCAACTCCGTGGTCTAGTGACATGCTGATCCTAAGTAAGGCCTGGAAAATGTAGTATGTTGCATCACAGACTTAGATAAGTAAAAGACAATTTAGATTTACTCACATAATTTCAAGGGAAGACAAACCAGAGGAGTTAGGTTCTCATATTGCTTGGGTTCTTTACATGCTACTGCTATTACCTATATTTTTGTGGATTCACTATGAAACACATCTAACTACCTCAAGCTGCCCAAAAATTGTTAGCTGGTAGGATTGCATTATTATATACAAAAATCTAAATAAGCCATACTGTTTATTTATATAAATATTTATTGATAATCTCTTTCCTTATGCTTGGCTTATCTTGCTATTAGACTTAGTGATTGAATGAATTATCCAATCCAGATTGGTAACTCACCTGACGCTCTTTATCTTCACCTGTGACATTTGGTAGACAATAATAGAGGTGATGAGAATGAATAGAAAGACTTCCAGACTACAAAGCAGATGTGCCCAAAAGGTGAAGTTTTAACACAAAACTTCCATTATGCTTTGGCATTCTAATACCTACCAAACCATGATGGGGGTTCTAGTTCTATAGCATCTGGGGATCTAATGTTTGGGCATCTGTACTATTTAAGTGGTACTCTGTTATAAATCCTTCCATCTCCTTCCATCCTCTGTTTTTCCCACTTTATATGGTTAAAACTTTTAGTAGTTCTAAAAAGTGACTGAATGTAAGAGGAGTAGGTTTTAGACCCTGACATTGGTTTTATTAGTATAAATTGTTGCAACTACCCTAATGTTCAAGGAAGAACTGTTCTTAAACGGGCACGATAGTCACCAAAACAACTTTAGCTTAATGAAGCAGTCTTGATGTATAGATCCCACCCCTGCAGTCTCACAGCTCAATTATCTGCCGATTAGTAGTTAAATCACTTTGTTTATGCAGCCTTTGCCACAGCTCCCTGCATGTGACCTACACAGCCTTTGTGAACACTTCCTGTAAAGAGGCATCCAATGTGTTCACTTCCCTTATTGCAATCTGTTTAATTTACAATATCATCTCTTGCTCTGTTAATAACCTTCCATACCTCACAGGAGCCTCCTGTATGTAATTAAAGTTACATTTACAGAGTAGGAGATAAATTTCTAAATTAGGTTAACTTTTTTCCGCGCAGGCTGTGTCAGTCACAGACAGGGGCGGTGTGGCTAGAACTGCATAAGCAAAAACAAAAGTAATTTAATGCTTAGATGGCAAAGAATCGAGCAGTGAGATTTCAGAGGCATGATCTATACGCAAACATTGCTTCATTAACCCTTTAAAACCGGAGGGCGTACAATTACGCCCTATTTTAAGCGGCTCTAAACGCTGCTCTAAACGCCTCCGGTCTTTTCTTACTTACCCAGTCGCCGGCGATTCCACGCCGGCGATCACGGTTGGGGGACTCCCAGGGAGCCCCCCGTGGCAGATCATCCCTCCTGGGAGCCCCCCTGCCATGTGAGAGTGAGGTCCTTGTCAGGACCTCACAATCACATGGCCGGGATAGCTGGCTCAGGCATTGCCAGCAGGGGCACTGCCTGTAATGACAGTTAGTCCCTCTGCTGGCTGGAAATTAAATTAAATTAAAATAAGTGTAAAAAAATATATATATACTTAGATCATATATATATATATATATATATATATATTACTATCAAATTACATGTAGGCTGATACTGATTAAATATATATATAATTATTGTTATATATATATTTATATATAATACAAAAAAATAAATATGTAAATACGTAAAAAAATAAAATAATAAAATAAATAAAAATAAATTATTAAAAAATATATAGATGTGTGTTATTTCGTTCTAACTGTATTTTGATATTAATATATATATATTTATATCAAATACACGTAGAACAAAATAATATATATATATATATCTATATACATAAATATATACGTATATATCACCTATATATAAAAAAAAACATTTAAAAAAATTATATATATATACATATATATACACACATATATATATATATATATATATATATATATATATATATATTAATTCTACACATATATGTATGTAATATTTTTACATAATTAGGTATCCTAATTAATTACAATTAGCGGGACCTGCCTGACAACCCATGCCGAAAGTATAGGGAATTTAATTTGCTAGCACTATATTTAACCCTATAACTTTCCAAGACACCATACAACCTGTACATGGGGGGTACTGTTTTATTCGGGAGACATCGCTGAACACAAATATTAGTGTTTCAAAACAGTAAAATGTATTACAACGATGATATCGCCAGTAAAAGTGACGTTTCTTTGCATTTTTCACGCACAAACAGCACTTACACGGACGATATTATTGCTGTGATACTTTTTACTGTTTTAAAACACAAATATTTGTTTTCAGCGAAGTCCAAGTACAACAGTATCCCTCATGTACAGGTTTTATGTTGTTTTCAAAAGTTACAGCATCAAATATAAGGCTTGTGTTTCATTTTTTTAACACTAAAATTCGCCAGATTGCTTACGTTGCCGTTGTGACCCTATGGTAGCCCAAGAATGAAAATTACCCCTATGATGTCATACCATTTGCAATAGTAGATAACCCAAGGTATTGCAAATGGGGTATGTCCAGTCTTTTTTAGTAGCCACTTAGTCACAAACACTGGCCAAAATTGGCGTTTTTTGCATTTTTCACACACAAACAAATACTAACGCTAACTTTGGCCAGTGTTTGTGACCAAATGGCTTCTACAAAAGACTAGACATACCCCATTTGCAATACATTGGGTTGTCTACTATTGCAAATGGTATGCCATTATGGGTATAAATTTATTTCCTGGGCTACTATACAGTCTCAAAGGCAACGTAACCAATCTGGCGAATTTCATTTTCAAATGTAACACGCTATATTTGACCCTGTAACTTCCCAAAACACCATAAAACATGTACATGGGGGGTACTTTTATACACTTGAGACTTTGCTGAATACAAATATGTGTATTTTATTGCAGTAAAAGCAAACAGTATTATGACATTGACAGTTAAAATGTCACGTAGAACTAAAAAAATAACATTTCTTATTTTCTTCCATTTTTTTCATATTAAATTATGTTTCATATCTAAATATTTAATATTAAATGAAATCCCTGTTTCCCCTGAATAAAATGATATATAATAAGGGGGGTGCATTTAATATAAAAGAGGTGAATTGCGGTTGGACAGACATATAGCGCAAATGCCAGGTTTTGTTTACGTTTTGTTCTGTTCACAACGTGTACATTTGGTTCAGTCCTTAAGGGGTTAAGCTACTGATGTTTTGCTAACTATAATGTTGCTTTAACTCTAAATGAACCAAGTCTGTTTTTGTTGTTTTGTTTTAGTTAGATACTACAATAGGGTATATTGTGCAGTAACGTTTTGATGTTACAGGAGCTTAATCTCTTATATGTCTTTAAATACTGTTTTTTTAATCTTTTCAAGATATGGAGAAGCATTGTTTATGAATTCCAAACTTATAAGTGGAGTAACAGAATTTCTCAACACTGAAGAAGAGCTGAATGAGGTAAATGCTTAATATGTATTTCTGCATTCTGATATATAGCATATTAAAAAAATCTTTAGAAAGGGGAACCTTTTTTTCTTATGGACATATAAATACATGCACAGTAAAACATTATACTGCAATGTTGCATCATTTAGTGCATATTCATATAATTGTTATTATTATTATTATTATTATTATTATTATTATTATTATTAAATGGTAGTTTAATACACTTTTGCACTTTAAAAATTATTACAGAAAAATAAAGTTAACTATTATTGTATGTTATAGTTATTAAACAGTGGGGAACACAAAATATGGGGTTGAATCATCTTCTTAGTCTTGTGTCTCCTTTCAGAATGCTAATCATTTTACCTATATATTGTGGTAATCAAATGATGAACAAATGCTTAATAACAAAAAGTTATTTAGCATTAAATATTTACACGTACACAACTACACATCCGAGAATTACAAAGAATACAATCTACATTAGTCACAGTTCTTGCTTATTGTTTTAGGATGAAATGCAGGAATCATTTCTTTACAAATAGCAGCTTAAATACATTATGTGGGCTGTGTGCTTATATATGATGGTATCCACAGTTGTTTTAGAGAAGTGCATGATTTAGGGTTGGCTCAAAGTTCCCTTTCAGCCACAAGACATTGGAAAGTGGACATTCTGCTCTGTGAGTGGAAATTTAGGCATGGCTAGTGATCCATGAACCTCTCCTCCCTCCACTGCCTGTAAGGACCCTCAGCTAATATCCAACATATTTCTGATAATCAATATCAGTCTTATAGCAATCTTATCAATAACATACTCACCTATCCCAGTCACCACACACCATATTATGCATCCAGAAACGTCACCCAGCAGCCAATGAGGCACAACATCACAACCTCATGTCACCCATCCTTGGAATTACCTGCATGTTGAGCTCAGCTAAAAGCAGGGAGGTGAGGCAGTGAATAATCTATGGTAATGTACTGGGCTGGGCTGAGAGTGATATGAGTGTGATTGCTGTCAGCATGTTCAGTTAATGCCAGATTTGTGCAGAAATTGTGTTGCTTTTCCAAAACATTAAATGTGAAGAATATCTGCACTGTATACTGGCAATCGGCCGAAAAGGCGATCAATAATCTCTATTGGCATAGCCTCTGGAAAATATATATCTGTGTATGTCCTGAAGACAATCTTTATTTTTTGTTAATTTCTCAGCTTTCACAATTAGACTGTTCTAGAACATAATTTAGCAGTCAACAAGCAAATCAAACAAGCATTTGCTCATGTGCACAAAATGCTGTATAAAGTTCTAACTTTTTGTTACTCGTCTTCCCTTCTCCAATTATACTCTTCCTGTTTTTTTTTTGTTTCCACAAGCACCAAGATGAATGTTAACACCAAATTGACACATACACTAAGGGTCAGTTGCAATAGGTGACTTTGCAACACATTTCAATAGCTGGCAATGCTTTTTTAATAGGATGGCTAAACCTACAAAGGTGATACATATTTGTTAGTTCAAATAGGTCTTGACTTGTACATATAACCATTTATATTTGTTTCCCACAGCTTAAAAACTTTATACAGCTCCACAAAGGAGGGTCATCTGTATCATCTCTATCCAGGGCAGTGGAAACAGTCGATGCCAATGTCCGATGGCAATTACTGTACAGAGAAGAACTATTTCAGTGGTTAAGAAAAACCTTGAAACATTAAACTTTGAAACAAAAGACAGTGATTTAATTAATCAACGAAGACACATTTCTTGGAAGAGACCAGAATGCATGCTGTAAAATTATTAAATAACAGCAAAGATGGGGCACAATATGCCTTTCTCTATTTTTGCACTCGGCTCTTTTTCAAAACTGAAGAAACTTTTTCAAGAGAAGTGACTGTGAGAAGTCATTCCAGGAAACATTCTATAAGAAGCGCATGTTGATGTTATTGTATATTTTTCAAGTTCTATTTTGTGCATGGTCGTAAAGTGTGCTTATATATCCCAGCATGCTTTCCTTCAATGTCCTTGTTTTGCGTTTGAACTGCCTTTACATCAAATAGCAGGCATTATGCAAAAGCACAATGACTAAATATGACAATCATTGCAAATGGAAGTCAAACATGAGGATGGAATCAACATACAAAATATTATGTCAAGCAGAAATTATGACTACACACAGCTGTAATTATAAAAAGTAATTCCCCAAAATTAACGATTTAGCAGTGATTGATATTTCAAGTATGACAATGACAAACATTTTGAAAGTTAAATAATGTAATGTAAACATGCATATTAAATTGATTTTTATTGCTTTTCTACCATGGCCATGAAATGCTTAGGGTGTACAGAATGCCAAGAAAAGACATATAATATATAATAAATAACCTTTTTTTTGTGTATTTACAAACTCATCAAACTATGTTCTGTATAAACATAATGTTGTGTCAGCACCAACAAACAAGCCCCACAAATATCAGCATTTGTATGTCTTTTAAATAACAGAAATATTGTGGTTATTATTTTATTTAAATCGTTATGTATTTATCAGTATTTGTCAAGAAATATATAAGACAAATGCAAAGATGATATCAGTCTATCAGATATATATAAGATCCTATGGAAACATGCTTCTCTTGAGCTAGTATTGTTTCCAAACATAGGTAAATATTACTATAATTAGTAAGATATATTTGTCATAAAAGTACTTTATGCTACATAAATTCTCATAAAAAAATATTCAGTATTTCTGAAAATTCCTGTAATTAGTTCATCAAAGTGTATAAACGTGCTTTTGTATTTAGTCTTAGGAACAAGGTGCCATTTAAAATCTATAAAATGTATAAGTATTATTTTTTTTTTTTACTTTTACATGAGTGCTTTGTTAATTGTCCAATCTACATAATTGCAATTCCATATTGTCCATTTGTTTTACTAACCAAGGTAAATATGCTAGTGGAAGTTAATGAAATCTAAAATATCTTGTGGTTTTTACAAATGTAACAATATCTATAACTTGACAGAATTTAAAATTTTAACATACAGTGGGACCTCGGTTTACAAACTCCTCGGCTAACATAATTTTTGGTTTACAAATGAAAATCCATTGAAAATAATGCCTTGGTTTACAATTTTTTCTTTTGCAATACAAAGCAAGTTTCCCCAGGATGCATTGCACCTGGGCGGTTTATAGCTCCGCCCCCTGCATGCTGGAGCCTGTGGGTAGCATGTGGTGTTGGAGTAGCTGTTGCATCGAGCTTTGGAGCCATTCTGGAAATTGTTTAAAGTTGTTTTGGGACTTTTTGGTGCATTTCTCAAGCGGTGGAAAGGTAGGGAGCTGAGCTTTGTCGTCTGCATTACTTTTATTGTGTGTTCTGCATTGTGGGTTGGTTTCCATGCCAGCTCATTTTGACTTTTTTCTGACCTCCAGAACGGATTAATTGTTTTTTTTAATGCATTCCTATGGGAAACCACTTTTCGGTTTACTAAATTTTCGCAGTAAGAAATGTCCCGGAAAACGCATTAAATTCGTAAACCGAGGTCCCACTGTATATTACAACTTTTGTTATTTTCATTGTACATTTGAATAGAGGCTGATGTCTCACACAACAGAAAAAAGGAGGAAAGACAAATGACTTAACCTCGAGAACTCTGAAAACATAATTTAATTTTAAATATTGAAACCTCCATTAAAGTTTGAAAAGTATAAGGTTCCGTAAATAACAGTTAACACAGTGAATAATTCCAAATAAAAAATTTTGGGGGAAAATTTCTATTTTAGTCAGAGAACCTCTGACCATACAATAAATAAATCTGATAACGATATATCTCTGTTAACTCATATAAATCATATAGATAGCTATAGCAGGACAGTACCTTATTATTTTAACTTTTACATGCATACACATTTGAATAAAAGCAAAATCAGAACCAGTATTTACATTTCTATAGGACCAATCATTGCAAATAAACGACATAAAAATGCTGCTAATTTGTGTAATTATCAATACAATGGTATTTCAGTGTCGACTTTAGCTGCTACTCAAAAATTCAAAATGTTAGCCTTTTTTTACTGCAAAATTATCTAGAATTAATGGAAATTATAGAGAGCTTTATAACTTTTAGCTTGGCTGTTGATACTTTTTTTTATAAAATAGTTCACGCGATTTATTAGCAAAATATGCCATTTATGAGTTAAAGTGTAATAAGCAGTTCTGCCCATGCACTAGCAGTTTTAACTCCACAGTTGTGCTTTTCACTGCCAATATAACAATATAGCCTACGGGTAGGAGCTGTTAAATTTACTGAATCAAGTCAAAATTGTCTAGTATGCAAAACAGTATGCTGGGGAATTTGAGAAAATCAACATCTCATTGTTTTTTATGATGATTAAGTACATAGAACCTCAAAAAATGGAAAAAAATGAACCTTTGCAGATTGTGTTATTACATCTTAGCATTAGACAGGCAATTTGCTTTCTCCAAACCAGTGATTACATGGGTGAAATGTACACTAATAAAATAAGTATTGCAGAGTTTATTGTTATCAACATGATCAGTTTTATTGGCTAAAGACTTGTAACAGTTCTTTTTGCAATTTGCAAGTTTGTAAGGTCAAGTTACGTAATGATGCATCAAGTTAATTATTTATCTAATGCAAATGCAATGTGAATAGTAATTATGATTGCAACTATAAAACACAGTACAAAAATACAAGTTTGCTGCAGCATTATACCTTTAAAAAGAAAGGGTGCGTAATTCAAAATATTGAATAGTTTGTAGTTTAGCTATGGGTCAAGAGCACTTTTCAAACATGATATTCTAGGTTGGCAATAGAATTTTGAGATTTGTCTTTTCTACCTCTCTACTTACATTATATAAGTTTCTGCTCAGGGATTGGAGATATAGTGAATCTTCAATCCGGGGTGACCGATTGATTACTTCTCTTAAAACATTTAATTTTTCCTCGGCTGTAGCAGAAATTTTTATTTTTAATTTATCTTACAATCATGCTTAATATGCATTTGTACAGATTCTTATATTGGTATGTCTTATATCTGATAACCTTTATTTAATGCAAAACTTGTACACCAAATTATATTAGGATGGGTAGCATAAAGAAAATATTAAAGAAAGACTTTACGCACATAACTGGTTGGTTACTATGACAAGTCTGTGATTCATTTTGCAGAACTGGGTCACTCTAAACATACGAAGCTAAAACTAATCTCTATAAAATTTAAAATGAGTTTAGCAGTTGTTAAAGGAAACAAAGAACTATACTCACTGTGTCATGGCATCTTTGATTTAATACCCAATCAAAAAATCTATGTTAAAATAGAAATGTCTACTTTTTCGTCATGTATTATTCAATATTTCTTACAAAAGGGCTCAAAGTATATCATATATTTTCTATGCCAGCAGAGAATGTAGAAACATGTTTTGTTAGACATGTCTAGAAAACCAGCATATAAAATAAAGAAAAAATCCGCTTATTGCTCTTCTTTGACCCATTTAGAATCAAAACAATATTTCACAGTAAAGTTCCACTATGTTTATTTTTATTTCACTTCTTTTTCAAAGAACATTTAGTGATTTTTTTTTCTTTTTAATATTGTTTTTTTTTTTTTTTAAAGGAACACTATAGGGTCAGGAGCACAAACATGTATTCCTGACCCTATAGAGCAAAACCCACCATTAAGGTGGCTTGCCCTCTCCCCCTTACTCCCCTCTAAAGCATGAGAAACTCACCTTATTTCCAGCGCTGTGTGGGTCCACCGACACTGGTCCCGCCCCCTCCCCCTTGGCGACATCATCAGAATTGCCAATTTTTAGCCAATCCAATGCTTTCCCATGGGGAAAGCATTGGATTGGCTAAAATCAGCAATAATCAGGGCCAAATACCGTCTTGGCCAATCAGCACCTCCTCATAGACTCATAGAGATGCATTGAATCAATGCATTTCTATAAGGAAAATTCAGCGTCCCCGTGCAGAGCGCGGGGATGCTGAATGGCAGAGCTGCCTACTGTGCAGCACTGATCTAGGAAGCACATCCAGTGGCCATTTGGGGAGTGGCCACTTGGAGGTGTCCCTAGGTGCAATGTAAATACTGACTTTCCCCTTAAAATGCAGTGTTTGCATGGAAATGCCTGCATATAATGATTATACTCACCAGAACAACTACATTAAACTGTAGTTGTTCTGGTGACTATAGTGTCCCTTTAAATTGTATTGTATGGGAAAGCGAAGATCACCAAGTAATGATAATAATCAAAGCAGTTTAAAATACAGTTAAATATGGTGTTAGCATTTCTAATACATTCTCTACCCTTTTGAGGATGTTTGAAATGATAGTTTCAACTTGATCTTTCATTTATAAAGCTGATTACAAAAAAAAAGCAAATTTAGTGAGAAAGCTGTATTCTGGCTAATATTTTGAGCTAAATTCAAGAAACAAGCTATTTAAATGAAAATGGAGCAATGTTATTTAGAGTTGCTGATCCATTTAGAAAAATGAAAATTACTAAAAGCATACTAAGTTTTGTTGATGAATGATATCTGATTGTCTAAAGAAGTTTAGATTATTGGAACAGCTCATTTGTTACTGTGCCCAAAACAATCAAATGGGAACGAGACACCTAGACAAATTCCGTAGATTTCTAGTAAATCAACAGGGCATCCAGCAAAGCATTCCTTTTCCATGCAATTAGTCAATGCCAGAGTTTTTTCTAATGTACCTGTATGAAGATGTATAGAATAGTCTAGAAATACACCCGTTGATCCGACCCAATATTATCCTTTGTGTGTACTGTACTGAGAGAGAAATATTAACCCCTTCATTATTAATCACTTTTTGATTGAAAAAAATAGATTTTTTTATTTAAAACAAGGCATGCATAGCTAGCACATAAACATCATTACACTGCTATTTTATGTATAGATTACTTTGCAGATAAACTTAAAAACTTGAATTATGTACATTTACACAATGCTTATTTTTTACTAACACATTCATCCTTTACAAAATATTTGGGAAATGAAAGGTTTTAGACAGTATACAGTGCTCTTTATCTTTTCTTCATATAAGGTCAAAAATTTTAGTATAAAATCAAAATTTCACGTTTTCGCACAGAATATACGACAAAAGTAGATAAATAAAATAGGTAAAATATCTTACTTTAATGTATTTGTAAGGATACAACTATTAGCAATACAGTTTACAAAAAATGGCAACATAATTTAAATAGAATGTCTGCATTTAAGCATCTCACAATATTTATCAATATCTTGGATTCCTAATGTAATGTCAACAGAGAAATAGTTCATTCACTCCATCCCCTCCCCGACTGTAGGAATAATATGATCCCCTGAAACCCTCTGTACTGTTTGAAAGCAGGGGGTAAGCTTATAATTTAAGCAAACATACAAGCATTACATCAATGGCTAGTGGGTTCTGGCAGATAAATGTGTTCATCTACACACTGGTAATCGTAACTAGAGTATATATGATGGTAAGTGAGACTTTATGGATTACATTTTATACTGCAAAATACATGAAAATAAAATACAATGTGCCAAGTGTATGCATCAACACTTTCCTACTGGAAGTAATCTTACTCCACTATTAGTGAGAAGACTGATTCGTGCAGCAGTTTTAAAAGTCCAATATGTTTTCTTATAAATGAAATATTTAGTTATAAAAAAGGTACAATCATTACTACATGTTTATCATTGGTATACGCAAACATAACATTTAGAATCAATTGACAAATTGTCTATTATGTTACTTTTCTGTGTTTCATAGCCAATAAGGATAAGTCCCTCTGGATCTGTTGTAGGTTGAGCATAGGATGTTTGAGGAAAGTAAAGAAAATAATTGCCTCAATAAAAATAGTAGAAAACCATATCATTTTCAGTAAAAAAGTTTTATTTATGGGAATAAAAATAAAGTCAATAAATATAGATTGCACCCGATATCAATCATTAAAACATAGAATTACTGTTATTGTTTTCTTATGTGCTGATAAGTCTCAATCTGAAAAAATAAAAACCATCAACATAACATGATCATGTAGATCCCTTACTTGTTTATAAATGAGTAGATAAAGATGCAATCTAGGAATGTTGAATCATTGTAATGCAATCTATGAAATTTTAAAATCAGTTCATGTTTGGGAGAAGCTAGTGACAAAGTAAAACAGCAACAAGAGACCAACAAGTACAACCTTTTTACAATTTATATTTTGCAACAGCTCATGAGAAAAATAAAAACATGATAGAATTTCACGTTTGCAAAACAAAAAAAATAGTAATTAGATATCTCTTTGGATCAATGAGTTATAATTAATCATTTCCCACAGTGTGATTATTCTATAAATTCTGTGTTGCTGATAAAGCACTGAAACGTAAATGCATTTATTTTAATGAAAGAATATCTACAGAAATTGAATTACATATATTTATTATTCTTACTGTGAAGAAGCCTTTCTGTTGTTAAGTTAAATCTCATCTCCTTCCTCATTGGGAGACTCCTTTCCCTTTGCACAGTCCTGTTAATAAGGAAATTGTATTATCCATGTATAGATCTCTAAATGTTTACATAGATTTTTTCTTTCTGGTGTAAACATTCTCTTGTGTTTTTTTTTTTCAAAAATAAAATATTTAATTCCTTTCTAATCATTTTCTACTTCTATAATGTCCGTCTCAAAAAACTGGTTCCCAAAACTCTGTTGGATAATTCCAGGGGTCTCAAGACACTGTAACAACTTCAATGAAATTAAGCAATTACAGTGCCTACAGTGTCCTTTTAAGAAAAACCTTAATTGCAAGTGTCTCTCTTTTCCTCATCTTCTGTAGTCCATTTACTAAATTAAATTGTTAGTGGGCATAATTTTTATTTATTTTTTTGCATTATTGTATTTTAATTTTTTTCCCTTTTTTAATGATTTTGGTTTCTTAGTTTCTAATATATAAATGTAATTTCCTGACTTCCTCTGTTATCTTTGTATTTAGGTATTATTGTGCTGGCATACATACATCATTTAACCAACATTTTCTTATATTCCAAATTCACTACGCTACTTATTTTGTTGCTATTACTAAATTTATAGAATTTTAGCTAAAATATACATCAAACCTCAGTGTATGTTCTTAGAAAATAATAACCAAGGCAGATAATTTAAAAAGTCCTTAATGCTGAATTAACCTGCATAAAATTTGGCATTAAAATGCATCACATATTAATTTGTTACATAACTTTTAATTTTTAGATCATATAGCATACTGTTACATTAACTATTGCGCAAATAATCCTTAGTTATATTTTTTTAAAGGACTCTGTAGATCACAAATTATGATATCAACAATCATTAACTGATACAATGTTTAGGGATTTATTTTTTGGGAAATTCATACAACTACTGAATTTGTTATTTTAATTTTGTAAGAGTTTTAAATGATAACAAGTGTCACCATGTAACAATTTTTTTATATATATTCAGTATTCGGCTAAATTTTAAAAGATAAATGTAATCCTTTACAATTTCTGGTCACTGCATCACCTATAAGTGTATATAACAGCATAAAATAATTGCTCATTCTTAAATTGGATGTCATGAAGTTTCTCTAATGTCAACTGCATGGCTATGTTTCTCCAATAACTCTAGTTCATCATACAAAGTTTTTTATTATATATATATATCATATTGATGAGTAGATTTTTTAAGATCACCATAAACAGTGCAATTGATAGCTTTTTTTAACGGACACCTCCTGATCAATGTGGGACTACTGCCTCTTTATCTACTTTTATTTAAAACTATCTCATATTATCTTTTCTAGCTAATCGTTTACTTTGATCTTTACTATACCAACACATTATTAATTTTATATCCGTTATGAGTGTAATGGCGCTCTGATATTTTGTTACTACTAACCCATATTCTGTCTTAATTTTTTTTATAATTTGTCATGACATTAGTGCAACTAGAATTTTTTATTCAAGCTGTAGATTCTATATATATATATATATATATATATATATATATGAAGACCTACCCAAAGGCTTCTTCATGTAATTTGAATAATTATTTGCCATTTTCCAAGCTCTGGACCAGAGGTAAGATTTGTCCTCCATTTGATACTTTCTACATATTACTCCTTTTAACATTGCCCTGTTTTTCTAATTAAAAGTTTAGACATTTACCTCCCATTCACAGAAGACTTGAGGTGACTCAATTAAATCATCTTTTAAGATCCTCCACTTTGTCTGATTGCATCATTGCTATTATTGTGGACCAAGTGCTGGATCATCTCCATACACTCCCAATGACAGAATTGCCACTACCAAAACGTATCAGGTTGTTCCTGGATTATGGATCCTAATCATATTAGAGGGACCATTCTCTCAATTATTATAAGAAACAAAGCAATATTGCAGTAGAGATGCATCTGAGTTCATACTCCCTATGTATTTACTGAAATAGAAAATTTTGCAAGGATAAAAAAAAAAATATTTGCAATAGTCATATACTGTTCCAAGCTGGAAAATAAGTTTTTAACAATTAAATGATGTATTCTTCTATAGACTTCAACACCAATTCATATGAATAGGTAGACTCAATGTTTTGGGCAATTGCAATTGTCACTTTTAGTAAGCTTCCACTGAAACCATTTTGTGAAAGTTATTTTTAGCCATACTTTTGTACATTTATACTTTACTTTTTTTTACCTATGCGGTTTGCTAATGTTAGGTAACCGGTTATGTGTAACGATCATGGTAGGGTTACACTGACATTTTATGTTTGTATGTTGTGCTACTCTGTTATGCTGTTCATTATACCTAATTATACTAATATACTTGCTGTTGTGTATTTACTTTTATTTTTTACCTTATTTTAAAGTGAGAAAAAAACATATATTAGTGTACAATCCAACATTGGTTTACTAAAAGTTTTATAATAAAGATAATTGTTTATATTTTAATTAACAGCTGTTGTGTATTCATTTGCTACAGTCTTCTGCACTGATTGATATCACAACATCTGATCAATTGATTATCATTCAGCCTCACACTTTATAAAAGTCCATCTTTATTAATATTTACATTTTAATAGATTGTTCGTTTCACAGTTCTCTTTATACTGTAATAATACACTTTACTTAACATTGTAAATGTAAACCTTAATGCCCTTGCTATTATATATCAATCATTTGGGGGTCAGAAACACATTATTCTGTGATGGGGTATTTACTTTCTTTTAAGCTTTACATGTATTTATTTATTTATGATAATTGAACCTATACTTTTATTGGTAATTTACATAGAACAGTGGATAAATTGAACCTATAACTAATAAAATACAAATGATGGATGATGGGATCACTTTGATAAGTCAGAACCTTTGACGAATGACTCTGCTATGTTTTATGTAGGTATAATGTATTGATACACAGCTACCTTCTCATTAGTGTGTATGTTGCTGATTATGTGTGTGTAAGAGGTGTGATTCACATATATTTATATATAATATATATTTGAAGAAATGGGTGCACTCAAAGGATTGTCAATCAATGTGACAAGTTTAATTTACTTCTTCAAAAATTCAAAGTCCTGATTGATGTTTCGACCCCTGAGGGTCTTTTTCAAGATCAACAGTGTGATGTGTTATAAATCAATTTATAGACAAAACATTAACGTGACTTACCAATCCCTGTGATGACTCCCTGTCCGATCAAACCTGGAAGTGCTCATGTGGGACTTGTGACACCAATGTAAAACGTGATGACATGGGAAGCAGACCTCCGTAGAGCTAACGCATGTATACAACTGTCAGAATACCTATAGTGTACAGGAGCAAAGGAAACAAAGTGAAATACAGCAAAAAAGAAATATAGGTTATACTATACAGAGGAGATCTAAGTACTGTGAAACATATGTATGATTACCTTAATCAGAGAGATGAATGTATGTGAGTGGTGTGAAAACTGTGGCAGTGAAACGTACACCATACTCATGTCATAAATATGTGAAATGTGAACCAAAAGAAAGTGAGATAAATCTGAGATGGCCATGTTAGGAGGCAACTTCCATCACTATGATGCTGTATTGTATGAAAAGAAATTGTGTAACTGAAACATTATATCAGGGTTAAGATCAAAACAAGATCAATGTTATAAGAGATATATATATATTTTAAAGGCAAGTACCAAGTTTCTTGTAAGTATATATATATATATATATATATATATATATATATATATATTTATATATATATATATATATATATATATATATATATATATATATATATATATATATATATAAAACCAGGGCTGCACTCAACTGAACATGCATAAATGGGGTGCTGCTGTGGCCAATTCATACAATACACAAGATCCAGCAAACTCACTCATCCACTAAACAGCAACTTCAGTGCTCACAGATCTAATCTAGTAAAAATATTGGGGTTAAGTTACAGTATATGATCATATATTGAATAAGCCTTCCACAAGGTCAATGTATCCCATTTTGGGAGGTCCTACTCTAACAACCTATGTCTCTTATGAGATTAACCCACTACTTGGGGAAATCATTTCTATCTGGGGATCTCTGCAGTAATGTACAGAACAGGAGCTCACAAAGAATGGCACTGTACGCTGCAACAAATCACTCTGCAAACCATGTCAGCATATATGTGTCAATAACACAGCCAGACACAATAACAAATCAGACAGCATTAAAGGATCATATTTGCGCATATCTGCGAGTGTACATGATACAGTGTACAGTGTGTGACAAAGGTTGCTACATTGGAGAAACTGGATTAAGCTGCATCTCAGAGTGAATCTACACAGAAACTCAATCAAGAAAAAGGAAAAAGATATTGAACCCTTTTGGTCATCACTTCACCAAGACTGCTCACTCCATCCAAAACCTCAGGATTAAAGTTCCTAAAGAGAATTTCAAAGACTCTCATGAACAAAAGACATTTGAGATTAAAATGATCACACATTTCAACACCAGAAATGAAGGACTTCATGGAGACTCGGGCTTTCTCACAAACCACCAAACTTTTTATAAAACACACATCTTAATGTCTCCTATAGTACTTTTTCAATATTTTCACTTTACCTTTATCGGATCAATTTATATACATACACTGAACAAAATTATAAACGCAACACTTTTGTTTTGCCCCCATTTTTCATGAGCTGCACTCAAAGATCTAAGACTTTTTCAATGTACACAAAAGGCCTATTCCTCTCAAATATTGTTCACAAATCTGTCTAAATCTGTGTTAGTGAGCACTTATCCTTTGCCGAGATCATCCATCTACCTCACAGGTGTGGCATATCAAGATGCTGATTAGACAGCATGATTATTGCAAAGGTGTGCCTTAGGCTGGCCACAATAAAAGGCCACTCTAAAATGTGCAGTTTTACTGTATTGGGGGGTCCTAAAATGCAACTATATACTTGCATGCCCTGCTCTGTTTTGGGGGTTTTTTTTGTGGTTTATTTTTCTTCTTTTTAACTAGCTTACTGACTCGCCTCTGTTTATTTCCTTCTTCTGGCTATTCTCAGCCAACCTGCACTTTTAACTTTCAGGCACATCTTCTGCTCATGACACCCCACTCACCTCCCCTGCTCTAACATCAGTTGTTGATCAGTATTGCTTCAGACCTGAGTAAGAGAGGAAAACTCTCGAAAGCTTGTCTTTCAAATATCATGTTAGTCCAATAAAAAAGAAAGGTATCATTGCATACTGCAATACTCTGGTATTGTGGCATCTTGTTTACTGGACTGATACTGCTAATCCAATCTACAATATATATTATTATATATGTTAGTGGCTAATTCATTAATATTTTTGTTATGGTAAGCAAAAGGCGTTAGCTGACATTATACCCCTTATAACTCTTTATTACACAAGATCCCTTGAACTGTAAAACAAAATCATATACAGGTAATTCCATCTTTTCGCAAACTTAAAACACACTTTTTTCCCATTTTATCATACATTAGTTTTTTTTTTTTAGCATATTTATACTGTTAGCTATTGTTTAAATGTAAAAAAAATATTGGCAGATTTTTAGATACAAACATGAAATAAAACATGGCAATAGAAAAACCTCCCACCAATAACTATATACTACAGCAAGGGTCCTCAAACTCCAGCCCCCCAGATGTTGCTGAACTACAGCTCCCATGATTCTTTGAATTACATAGATAGCCAGAGAATCATAGGAGTTGTAGTTCAGCAACATCTGGGGGGATGAAGTTTGAGGACCCCTGTACTACAGCTTCTATATTCTGTTATGTTTTGCTATATTTACTTGTCATCACTACCGAACAGCCAAGTCTAGAATTTATCCAGGTGTAAATGTTTTCATCTAACAAGATTTCATATATATCTAAAATATATTGTAATATCTTATGTCTACCATAAAGAATGTTGTACAGGTTATTTTATATACACATTTCTTTCTGAAAAAAATTTACTATAATGATGCCAAAAGACAGGGATTTAATACCTGTTTTCTTGTTTTTTGTTTTCTTTTTTTTATATGTTGTTCAACATTTTATTTTATGGTATAATTAATGTTGGCCATATCCAATTAAGTTTACAATCTGGTTATCATTTATTTTATTTGTGTTTCTTGTTTTTCTCAAATATAGCACATAAACAGTCGTCTTCCTGTTAAATAATGCATGTGTTTTTAAAGTAAAATACAATACAATGATGGAACACTAGTGGGAGAGAAATGTTGTTTCATAATGTGAATAACATAGCTCTTAGTTATGCCTCAAGGTCTAAACATTTGTCATTTTGCATCTTCTGTGTTATCGCAAATGGCACAGTGAGTATATGAGCTAAATATGGAAAATTAGATAACCCATTCATATATTAGACAATTCCCTACACAAATTACAAAACGCATTTTGTACTTTTGTATTTGCATACATGCAGCACAAAGTTATATAGTAGTAGAATGCATTAGCTGAACATTCTAATCTAGCCAGTTGAAAAGAACACATCACTTATTCCGCATCTGATGCATACTTGTTTTCACTGTGACCAATATGGTAAAATAAAATTAATTTCCCCTTTCAACCACACAACATATTAACTGCAAACACAAGCCATTCATTGACCTAGGAATTCTACTTAACCTCATACTGATGTGATAACAGTTGCAAACTACAGATATGAGTGGCATTCAGAAGAACTTCATGGTGGGATATCTGCTTATTGGATTAGTGTATTTGCGGCTTGATCCATTTACTTTTACAGAATTCTGCATTTGCTCATGTACTTACCTTCCTTTTCCACGTCAAATCAAAAGTCTAAATTTAAATGAAAGAAGGACTCAATTATTTGCACAAATATTTATTCCTTTTCACTAGAGTATTCTTCTTGGCTGCTGAACTGATGTAATATGAGAAGGTATGAAAACATTTTGCAGTAACAAAACTGGTGTCAGGAGGTAAGAAGATGTGTTGAAGAGAGTAGCTGGACTTATAAGCAAGGGAGAGGAAATGGATGATGTTGCTAAAGTGAGACCTGAACGAGGAAGACAGGATTTCTTTGAGGGTTGCTGGAGCACATGGTAGAACAAGGTCACTGATTTAGAGGAACTTTCTGAGGGTATGGGGTCTGATAAAGTTGAGGGGAGGGGGAGCAGAACATAACATTAAGGGATGTCGTCCTAAGAAATCCCGAATGAAAATGTATAGGAAAATACAGGATAGTCCATATTAACTGTTATTAGTGGCTGGATTAATGGAGTGTCCATAGAAAGGCTGAGGGGTAATACCAAAGAACAAGTCAAGGTCTATAGCACAGAGGTCAGATACATGAGATTACAAGTTGAATCCAGAGTAACAGAAGGCAAGGTAATCAAATGAGGGTTGAACACTTAGGAGGAAATTTATGAAAGTATTTTTGTTCTGAAAAGTGGTGCAAATATGTGAAAAAGGAGGAGTTATCAATGGAATGTGGCTGCTGGTTCTACTTGGTTTCCAAAGTGATTGCCCAACTTTCAGTAATTTAGACCACTTTTTAGAACATAAAACTTTCATAAAACTCCCACCCTCTCAAGTAAATATCCATTAACTGTTTAAACAACCATATACCGTTATTTAGCAGTGCTCGGGTAGGCATATGACACAACTAACTAAACTTTAAAAAACAAACAAAAAAAACAGTACAAAGTAGGTATATATCCTAAACCTGTCAACCTGGGAAGCAATTTGTAGAGCTAAATGCAGATTAGATATTTGTTAAGCTAAAATATTCTTCTTCATGTTTGCACAGCACTGAAATTTCTCTGTAATAAACAGCTGTTGTTTCATTGCATTTAATTTATCCTGTCTTATTCCATAATTTTCAAATCTTATGACTATTATGGGTACAATCCTTCCAAATGTGCTGTCATAAATATGGAGGCTGAAAACATAAGCACATTTTATTTTTTGTTTATGGATACAAATTTTATTTTTCTATATATTTATAATAAGGCTCCCTCAGCAGGCTATTACACCAAGTTGAAAGTGACAAGAAAATAATCTGTATGTAAATGAAGCCAGGCAAATATCTATATCTGCTGAACTGTTTTATCAATGGCATTAACATATTAGCTGTTAGCAGATTAATATAATCTTTACCTAAATTAAAATTACAATATTGTAATTAATAAATAAATCTTTTGTGCAGCTCATTGGCCATTCTAATTTTTTTTCATAGTACTACAGTGTGAAATTATATACATCTGTTAAATTACTCCTAAATAAGAATAGAGGCAATCAAAGTAGTTATTTTATAAGCATATATCTATATACATAGCTCACTTCATACAAATTAAGCTATAGGTAAATCAACATCAAAACACATCAGATATTTAGTGTTTAACCCCTTAAGGACCAAACTTCTGGAGTAAAAGGGAATCATGACATGGCATACATGTCATGTGTCCTTAAGGGGTTAAAACATTGTGGTCACTGGATCAAAAAGTAGTCTTAATCTATCATATTATCATTAAATATTAATCAATTCTGATTTAGACCCAATTATGAGTAACTATGAGTCTAGAAGCTTATTTGTGTGTGGAGGCACTTGAATCCATGTGTGTGCATTGTGCATCTGTGTCTTACAGGTAGACTTTTTACAAAAGCAAACCTGCTTTCAAACAAACTTCTGCACACAAAGGAAGTGATGCAAGGATGGCAAATGATACCTGGTGAATTACTACAAGAGTTGAACAGTTGACGATCTATCTTTTAGTCGTCACAGAAAGGTGTCCAAAAGGTAGATTCTCAACTGTCCAACTTTCATGATGCTTTAAATCTAATCAGTTCTGTGACTTCTAGAATGTGGAAGATTTTTTGTTTATTGTCTCTTTGCTACTCTATGTAATTCTGGTATATTCCTTAGAGACATCCCATTTCAATGATTTAAATGTTTATTTATTTCCCTTTTTCATCTATTTATTACCAGGTAAACAGTCCACCACATCATTATCTAGGAACTTTAAACTAACTGATCTTTGCTAGATTCAGTGCCTTCCGCGGTGTTACCATTTAGTTCTTTAAAAAAAAAAAAAAATCTCAAATGAACACCTTTATGACACGTAATGTGCCAATAACGCCATTCAGTAGTTACACATTAATATTTCTGGCCTTTAAGCGGGAGAGAATGATTATGACTAAATAATGACACTTTGGGAGCAGAGTCCCTTCATTGCAGAGTCCCTTTTATGGTAAGTCTTTAAGAAGTTCAAACAAAAAGTCACCACAAAGCGATATTCCAGCATTTATATATAATATATATAAATGCTGGACTATCGCTTTGTGGTGACAATTGTACAAGTATGCTCATTTATACTTTTCATATGTTACACCATAAGCTTAGGTAATTAGAGATAAAATAAATAATTAACATAAAGTAGTCAAATAACACTGTGTGTAGGCAGTAATGGAATGGTATTAAGCAGGTATCAATAAAGTTAACCCCTCAAGGATAGAGGAAATTGTACAGGTTCTGACCAAAACAAAACCAAAACAATACCTGGAATTTGACTATAAGTCTATTCAACCATATTTTGCCACTTTCATATTAAGTGTTGTCACAGAAGGATCCGTGCTGGATAAGGTCACAAAAAAGTAATGTATTACAAGGCAGCACACCTCAAGGTGGAAAGGGGTTCCCCCTTGATACCCCATAATTTGAAATAAAAATAAGGAAAAGAGAACAAGGCTGTGTTTAAAAAAAAAAATGGAATATACCAAAATTATAAAAATAAAATATCAAATAAAACAGATATAATTCAAATATAATGGTATAGAATAAAGCATAAAAGTCTTGAAGGGAACAGCCAAACTGGATAAAATCAAAAGTTCTTGGAGGTAGAGTTCTTGTGATTCCAGAAGTACATGTAAGACATAAGAGAGAAGACTCCAATGCTACAGTATATAGTGAGATATATTAAATTCTATATAGAGTCTATTCTACTCACATTTACCAGAGCTATATCCTGCTCTGGTGTGTATGACGTGAAAATGGAATGATCCCCACTTCTGGGATATATGTCGAAGATAGATTGTTCAGATATTTTCAATGATAGATGTTTTAGACTGGGAAGATAAAAAAATGTCAAATATAGTCCTTACTGTAGAAATAGATGTTTAAAATAATTCACAGTATACGAAATGTCCTCATATTTATTTGAGCAGGCTTATTGATCGATGAGTTGGGGCACTGGTGGCATAATCCCCACCTAGGATTCATTAGTCCTTGTTTGAGATGGTAAAATCAGGATGCCAGATTAAGAAGGTATTAAAAAGTTCCTTTATTAGTATAAATAAATAAAATGCATCTACAGTAGCATGTAATTTAGGAGTTAAATCCCCGTTGTTTTAAGTTTATGCAGCCATAGCCACATCTCCTATGGCTGTGACTGACTTGTTGTTTCATTTTCAATCAGATGTAACTTACTTTAAAAGTTTTTATCACAAAAAAACTGCCCTTTCACTGATTATTATATTTGATTCTCTTATTTATTATTTTTATTTTATGCTTTTTTTATGTTTTACAAAAAAAGTTAATTCGTATTTTATTAGAAATTGTCACTTTTATAACTTAACCTTGTTATGCCCCCTTGCAGTCACACAGTTCTATTACTTCCGGGTTTGTTTAGCACAGTGGAGCTCAACTCAAGAGGCAGCAGTTGCTCAGAGCATCTGTCTTACAAATACTTCTCAATGAGCTACTTTGGGAAATCTGTGATTGGACAGCCACATAAAATCTGGGCTTGATTAGAAAGGGATGGCTGGTATAGGCTTCATACAAGAGATAAGCAGCATTTGCAAGCAGTTTTAGATATAAACCCAATGAAGGAAATAAAAAAATGCATAATTAAATATGAGGTATGAAACGTCAAAACATGGGGGCGTGGCCTGGGCTCGGAACGAGATGGCAGCACAGTGAGTGAGCTCCGACCCGCCGACGTAAAACACAGCCTTTAATCCGACCCCATCAGCACACATGGGACGCAACCGACGAACCGACACCCCCCAGACCCCGAGGGGCTCCCAATCCGGGCAAACTCACGGCCCGATGGATGGATTTCTCCAAAACTCGGCCGACATGTGCGAGGAGGCAAGCGGATCCGAGATGGCGCCGACGGAGCCGTCCTCCAGGGAACCTCGTGGCACTACTACACTGGAGCAGATCGGTGAGGAAATCAGATCCATGGCTGCTGCTATGGTCACGAAGGCTGACCTCCTAGTGCACACCACGTCCATCCAGGATGCACTACGGGCTGAAATAGCAGGTGTCCGGGCAGAGGTAAACGCACACGCAGGCCAAATACAAAGCCTAGAGCAATCCCGAGACACACAGGCCACGAGACTGCAGGCGACTGATATGGCCCTAGCACGCCAAGGGGAGCTGTTATTACACATGAGGCGGACAATGGAGGACCTAGACAATAGGGGAAGGAGATGTAATATTAGGGTCCGCGGGGTCCCTGAACCGGAAGGTGAGGAAAACACTGAAACTACCCTTAACGACCTCTTTCACATGATCCTGGGAGAGGGCGCTCCGCTCACATTCAGATACGAACGAGCGCACAGAGCAATACGTCCCAAGTTAGCGGACGGCACCCCAAGAGACATTATCTGCTGCCTCAGCTCCTTTCGGGACAAAGATGCCATCATGCAGGCGGCCAGATCCCACCGTGCCTGGGACTTCAAGGGCGCGCAAGTTTCCCTTTTTAATGACCTCTCGCCCATCACCTTAGAGGCCAGGCGAGCACTGAAGCCTATCACAGCAGCCCTGCAGGAACGCAACATCCAATACAAGTGGGGCTACCCCTTTGCCCTACTGGCCCGACACCGGAATGGCTGGGCCTCAATCCGTTGGCCCGAAGAGATCCCGAGATTCCTGGAGGAAATGAACTTGCCGCATATCCCCACCCCTGACTGGGTCCTGGGCCCGCTAGGAGGGAGGCCTCAACAACTCAGGGCTCATAGGAGACGAGACAGAGAACCACCGCAAGGCCCAGCACAACGCAGGCGCAACAACCCGGAGGCACCGGAGTAAGAGGTATACACACTACCCCCTGGATCTACCCCCCTGACTCTCGCCCCTGCCTGGGGACCCTTCACGTGCCTTAACCTTCACGACACCTACCTAGACCGCTTGCACCTTTCTACTGCTGAACCTGGGGACTTATCTGACCTGGCAACGAGGAGGTACCAATTGGGTTTTTTCTTCTCTTTGTGATCCGGGCCCTGAATACCCGTTTGCCTAACGTTAAGTATCAGTCAAGAACTTGGGAGGGGGGATAATGGGGGGCACACACTCTACGACACGGACAACGTCCAGCGGGTTCATTTGTTCACTACGATACAACGAGACACTTGAACTGGTCTCATGGGGAACACAATTACCCTAGGGTATGTCAATGCCCGCACACTGCGACCCACCCTTTTTGTTTGGGACACATACGATCTCCCTGACTGCAGCCCTGGACTTTCCACTCCACAACATCACCTATTCAGATGCTCAACGTGGACATACGGTACGGGGCAATGCCCCTACATACAGGACACTGGATATAATCGGCCCCGTTTACGTACTTATTCGATACCCCACCTATATGGCCACAGGGCCCGTATGACACTCAGGGACCAGACTACACCCGTAGCCCTACACATTGCCCCTCCATACGTTACAACAGACACTCACCGGATAGGTCACAATACTCCACCACACGTTATTCTCATTTTACCACATAGGGGTGGGGGGGGGGATGGTACACGTCATGCCCCACGCTGGCTAGTGGACAACCAATCTACCACACGCAGGGATGGGAGGGTCACGCTCTGCCACCTCCACTGGCATAGTTATGAGTACATGTCGTGGATAACCATACAGGTAACTGAGGCTGAGACGTAGAATGAACACACTCGAGCCATGATTCGGGGACACATGCTGCCCCCCAGCAACTTAGAAAGGGTTAGTCGAGTAGCATATTGATGTTATTATATCTGTTAACGCTAAGTCTGAACGCACACCATTGCAATACTCACATCACCCCTTGCATATATGTCTACTAAATGTGGTGCAAATGCTTAACCATTGTTTTCCTTTGTTCAGTTGCCGTGGGAGCTACCCCCGAGTTGGGAGGGGCGGGGGGATGGGCCCCATCTGGGGCAGGTTGGGTGGGCTCTGGCCATGGTTCCCTGGGTTTTCAGGTTACCCTATTTATGCGCAGCTATACTGCCATGTGTGACGTCTCATGTATAGTTCCCGAACCACGCCCTATCATTTCCACTGAAGTAGACAGGAATGCATGTACTAGATAGCTGTATAGAATGATGTAGCCGGGAAGTGGATGAGACGCACCCTACCCATGCCTTAGAGGCTCGTGCCACCCCCCAGTCACCTAGAGTGGACTAGCTAGGAATTATGTTGATATCGATCTACGTGTTCCCACCATAGCTATGTGTATATAATTGTACCGATCGCATTATTCCCTGCATATATATATGTTAAATGTGCCGTAAATGCCTAACCATTATTTCCTTTTGTTTAGCTGCCGTGAGGGCTCACCCCGGGTTGGGGGAGGCGGGGGGACGGGACCCCTTCCTTTCACGGGTTGTTCTGTTACCCTATTTATATGTATTTATGTTTCCATGTTTAGTATTCCATGTATAGATTAAAGCACCAGGCTGTGTGGCCGGCGGAGAGGAGTTGTTTGAAATAACACAGTTACCACACACTTTTGACTCTGGTCCATTACGGGCCGAGGTAGGACCACTGACCCCCACTACGAGCCGTGCATAGCTCTGGACGAGGGAGCCTCCCGCTGACTCACCCCCTGGTCTGGTACCTGGGTGATCCCGGGCATCCCCTCTCGTCGCACGGTTACTCCCTCCTACTCTCGGAGGAGGACTGAGGTGAACACCTCTCTTACCCCACCTCTCGGGGTCACCTCTACTTGGGGACCTACTTAACTCCCCCCATTTTTTTAACATACTCACCCTCTACTTTCTATACTCTGTACTTTCACCTTGGCATCTCTGTGTCGCCTTCTCCTTGGCTCTAGGGGCGCATCCCCCGCACTGGGCGGCTCGCTTTACTCGTTGTCTTACCCACCCTGACCTCATCAGACGCAGACGACGTATATCGCCCCACATCCCTACTCGCATACCGACTCAGAACACCATTTCCCACGGTCCGAGTTCCCTACATAACCGAGACTTACACACCGTTTAACCTACTACCCCCACAATAGCCTGGCCGCCAGGGACCAGCTAGATAGTGTACAGAGACCTCTGGTTAGCTGGTATGGGAGCTAGGGCAGAAGCCTCCACGTGCCTTGGCCCAAACAACGACAGGACAAGGGCGTACCTTAGTGCTCCGCTTCGTGTGGTGACCCTCAACTGTCGAGGCCTTAACGTACCTGAACGCCGCACTCACCTACTTCGGGAATTGAGGAAACAACGGATCTCCATAGCAATGCTCCAGGAAACTCACTTCCTTGAAGGATCTGCACCTAAACTTCAAAATCGGCAATACCCCGACAATTTCTTCAACAACCACCCCACGGCCCGTAAAGCGGGAGTTGCCATTATTCTTGCAGCCGACCTAGACTTTCAAGAACTAGACAGTGTAACCGACAAATTGGGGAGGTTTATCTTCCTAAAAGGCACGATAGCAGACAGAATTTACACTCTGGCTTCTATATACGTGCCCAACAGGAATCAAGCGCGTTTTCTACGCAGAACACTGAGCAAACTGAGCGAATTCTCGGAAGGCACGCTGGTTGTGGGGGGCGATCTTAACACCCCACTGGACCCTCAACTGGACACGTCGACGGGACATAGTTCCTTACCGACATCTAGCATTCGTGCGATTCATAAGTCAATGAGTGACTTGGGACTGGTAGACTGTTGGAGGGCACTCAATCCAGATGTCAAGGACTACACCCACTACTCTGCGCTCCACAGCCGCTATGCGCGGATAGATTACATCCTGCTTCAGCAGGAAGGGCTACCACGACTGAGGTCGGCCGAGATAGGCCCCGCCACATGGTCAGACCACGGCCCGGTTACGGTGGAGCTGGACTCCCCGCTATTCAAGCCGGCACGGTGGACCTGGCGTCTGAATGACACCTTACTTCAGGACCCAGCGGTGGAAAATGAGATCAAACAAGCCCTCGACCTTTATTTCCAGGAAAACGACGTGACAGATACCTCTCCGATCACACTTTGGGAGGCACATAAGAGTACCATACGTGGCATCCTTATAAAAATAGCTTCCCGTCGACGCAAGGCGACCATGCAGGAAATGACAAATGTATACAAAACCATCTCGAAGCTGGAACTTCAACATAAGCAAACCCCACTAGCCTCGATCCAACAGGACCTGACGGATGCCCGACGCCACCTGAAAGAACTCCTTACAAAAAGATACCACCACTCGCTACAACATTCCAAGAATTTCTTCTATATTCACGCAAACAAAGGCGGCAAATACCTCGCCCGCATCCTGAAAGGAGACACCCCCCGCACACGGATACATAAAATCCGCTTGCAATCCAGAAAACTGTCCCAATTCCCCGAAGACATAGCCAACGAATTCCGACGTTACTATGGCGCCCTCTACAACATCCCGGGCCCTGACAACACAATACTGGGACACCAATCCTCCACGCTCATTCAAGACTACCTACTCGATAACGTAGACAAACGAGTGTCCCCAGAAGCGGCGGATATACTAGACGTGCCAATTAGCGCCGAAGAAATGGCCGCAGCCCTGAAGTCCACCAAAACAGGCAAAGCACCAGGCCCCGACGGATTCTCTGTGGGGTATTACAAGCTCTTCTCCTCAATCCTCCTACCCCGGCTGACTGCTGCTGTTAACACCGTTACGGATGGGAGACGCTTTGGAGCGGAATCTCTGGCTGCCACTATCACGGTCCTCCTCAAACCGGGAAAAGACCCAGAGCAATGTGGCAGCTATCGACCCATCTCCCTGCTGAATGTGGATACAAAACTGCTTACAAAGATCCTGGCCACTAGACTGCAACGGGTACTACCGAGCCTGGTCCACGCAGACCAGACGGGATTTATACCGGGGAGGGAGGCACGAGATAGTACGCTGCGCCTATTCTCCATCCAGCACAGGGCTCGGGAGACGCGGGATAAAATCCTACTTCTTTCCACGGACGCCGAAAAGGCTTTCGACCGTGTCAACTGGTCATACATGATGGAAACCCTGCGGGCCTTGGGACTGGGACACAATATGCTGGCGTGGATCTCAGCCATATACGATAAACCACATGCTGCCGTCCGAGTGAATGGGGCCCTAACTCCCAGCTTCGAAATTCGGAACGGGACTAGACAGGGATGCCCTTTGTCACCACTTTTATTTGCACTGACCCTGGAACCACTGCTACATGCGATCCGCCACCACCCGGACATCTCGGGATACACCTGGATGGGGACAGAACATAAGGTGGCCGCATATGCGGATGACCTCCTTTTTTTTATCTCCCACCCACGAGTCACGCTGCCCTGCCTACTCCTGGAGTTCGAAAAATTTGGAAAGATTTCGGGTTTCAAACTTAACCTCTCCAAATGTGAAGTGCTCAACCTCACTTTTCGACCGGAAGAATACGAGGAACTGGGAACTATCTTCCCATTTCGTTGGTGCACGGAGAGGATGAAATATCTTGGTATATGGATCACCACGAACCCCCAGGAGCTTTATCGCCACAATTTTGCCACTATCCTGCGAAGGGTTATCTCAGATTTAGATAAATGGACGTACCCGCACATCACCTGGCACGGAAGAGTCGCAGTGCTAAAAATGAATGTTCTCCCGCGACTTCTCTACTTGTTCCAGACAATACCCCTGACGCCACCGAATAATTTCTTTTCCACCTTAAAATCCGCAATTATCCGGTACGTATGGAGGGGGGAGAGATCTAGAATACGGTACGACACTCTCTGCCTACCTAGACTTAGAGGTGGCCTGGCACTCCCGGATTTCAAACGCTATCATCAAGCCGCCACCCTACAACGAATTCTGGAGTGGCATGTAGCTGACTCCCCGACGCAATGGGTTACCCTGAACAATGGGGAATCACCTGCCGCACTTAAAGCAGCAGTATGGCAAGGGGGAACAAGCTGTCGCACGGGAGAAGGACTAGAGACTCCGACGACACAAACCTTGAAGGCGTGGGACTCGATGCGCAAAACTACGCACGTATCCCCGATTCCTAGTCCCCTTCTCCCAATTGTTCCCAACCCAAACCTTGCTGGTGGCATCCCAGCCAAGGCCTGGATATTCCTGGAAGAACAAGACTACGTCCCAATTAGAACGGTCCTCCATGGGGGCACTGTTCGGCCCCTCCGCTCATTACTGGCCGATAGACCTAATTCACCAATGGTATCTCTCCGCTATTTACAACTGACACACTATTATAGGTCTCTCCCGCACAAGGAACGCCTTCACAGAGATCTTACGTGGTTTGAAGAACTATGCCACCGGGGAGACACGCTTAACAAGGCGGTATCACTACTCTACCAACACCTGCTGGTAGGAAGCACCACGACGAACACCACGTTCAGGAGACTATGGGAACAACAACTGGAGAACCCGATCTCGCAACCACAGTGGGACACGGCACTCCTCTGGCAGTACAAGAGCTCCTCCAGCTCCCGTTATCAGGAAGTCAACTATAAGTTAATATCCATGTGGTATAGGACACCAGTAACATTACACAGGATATTCCCGACGACATCCCCCACATGCTGGAGATGTCAAGAGGAGAGGGGCACGATCGTGCACATCTGGTGGGACTGCCAACTCATCACTCCATATTGGAACAGTATCAAATCTGAAATCAAAACAATGCTGGGAGACGACACGGAATGGTCCAGGGAACTGGCCCTCCTACATATCACCACTCGGTCTATTTCTGGCTACAAGAAGTCCATCCTACGTCACCTACTGAACGCAGCCAAAGCCCTCATACCTGCGTACTGGAAGCGGACCGAGGTCCCCACGGTTGAGGATTGGTTAAACAGGGTCGGAGACATACAATTGGCGGAAGCACTACAGGCATCCCTTACGGGTAGGGGAACCGGGCACGTGGAACGGTGGCAACCGTGGTTCGCATACCAAGCTACTAGTCGATAGCCCTCCAGTAACAGGGGGAAGACTGTGACCCAAACGACAATTACTACTCCACGCCACTGACTTTATGGGTGGCAAGACACTCACAGCAATAAGGGCAACGCACTGGACTGACAGAATCGACACTGTCCCGACGACCTGATACACACGCACACACCCCACGGGGCTTGAAACACGATACCCACTTAAAAAGTCCCTCACCTTTACCGAGTCTGCGACGCCGGCAGGGGCGCGGGCTGCGCTCCGTGGAGCTGGGGGGGGGGCCCACTACGATGGCCACCCTAATTCACCCTATCTCTGCCTTTCTACTTTCCTATTGTATGATACACAACCGTACTGAAATAATTGACAACAAAGTACTGTAACAGGAACACTGGATAGCAACATCACTTTAGACACCTTGAGCCGAGAGACACGGGTACTCGCTCAAAGGCTGACCGGCCATATTAACCCGACCAAGAATGTAGACGTGCACACTCATCTACCCATTTAATACTCCCTCTGACACACTTACAACGTCTCATCATTATCTCCGACCTGCCGCCCAGCCTGGTTTTGACACGGTGCACAGTGTTGCTTTGTACTCAATAAAATATATGTAGGTCCAGGTGCTTGACACCCCTTGATTAGTATACTCAGTAACCTAATTAAACCTTACTAGGCTTTTGCCTACAGTTATATGTAAACCTGAACAGTTATATTGTAAGTCAACTCATATAAATGCAATGTTACTTTTGATATAGACAATCTTGAACTACACTTACTCGGCCACACCGAAGTGTAATTATGTTTTTTGTGGGCCTGCGAGCCGATCCTTTATGTACTCTTTCTCTTCTCCTATCATAAATAAACAGATTTCCAAAAAAAAAGAAACGTCAAAACATTTTCTGATGTATGATTGCACAATAAAGCTTCAGGATTTATTTACAAAGTTCTGAGAGTGCAACTTCCTTGATATTTATATTTATTTAATCAGGGAGGCAGGGGTGGAGCTAAATTTGCAACAGGGGCATAGCTAAATGCATAATGGGGTGAAGCTAAATGGCAGCAGAGCGGGGCTAAATTCAGCCTGAATCCAGAAGGAAGGAGTCCCTGCTTCCCCAACTATTACAGGGACTGCATTGCCTCCACTCCATAATGGAACTTAAGAACATCTTGGAGACGTCAGACACCGTTGACCTGTTGAGTTTGAAGTTTGCTGAATGTGGAGCAGCCTAGACTGCATGCTCTTAATTCTGAAGACATTTCACAGATGTATCTTGTCCTGTGTTTGTGTCGAGCTTGCTCTCACACAAATTTTTATATTATCAGACACTATGCATGTGATGATCTCTAACATTATGGCTCAGGTGATGATTTCACTTAATTCTACAATTTTGCAGATTTACGCTACTCCTGTTAGCTGAGGAGTATATTGTTCTTTGCTTTTTTTTGTCTAAACTACTTCAACTAATAGTGGGGGACTTCCCTTCCCTTCCCCTCATTAACCAAACGTAAAATTGCCAGTTCCTTGGTAATGTGTGGTACAACACTGGATTCCACAATGGCCACATACATGGGCTCTTTCATTACCTCCCTCTTTTTCAGTGAATCTCACCTTCTTCCTTCTATTTCATACAGCTTTCCTTCCTCTGCCCCTTACACGCATGTAATTTGAGCAATGTTTTAGCCTTCAGTTATGAACCCTGGTGCACGCTAATGATTAGGTATTGCTACATTTCATACCTGCCAAATTAGTTGCATAGCTATAAGTGTTTTCTAAGTGTCACCTGCACAAAGTGTAACACTGGCCATTTTTAATTACTATACCTTAACTTCTACACTCAGTTCTTCTTCCTTCATTTTTTTTGCTCCTCATTGTACCTTTCTCTGCCTTCTTCTATACCTTGTATAACTAATACTTTTATGCTGGGAAGGCTGTTAGCCAGTCAGGTTCAGTGAATCTCACATATTGTCTACTTACACCACAGACTGATTTAATTGGTGATATTTTGTATGTTGTGCTATATACGGTTTAGATGTAGTATACTACATTCCATTTGCCTGCCCCTTTTATTTTCCTTACCTTGCTAGGCTTATATACAATTTAGGACTACACGTTTGCTGATACTATGCATTATGTTTAATATATTGACTATTTTGATCTGAAAGTATAAATAGCACTGTACTCTATTGTGCATTCTAGTTATAAGATACTGTTCGTTTTCAACTGGAGTTGAACTTAACCATGCCAGATTTTTGTAAGCATGTTTTACCTTTGCAAAAAATCTTCTTTTACAAAAATTTACAAAAAAAATACATAGAATGTGTGTTTGTGTAAAAAGAGTTTACATAATTATCAAAACCAATTTATATAAAAAACTGCCTTTTCTCAATAAGGAAAATACATTTTTTCCATGTATTCCCAATGTATCATGTACCACCATCTTTATCACTGTCTATCTATCTATATATCTATCTATCTATCTATCTATCTAGTCTTCTATTGGTCAGTCTGTTTGTCTCTGTCTTCCTGCGTTGGCTCTTTGTTTGTCTGACTGACTGCCTGTCTATATGTATCTCTGTCCATCAATCTTCCTGTATGTCTGTCTATCATATATTTATAAACATAAAAAACTAATTCTGGACAATACACAATGTATTGCACCTTGTTCTTTATTTAGGCAGAAATTGCTCTTGAAAGTAGTTAAGTACCAGGTGGAAAATAAGAAGGAATGCTGACAATGTGCTAGTCTTTATAACTGTTACAAATAATAGTTTATCTTGGGATTTGTAAGAAAATGATTGCTTTTGTTAGAAGCCTAAAATATGCTTCATAGCATTTCATGGCGAGAATTATGCCTCAAGAAACAGGAAATGTGATTGCCCCAGCTTGCTGAAAAACTGAGAGAACAATTTAAAGTGTTTTAGGATCAGTAAAACATTTAACTCCATATCTGGTTCTGTTAGTTATACTTGATGAAATAACTTGGACAGGATTCAAATGAATGAATGAAATTATACTTTACTGGTAAAATGAGTATCAAAGCAGAAAAAAATGGAAAAAAGTCATAGAGGCATAGAAAAAGAGGAACAAACTGTACTTCATCCTCTTCACTAACAATATAACATAGCTACAGTTTCCCTAGCAAGTGTATAGATTTCAAAATACATAAAACTGAGTACAATTCAGAGATAGCCAAACAACAAACAGAGCTGAGACAAACAAATAAACAGAGATATAATACACAGAGCTGGGTAGACTATAGAGACATCGATGCAAAGATAGAGCTGAGTAAAATACAGAGAAATATACAATATACAGCTGGGTACAATAAGGAGATACTCATAACTATCCCACATGAGAGTTGCAATACTGTGATACCCACACAGTACATGTTTCTGTAAAATGCTTTAGCTCTTTATGTCTCTTTCTGGCCCTCTCTTAACTCTCTCTCGATCTCATCTTCAGCAGTGCTCCTGCCATGATAACTTAAGCTTTCTATTAACCCCTTAAGGACAGAGCTTCAGAAGCTTGTCTTTCACTTAATGACAACGGCATTTTTTGCATTTTTTGCTGTTTGCGTTCAACTGCAATTTGCATTTTACTAATTTATTGCACCGACGCATATTATATACCGTTTTTTAAAGGACAGAAAGGGCTTTAATTTGATGTAACATATATATACCTTGAAAATGCTAGACAGTACTGTTCAATCACTTATTAAGAAGTGGAAAAACGGGGATATCTTGATACCATGCCAAGGTCAGGTAGACCAAGAAAGATTTCAGCCACAACTGCCAGAAGAATTTTCAGGATAAAAACCCACAGGTAACTTCAGGAGAAATACAGGCTGCTCCTTGACACGCCTCACAGCTTCTGGCACACCGCAATTTGGAGTGACAAGAACAAAATAGAGCTAAGTGCTATGTTTGGAGAGGGGTCAACAAGGCCTATAGTGAAAAGAATACCAACTTCACTGTTAAGCATAGTTGTGGCTCACTGATGTTTTTTTGGGGGTGAGATCTAAAAGCATATGGGATCTTGTGAAACTTAATGGCAAGATGAATGCAGCATGTTATCAGAAAATACTGGCGGACAATTTGCATTTTTCTGCACGAAGGCTGTGCAAGGGACGCTTTTGGACTCTCAGCATGACAATGACACTAAGCACAAGGTTACAGCAGAAAGAGGCTAAGGTTCTGGAGTAATCATCACAGTCTACTGACCTTTTTATCATCAAGCCACTCTGGGAAGATCTCAAACATGGGGTTCATGCAAGACGACCAAATGCTTTGCATGACCTGGAGGCATTTTGCCAAGATTAAATAGCAGCTACACCAACTGCACAAATTAGGGGGCTCAGACAACTATAACAAAAGACTGCATGCTGTCATTGATGCTGATGGGGCAATACACAGTATTAAGAACTAATACAGACTTTAGAACAGGGGTCACTTCATTTATTTCTTTATTGACACATTTTGTTTTAGGATTGTGCTATTCTGTTATAACCTATGGTTGAATATGAATCCCATAAGAAATAAAAGAAATGTGTTTTGCCCGCTCACTCATGTTTTCTTTAAAAATGGTACATAAATTACCAATTCTCCAAGGGGATGCAAACTTTTGATCACAAGTGTAGATAGAGCCTGGCACGGCTCTACATTGGTGAGTCTCATTCTTCCTTTATTTTTAATGGTTACTATATTTTACAGAAAGCAAGTATAGCATTTTTTTTACAGATATGAAAACTATTTTATACTTGGAAAATAAAGGATACCTTTGTGTGCTCACTGTGGGTGTGATTACTTTTTAGTTGTATTATACCTTTATTTGATTTAGGATGTCAAACTGGCCTCCGGCATATATCTTATACCAGACTTACATTACAGCAATAATTAGTTGTTCTTGTAGCTATGAGGCAGTGTCTCTCTAGGACAGATCCAAAGAGAAGTTTTTATTCAAAACACTCATACATGTTATGGGGAGATTTGTTTTAGTGTCTGATTATGCTTATCCCACACATGCTTAAACTCATTTACTGTCTTAACCTCTTACCACTTCAGCTGGAAGGCTATTCCATGCATCCACTACCCTCTCAGTAAAGTAATACTTCCTGATATTATTTTTAAACCTTTGCCCCTCTAATTTAAGACTATGTTATCTTGTTTTGGTAGTTTTTCTTCTTTTAAATATGGTCTCCTCCTTTACTGTGTTGATTCCCTTTATGTATTTAAATGTTTCTATCATATCCCCCTGTCTTGTCTTTCCTCCAAGCTATACATGTTAAGATCCTTTAACCTGTCCTGGTAAGTTTTATCCTGCAATCCATGAACCAGTTTAGTAGCCCTTCTCTGAACTCTCTCTAAAGTATCAATATCCTTCTGAATATACGGTCTCCAGTACTGCGTAAAATACTCCAAGTGAGGTCTCACCAGTGTTCTGTACAATGTGGCATGAGTACTTCCCTCTTTCTACTGCTAATACCTCTTCCTATACAACCAAGTATTATGCTAGCATTTCCTGCTGCTCTATTACATTGTCTACCTACCTTTAAGCCATCAGAAATAATCACCCCTAAATCCCTTTCCTCAGATGTTGAGGTTAGGACTCTAATATTCTGTACTCTGCCCTTGGGTTTTTACGTCCAAGATGCATTATCTTGCACTTACCCACATTAAATGTCAGTTGCCACAACTCTGACTATTTTTCTAGTTTACCTAAATTATTTGCCATTTGGCTTATCCCTCCTGGAACATCAACCCTGTTACATATCTTAGTATCATCAGCAAAAAAGACATACCTTACCATCAAGACCATCTGCAATATCACTAATAAAAATATTAAAGAGAATGGGTCCAAGTAGTGATCCCTGAGATACCCCACTGATGACAAGCCCAAGCTTTGAATATACTCCATTGACTTCAACCCTCTGTTGCCTGTCACTCAGCCACTTCCTTACCCATTCAACAATATTGGAATCCAAACTTAAAGATTGCAGTTTATTGATAAGCCTTCTGTGGTGGAACCAACCTTGCAACTGTGCACTGGAGAAGCCTGGTTGCTCGCCTGCTCCCTTTAGACTATGGCCCGGCAGTTAAAAACTTTCATTTTCCCTGCTGAAAGGCTTATTCGTGCCTTTCTGCCGGGGTGTTTGGTAGATTCAATCTACCGAACAAAGTACCGATCGATGGACCACCTGGGAACTGGAGTGTGCCGTCAATTGACCGCCCAGTAGCTGCAGTTAACCGAAGCTTAATTGATGAACGCTGGGTGGCCTTTGTTTGTTTGCCGAACACGTGGCAGCGGCCATTTTACCTCCCAAACGGCCAGCGGTGTTCAGCGCCCAAACTATGGAACTGAAAACGGACACTTATTTGCGTGAACACCGCTGAGCCGCCAGCCTCCTTACCTCTGCATTCGGTAGTGTAACCGACTGACTGTTCATTCAGTAGTTTAACCGTATGAACAGCATCAACCCAGATAGCCATGCCATGGAGCCTATTTGTGTAACAAAAGACTATGGGAAAGACTTTGGCTCCATGGCGATTGAACTGTATGTATGTGATCTGAGCGCCATTCGGTAATATTGTGCGCTGAGATCTAAGCTATCTGGGGATATGTAGAATGTGTATGTTTTATGTGTTAAAGGTAACCGTATGTAATTTTATGTATTTTTACTGAATATGTGTGTAATGGAGTTTTGCCTCTGTCCTTGGAGATAATTGGATTACTTCCCAATTATCTCCAGGGCAGAGAGGAGGGATTGTGATGCATTGTGGGATTGTTGAAATGTGTAAGTCTGTGATTGGTCAATGTCCAATATGTTTCCCAGTCTTCCATCTGGTCCCGTAGGGGAGTTTCCACCAGGTGGGAGACCTGCATAAAAGCTGCTCAGTTAGCCCCAGTAAACCAGATTCTGCTTGACCCTCAAAACGAAGTGTTGTCTCGTTATTGGGGGATTTGGATTGTATGCCGATTGCCAGGAGTGTAAGCTGATTGTATGCTTTTCCTGTTCGGCTGTTTCCTGAGTTCGTGTGTTTCCTGTTCGGGAGTTGGAGGATTCGTGTAGTTTGCAGTTTGGGAGACTGGCGCTTACATTAGCTGCCTGTGCATCTGGAAAGGGAATATCGCCTAAACGGTTTTTAACCTCTTGCGTGCAAAACGGTCCGTTACACCTTCTATGTGCAAAGTGTCAAAAGCTTTACTGAAATCTAGGTAAGCAATGTCTACTGCACCACCCTGATCGATTATTTTAGTTACCCAATCAAAAAAATCAATAAGATTAGTTTGGCATGATCTCCCTGAAGTAAACCCATGTTGTCTCTGATCTTGAAATCCATGTGTTTTTAGATGTTCAACAATCCTTTCCTTTAACATGGTTTCATTACTTTCCCCACTACTGAAGTAAGACTTACTGGCCTATAGTTGCCTGACTCCTCCCTACTACCTTTCTTGTGAATGGGCACAACATTCGCTAACTTCCAATCTTCTGGGACTACTCCTGTTAACAATGATTGGTTAAATAAATCTGTTAATGGGTTTGCTAGTACACCACTAAGCTCTTTTAATAACTTTGGGTGTATTCCATCAGGTCTAATTGACTTATTTGTCTTTACTTTTGACAGTTGAAATAGAACCTCTTCCTCTGTAAACTCACATGTAATAAATGACTCAATTGTCCTTTTTCTTAACTGAGGTCCCTCTCCTTCATTTTCATCTGTAAATACTGAACAAAAATATTCATTGAGGCAGTCAGCTAGATATTCATCCTCTTCTACATACCTTCATTCTTTTGTTTTTAATCTAACTAATCCTTGTTTTACTTTCCTTTTTCTCATTTATGTATCTAAAAAATGTTTTGTCCCTTTTTTTTACTTACTGTGCTATTTTCTCTTCTGTGTGTGATTTGGACGCTCTTTTAACTTGCTTAGCCTATTTCTGCCTAATCTTATAGATCATTCTGTCTTCTTCACTCTGGGTTTTTTATAATTACTAAATGCTAACTTTTAGTTTTTTACTATTTTGGCCACATCTGCGGAGTACCACAGTGGTTTCTTGAATTTTTTGCTTTTACTGAAAAGCCTAATGCAATTTTTTGTTGCCTTCAGCAGTGCAACTTTTAAATAATCCCATTTCTCTTGGACTCCATTCAATTTGCTCCAATCTGATAATGACTCCTTCACACATATTCTAATTTTAGAAAAGTCTGTTTTTTTAAAGTCTAAAACTGTGTGGTGTGACTCAGTCACTGTTCTTATATTAAACCACATTGACTGATGATCACTGGATCCTAAACTTTCCCCTACAGTAATATCTGATATATAAATCTCCATTTGTTAACACTAAATCTAGTATGGCTCTTTATGAGTTGGCTCCTTTAAGATGTTTTTAGAGACAATCCCAGTAGGGAGTTTAGAATATGTGTGCTCCTGGCACAAGCAGCTATTTTGGTTTTCCAATTCACATCAGGAAGATTAAAGTCACCCATGATGATAACTTCCCCTTTCATTGTCATTTTAGCTATTTCCTCAACTAGTAGATTATCTAACTCTTGTATTTGTCCTGGGGGCCTATACATCACACCTACATGAGTTACTGTGTGATTACCAAATTCTAACGTAACCCAAACGGACTCTATGTTTGCCTCACTAACTTTTTTTTTATGTAATTTCTTTTTATTTGGTTTTACATATAGAATAAACAGTTTCACATTTCAGTATTAGTATACATAGTAAAGGTTTAGCAGTGTACAATCAAGATTCTTAGATGTGACAATATTACAAAAAGTTTTGCAATGTAACATACTGGTGTTGTGATACAATACCCAACAGTTGTTTAATAAATACACAGAATAAAACTGTCATCAACATAACAAGGCATTTCCTATTGACATGTGTATATGTGTGAGTTCTGGGAGGAGAGCGCAGTTGAGCTTTTCTTGAGCAAGTAGAACCCACTAATACGCCAATTTTCACTACTTGCTGCCATCTGAGATTGGATTATTTTACATCAAGTTAAGTGTAATTAACTGGGGTTCCTTAGATAGGAGTTCCATGGGTCCCATATTGTGTAATAAGTGAGGTATTTGTCTAGTGCTGACAATCTCAATTCCTCCATTTTATGAATGTGTTCAATTTTTTGGAACCACTCTCGTCTCGAGGGTCTAACATCAGTTTTCCATAGCCCTGCTATTACCAGTTTGGCCGCGGTTAAAAGATAGAGTATTATTGAGTTTTTGAATTGTTTCAAGGATAGTGGGATGTGGAAGAAAAGGAGTGCCTCTGGGGTGAGTGGTATTGAGACTTTGCTTACTAGATCTGTGATTCTCTGTACTTCTTTCCAGAAACCCTTTATTCTGCCACAGTCCCACCATAAGTGGCGGTAAGTGCCTAGCTCCTTCATGCATCTCCAGCAGGTTGTTGGTGCATTGGCATCGTATTTGTTGATGTCTATTGGAGTGGTGTACCATTGGGATAAAAATTTATAATTTATTTCTTGGATTGTTACGCTAGAGTGGGCTTTTAACATTTTCATAAAGATCCCCCTCCAGGTCTTTTCCTCCACTGGGGAGGGAAACCATGAGTTGTTTCTGATTGTGTACCAAGGGAGTGCGCCATTTGTGTTATCTTGTAGTAACTTATAACATATGGAAATAGTTTTAGTTTTTGGCGGGCGTGTGAACAGTTTCTCAAATCTAGTGGCCTCTCTGGGTTGCCAGTGTAGCAAGCCTTCCTTGGATAGAAAGTGAGTAAGTTGGTGATATTGGAACGATTGTGATAGCGTAGGCTGGTGTACCCCAGTAATGTCAGTTAGTGATAGGAGTCCTTCTGTTGTGACTATATCTTTTAACATAACTTCCCTGTTTGCAGGTCTGATTTGAAGTTTATTTAATAGTGTATTATTCCTGCCTGGGGGGAATCTGTGATTGTGGGATATTGGAAAGAAGGGTGAAGGTGTCGGGACAAAGTCTTCGTTCGTGCAAATGTTTTTCCAGACTTGAAGGGTGGTTGTGATGGTTGGTAGGTCTTTTGTTGAGGTCTCTTTGTCTATGGGTAGAGACCAGGGGAGTGATCGTAATGGAGTTTGCACTTGTGCTTGTTCAATGTGCACCCAAGCCTTCCTAGATTTCCCCTCTCGTGACCACTCTAAAATCCTTCCCAGGTGTATTGCTTTGTGGTATCTATGTATATTGGGGCATCCCAGCCCACCGCCCTCTTTAGGTTTGGTCAGTAGGTTGAATGCAATTCTCGGCCGTTTATGGGCCCATATGAATTTGGTGAGCAGCGATTGTACATTCCTGAAAAAAATCCCTGGGATGTGTATGGGGATGGTGTTCAGGAGGTATAGGATGCGTGGGAGGACATTCATCGAAATAATGCCAATCCGGCCCATCCATCTGAAGTGTGGTTTGTCCCATCTATGTAAATCTTTTTGGATTGCTGCTAATAGGTCTGGGAAATTCGCTTTATATAAGGTTTTATGTGTATTGGTGACTTTGATCCCTAGGTATTTGATGGAGTGGTTGGCCCATTGGAAGGGGAATCTTTGTTTTAGTTTCTTTGTTTGATCTAGAGGTGTGGTGATATTGAGGATTTCACACTTGTCTGTGTTGATTTTGAAATTTGAGTGTGTACTGTAGTCTTCTATAATTTGGATTAATTTGGGTAGGCTGCTGACGGGGTGTTCAATGGTGAAGAGTAAGTCATCTGCAAACGCAGATACTTTATATTCAGTTTGTTGAACTGTGATACCTTTAATGTCGGGGTGGTTTCTTACCGCTTGTAGAAGAGGTTCTAATGTCAGGATGAATAGTAATGGGGATAACGGGCACCCCTGGCGTGTGCCATTGCTTATCGTGAATGGTCTGGAAAGTTGTCCATTCACCTTTAGTCTGGCTGTTGGGACGGAATAAATTGCCTTAATCCATTTTATCCATCTTTGCCCAAATCCCAGCATTTCTAGAGTATTGAACATGAAGGACCAATCAACTCTATCGAATGCTTTTTCAGCGTCGATTGCTAGGAGCAGGGTTGGATTTTTGGTGTATTTCGTGTTATGTATTAAGTTTATGATTTTTGATGTATTATCTTTTGCTTCTCTAGTTGGGACGAAGCCTGCTTGGTCTGGGTGGATGAGGTTTTGTAGGAATGGTTTGATTCTAGTCGCTAGCATTTTGGTGAAAATTTTTATGTCCACGTTGATTAGGGATATTGGTCTATAGCTGGTGCATTTCTCAATGTCTTTCCCTGGTTTGGGTATGAGGGTTATTGTTGCCTCTAAGGCCTGTCTTGGAATCTGTTCTTTTTGTGGGATAGAGTTGATTGCTTCTAATAGGTGTGGGGTTAGTTCCGTTTGGAACAGTTTATAATAAGAGGCTGAGAACCCATCTGGGCCTGGACTTTTATTATGTGGGGTCTGTTTTATAGCTATGTTAATTTCGTCTATAGTGAATGGTTCTTCTAAGGACCTCGTGGCAGCTGTTGGGAGGATAATGTCGAATTTGGTTTCTAGGTATGATTTAATTTCTTCTGCATTGCCTTCCTTGTCTTTTAGGTTATAAAGAGATGTATAATAGCTATGAAAAGTGTCAGCTATGTCTTCTGTGGTGTGTGCGTAGGTCTCGTCTGAGCGTTTGACTTTGGGGATGTATGTGAGCATTTGTTTTTGTTTTAAGGCTTGTGCTAGAAATTTTCCACTTCTGTCTCCTTGAGCGTAGTGGAGCTGTTTTGTCCACAGAATCGCTTTTTTCGCTTTGTCTTGGAGGAGTGATTTTAGGTTGGCTCTAAGGGCTAGAAGTTTGCAATAGGCTTTGTCTGTCATGTATAGTTTGTGCTCTTCCTCTAGTTGTGAGATTTCTTTGTGTAGGTCATTGATTTTTTTGTTTTTTTCCCTTTTGAGTTGGGCGCCCCACTTGATCAGTTCCCCTCTAATTACTGCTTTGTGGGCTTCCCATTGTGTAAAGGCGGAGGTGTCTGGGGTTTTATTTTCGTGGAAGTAATGTTTTATCGATTTTTCTATTGAGTCCTTCACTTTTGGTGTCTGTAATAAGAAGGGGTTTAATTTCCACGTTCCTTTAGGACGTGGGAGTGAGGGGATGGATATTGTAAGATATATTGGTGAGTGGTCAGACCATGTCATTGGGCCTATCGAAGTGTCTGATATCAGACCTAAGTCTCTGTGTTCTATGAGGAAAAAATCTATTGAGTATAATCTTTTGTCGTCGGGTGGAATACTCTCCAGCAGTCTGATAGTTGGTGGGTTTTGATGATGTGTTGCATTTGGACTCTGGTGGCGTTAAGGTGAGTACTATGTGTTGAAGTGCTGTCTCTAGTGGCGTCTAGTGATACATTAAAATCTCCTCCTATTATGAGAATGCCTTTAGTATTTTGCTTTATTTTTGCCATTATCTTCCTCATTGCCCCGCATTGATGTTTATTGGGTAAGTATATTGCTACTAGGGTAATAGGTTCCGACCCCACTGTGCCCTGTAGGATAATGAATCTGCCTGATTCGTCTGTGAGATGTGTCGAGTACGTGAATGGGACTTGTTTCCCTATTAATATTGCTACGCCTCGTGACTTGCTCTGGTTATAGTTATTGTAATATACATGGGGGAATTGATGATGTTTGAGTTTTGGGGCTTCTGCACCTTTCAGATGTGTTTCTTCCAAAAATACTATGTCTGCTTTGTTTTTTGCTAAGTCCGCTAGGACCATCTTCCTCTTCTCTGGTGTGTTCAGCCCCCTTACATTGATGGAACATATTTTCAGTGAGCCCATTACGGAGTGTATTATTTATATTTTATCTGTTTGATAGGTGGGGTGACTTTTTGGGAGTTTAGTACTGTGTAAGTACGTTGGGTATGATCGGGAGGTGGATGAATTGTTTGTGGATGCTTGTGTGTGAATGTAACACTGCTAGTATATAGGCATACAAATCAAGTACATAAACGATTAAACAATATAACATTAACTATTTACAGGTATCTTTCGATAAAGTTGTAGGTAAGGAGTATCACGAAGGGGGGGTTCTGGACGAACTTTGGACCCTTCGTGTGGTTATAGAAATCTACCTTTCGGTGGGTTGCGTGAAAGTGTGAGGAATGATTATGGGTAGATCTCTAAATAGGAGACGGTACTCTCCTCTGGGTTCGTCTAGCGCTAGTGGCTAGCCCAGATGATGCATAGATTTGCGATGGAGGGATGAAGTAGGTGTTTGTACCGCTCTTGGCCGTTAAGGCCGTGGGTTATGTCCTAAGTGAACTGGAGCACTATATTACTGTGTATAGTGCTTCTAATTCTGTGCCTCCGTAGCTGAGTAAACTCTCCGGTAGGCGGCCATTTGACGCTTGTCGTCTTTAACTGGCTATGAACATGTGTAGATTGGGTGGGCATCTTAAATAGGTATGCCTGTGACAAGTACTAAAAGTGGTATGGTGTTTTGAACCTTCTGTTTGATAGCATTAAACAATTCTTCAACGTAATAACATCATGTCTATTGTATGCGTTTTAGTCTTTATACTTGTGAGTCATCAGCTATCTATTTGATCATAATGTCGTTACATACATAATCATGTGTAACAGGTAGGCATAGTTATTATATACTTTGATTTATCACAATACTATTCGGCATTTACAGAGTATAGTTACCCTTCCCTTAGTCGGTGATTAGGCGGGTGAGTAAGTTCAATATTACTTTAGTCAATGATATGTCTCTTTAAGTGTTAGAAGTTGTTTCTTCTTCGCTTCTTGGGCTTGTTTCAGTTTATTTTCCTAGGAGTCATTTGATTTTTCCTTGATCTTAAGAATGGTGAGGCTGGCGGGGTCTTCCATGACGTTCTTTTTCGCGTGTCCATCGCTTGTCCCGTCTGTCTCGTGGTTTGTGGTTTGGACTTTTCAGGTTCTGAGATGTCGTACCAGTCCGGTATCTCTATGTTAGGAATGCCTAGGCGTTGGGTGAAAGCTTCTACTTCATCTGCTGAAGTTAAGGTGGCTTGTATTCCTTGGTGGGAGGCCGTGAGAGCAAAGGGGAATCCCCATCTATATTTTATATTGGCTTGTTGCAGGGCTAATGTTAATGGTCTCAGCGCCCGTCTGCCCCTCAGGGTCAGCCATGCCAGGTCAGGGAGGATCAGTATTTTCGCATTGTTAAACAGTATGTCTGAAGAGTCTCTGGCGGTTCTCATAATGTCCTCTTTTTCGGTATAATAGTGAACTCTGCATATAATGTCCCTGGGGGAGTCTTGTGGGAGGCCTTTGGGTCTTAAAGCCCGGTGTGCTCTATCTAATAGAATTGGGGTGTCTTCTGGCCTCTGTAGAATCTTGTTAAACAAAGACTGTAGTATATTATGGAGGTTTTCAGGATTTTCCTGTGATTCTGGGATCCCTCTTATCCTAATGTTGTTTCTTCTGCCTCTATTGTCGAGGTCTTCAGTGTTTCTCATAATGTAGTGGGTTCTGGTGTCTCTGTTTTTTTGTTGATGTTCTAGGGTGAGGAGTCTGTCTAAAATTTGGTCTCTGTCCTCTTCCAGGTCTCCCACCCTCGTGTTTACTTGCCTGATGTCTGCAGAAATGGCGGAGACTTGATCTTGCACTGAGGATTCTAGCTTCGCTATCATGCTAGCCAGCTCGTCCCTGGAAGGTAAATGTGCGAGGGTTTCCCTTATGTTTGCTAGCCCATCTGCAATGCTGGTAGTTGGGGAGATCTCTTCTCCTGTCGTGCTGGGGTCGGGCGTTTTGCGCGGGCAAGATGGCGTCGCCATGTTGTCAGTTAGGCCTCCTCCGAGCACTTTCACTGTATCTCGGAAATACTTATCGAGACCGTTCGAGTTTCTTGGCGTGCCTGATTCTTGGGTGTGTGAGGGCTGAGTCTGTTTCCTTTTGTTGCCCATTAAGTAGATATTTTCAATTGTTTATGCCAGTTTTATTGCCGCCGACCGGGAGCTCACAGCACTTGCGACCGCTCACATCGGATGTCAGGACACGCCCCGCCTCACTAACTTTTATTATGCTAGATTTTATGCTATCCTTCACATAGAGGGCCACTCCTCCCCCTTTGTTGCCTTCCCTGTCTTTTCTATATAAAGAGTACCTGGGTAGGCCTATGCTTATTTGCAAACAATAGCTAATTAACCAGCTATCAATAGCAAGTATTTACCTAATCAAATCAAATGCCTTACCCTTTACCAACAGGAAAGCAAACCTTGTACAATCAGTAACCTTTTTCTACAGATGAATCTTACCTGTAACAGTAAAAAAGAAAACTCTTAGCAAAATCTTAGACAGTTGAAGCTTCTGTAAAACTCTCCAGAATATCTCCAACCACACACTTAGAAGCAGCACTTAGATGAAGCAACCAAGCTATAATCCATAGTGATGCCAATCATTGTTCTGGTGTCGATAGTGGTGCTGAACAATTATCTATTTGCCAACATTATGTTTTCCAAGACCTGCATCATAAATTGATGCAGAGCTAATCCATATTGATCACACAATGCAGATCATGCACGTTCTGGTGTAACATTTTTTGCAGACCAATCACAGTCCTCATAGGTCTTTATAAGACATTTTTGGCTACTGCTCTTTGCCTTCTGTCCTGCCTTCTGTATACTCCAGAGTGTGATCATATGGTTGTGACTATTATGCTACTTGACCCTGGCTTTTCTGACTATTCTTGCTCTCTGTTATCCTGACTTTGGCTTGTTTAATGTTTCCTCTTTGTCTGTTTCCTCTTTGTCAGAATGTTTCCATTCTGTTCTTCCGTCACTACCCCCCTTGGGTTTGCATGTTAGGGTTAATCTAGTCCCGACAAATATATATATTTTTTTATTTAAAAGTTTTTAGCAAAGTTGTTTATGCAACATACATTATGCCCCATACTAGGTGCAACCTCTGAACTGGATTTTATATGATCTAATTAACAAGCTTGACAATCATACACAATTAACGATCAAAGTTTTTAACAATCTGCTGTATTTAATTCCACAATAGTGGCTAGCAGTCTGTTTATATTCACACAATTTCATTCTGTCTCATTCATTTTATCATTTTCTGTTGTAAATATTAAAATTTAAAGCATGTTTTTTATAATAATTACAGCCTTATTTATCCTAGAAACCAAGTAATACTTTTCTTTTTTCCTTTTCTTTTTTTGTCAATAATGCATGGCAAAAGATGTAGACATTATCCTTTGAATATTTTATGGAGTAATTTTTAACACAGTTGCCTGTTCACATAGTGAAGCAGCATTCATTTCAGACTTGTGAAAGGAAGCTTTTAATCACTGCAGCAGCAGAGTTAAGATGTTAAGGATTATTAGGTGTGAGTGCAATTCATATGCATAATGTAATGTTGAATTCAAATTTAACCACAGTAACATACACATTTAAATTTATGGAATAATTCTAGTTTCTGTGTTATATATTTTTGTACATTACAGGTTTTTCTGCTAAGTGTGACGTGGCTCAAAATATTATTTTTTCTGCATAATTTAAAAGAAGACAGGAAAACATCAAATGTCGCTCATGTGCTGTCTACATAGTTATGAGATTGGATTATATTACAGATAAACTATGAGCCAAAGGGTTCTAATATGAATGATAATAGAACCAGTATATGATACAAGGCTAATTGCAAATTCTGCCTGGTTTTCTAGAGCAATACAAGTTCATCATTCAAAGTAATGTGGATTATTACACGTATTACTGGTATTTCAGCTTTAGACCTAACCACATACATAAGGTATTAGTCCACAAAGCTGTTGAATTATCAAAAAAATGCTGTTTGGGGAAATATGGCACACTAGGACATGTAGTGGTCAACAAATTTATGCGTGCTGTAGTGGTTATAACGCTAGGAGTATCCTGGTGCCCCATAATGTAAGTAGTCTGTACATTTGTTTTTTGACAGTTTACCTGGGGTCCACAAGTCACCGGTCATTTCTGCCATTGAGAGATGGAAGCTTCTCTATGGAGTTACAGTTAGCTCTCGTGAGCTAAGTGATGCTGTGCAAGTACAGCTCATTGACTGTGCACATTAGCTGATTTCTCTCATCCAATGAGCTAAGCTGTGAACAACCAAGCTTAGCTCAACGTGGAGAGCTTTAGACTCGAATGGTGAAGTTCTCAATTAACAAATGTTAGATCACTTACATAGGGAGGCACCAGGACATACAAAGATATTTGACATACCAAGACAACAAAGTAGGTCCACAGCTACAAAACAACTGATGTGCCATTCATTTGATGCTTTTAAAAAAAAATGTATGCATAGATTGATCTAATCATTACTATCCATCATCAATAACCCCAAAACACAACTTGCTTTTTGCTTTTCTTGTAAAACTTGTTTTACTTATTCAGTTCTTATAAACATTATATGTAAAATCTCTAAAAACAAATTATCATGAAAATAATACTTGATTACTTCTAAAATATGCATGATCAAGATATATTATTTATAACTAGGTTTTGTGTTCTTTACCTAAAATTAGTGCATAGAATTTTCTTTCCTCAAACAACTTTCCATGCTGTATTTACCCCACCATGTTATATTACATGCGTAGACTATTCATTGTGAGCATAAAAAGCATTCTCTCATTGTGACATTATATATAATATAGAATGCACACTATAACAACCACAATGGTCAAGTAAAAAACTTTAATAAGTAAATAAATCACAATGCTTAGCAAAAAACAAGAATAACAGACAAAGTAACAGAAATAGAGGCAAACCGTAATTCAAAAGTACTAAACTAAAATCTTTCAAACCTCAAGGCAGAAACACAAGTCACCAACTCCCTCAACATTTCGGCATCAACTGGTTGCCTTTATCAAGGGTACCTGTATCCATGTTCCCATGTGTCTGTTTATGAAGCCCTCATACAGCTGATGACCATCAACACAAAATTATCACCACCCCCGGAAGTGACATCATCACTTTAGGTACTGGTACAATACACCAGATGCATATATATATAAAACATAATACATAACATATATAGCTAATTATCATAATAGTATTGTATATATACAGAAATAAGCATTAGGCAAAGGCTAATTACTACATACGTGCAAATAGCTACCGCACATGCACACTCTATGGCGTATAATATCATATCACCATCTTAATCTCTGGCACTGAAATCGCCTCACGTGCGCATTGTGCCGTCTGCCGCATGCGCATTGAAATACTCAAGCCTCACATGCGCACTACCATTTCAGTGGCGATTTGTAAAAACTTTTTTTGTAAATGTTTTAAACATTTTATAGATAGGTGAGAAGAGCCATATATATTTTCACCCTCTGGAAGTTGAACTAATAGATTATTCTAGAACCATAAACACCATCATAAGCGTTAGTCTCATGTCACATTTAAAGGAACACTACAGCATCAAAAATACAAACATGTTTCAAAAAGCTCCATTTTGATACAACCAAGTTTATGTGAAAAAAAAAAAAAAGACTGAATAAAACAGACAACACTACATGAACTAAACAGTATGGAAGGCTGAATGTTCCCAACTTTAAAATCTACTATAGTGCCACCAATTTCTAACACATTAAGTTAGATGTGAATAGACCAAAGTGGTTAATTATACACCCTGTTCCAAATTATTATGCAAATTCTATTTAAGTGTCACAAAGATTAAATATTTAGTTTTTCAGTTTAACTAATGGATGGCATTGTGTCTAAGGGCTCTTTTGATCACTGAAAACAATCTCGGACACATGTGATAATTAGATTGCCAGGTGAGCCCAATTTAAGGAAAAACTACTAAAGGAGGGTGTTCCACATTATTAAGCAGAGCACCATTTTCATGCAATATGGGGAAGAAAAAGGAACTCTTTGGTGCCGAAAAGAGTGAAATAGTTCAATGCCTTGGACGAGGTATGAAAACATTAGATATTTCACGAAAATTTAAGCATGATCATCGCACTATTAAGAGATTTGTGGCTGATTCAGAGCACAGACGGGTTTGTGCAGATAAAGGCACATTTAGGAAGATTTCTGCCAGATCATTGCATCGGATCAAGAGAGCAGCTGTTAAAATACCATTACATAGCAGCAAACAGATATTTAAAGCTGCTGGTGCCTCTGGAGTCCCACGGACATCAAGGTGTAGAGTCCTCCAGAGTCTTGCAACTGTGCATAAACCTTCTATTTGGCCACCACTAACCAATGCTCACAAGCAGAAATGTCTGCATTGGGCAGAAAAATACATGAAGACTAATTTTCGAACAGTCCTGTTCACTGATGAGTGCCGTGCAACCCTGGATGGTCCATATGGATGGAGTAGTGGATGGTTGGTGGACGACCAACCTGTTCCAACAAGGCTGCTACATCAGCAAGGCGGTGGTGGAGTCATGTTTTGGGCCGGAATCATGGGAATAGAGCTGGTCGGCCCCTTAAGGGTCCCCAAAGGTGTAAAGATGACCTCTGCAAAGTATGTGGAGTTTCTGACTGACCACTTTCTTCCCTTGTACAGAAGGAAGAACTATGCTTTCCGTAATAAAATCATCTTCATGCATGACAATGCACCATCTCATGCTGCAAAGAATACCTCTGCATCAATGGCTGCTATTGGGATAAAAGGAGAGAAAGTCATGGTGTGGCCTCCATCCTCCCCTGACCTCAATCCTATTGAGAACCTTTGGAGCATCCTCAAACAAAAGATCTATGAGGGTGGGAGGCAGTTTACATCCAAACAGCAGCTCTGGGGGGCTATTCTGACATCTTGCAAACAAATTCAAGCAGAAACTGTCCAAAAACTCACAAGTTCAATGGATGCAAGACTTGCGAAGCTGCTATCAAATAAGGGATCCTATGTTAAAATGTAAGGTGACCTGTTAAAATGTTTAAAAAGTTAAAATGTTGTTATAAGTTTGATTGAAATAGCTTTTGATTTCAGTAAATATGCTGCAAACACAACAAATTAAAATTTTCAGTTCTTTACAACCTATAAAGTGTTTTGAAACTTACTGTGCGTAATAATTTGGAACAGTGCATTATAAGTTTTTTTATGTTAAAAAAAAATACTGTTATCATTAGGAGGTTTGTTCAATAAAATTTGAATTGTACTCTTAATAGTTGATAACATGAGAATTATGCTGACCGTTATTTACATCAATTATTTAGGTAAATGAGAAAAATATAATTTGCATAATAATTTGGAACAGGGTGTATATATGTGTTTATATGCCCATATTCCATAAAAATATATGTTATAGTTGCGTAAATCTAAAAGAGCTACGATTAAAGTAACACTATAAATGTAGGATGTTGTTAAATCAAGTAACACATGGTCTACGGCTCTGACATTGACTTATTTTAAACATTTCTCAATAAATATTGATTTGGACTCTTGGCATATCCATTTTTGTAATAATTTTATAATTGCCAAAAAAAACTCAATAAATGAATATAAAAAGATATACAGACCTGTATTCCTAATGTTATAGTGTTCTCCTCTTAATTTTTTTCAATGTCAGAATGGAGTCCTTGCACCCGCTCAATCTGCTTCTAAATGTCCAGACCAATGCTCCTCACAGAGGAGTGCTGGGGACTAGAAAAGCTCATGTGCCGCAGTGCTGTACTCCTATTGGAGGTTAGCTTTGAGAACCGAGTTTGACTTGGTCTGGAGGTGAAAGCACCTCTAGTGGCTGTCAGATAGACAGTCACTAGTAGTCTATTTAACCCTGCACAATGTAGGCATTGCCGTATTTACTATGCTAATAGTAATGCTTTACATCCCACTGTTAAAACTACAGGACCCCTGTACCCAGACCACTTCATTGAGATGAAGTAGACTGAGTGCCTTTAGTTGTCCATTAATAATGATATTGACCAATTACTAACATTTAGTAATTTCTTTAATATTTGCATTTAAGAAAACAAATGTTTTCATTGTTCTGAATTATAAAAATTTAAAAATGGTAATTATACCATACTTTATCTCTTTTTTTAAAGATTGCTATCTGCAGAAAAGAAATATATTCTTATCTTGTAGCAAAAATGGACATTTTTGCACATTCTCATAACATTCTAATTTAGAATAAATACAATAAGTTGCACTTTGGTAAAAATCATTTCTGTTGAAGTACAATTGAAATTACTTTTTAATGGGTTTCATGCATTCAGTAGTTTATATTCCCTGGTTTCCGAAACAATATTCAATAACAGCATGAAATGTGTATAATCATTGTTCACATGAAGTGCTCAAATGTATTTTTAATGTTTATGATTTTTATTGTTTGAGATGACATTTTCACTATGCTTAAGTTAACCATTCTGAACTAAAACAAATACATTGACATTACAATCAAACGAAATTGTCTTTGAATACGCTTTTTAAAAAATATATATTTTCAAGAAATTAGAGGCTTGGCACAAGACTCTATATTTTTCTGTAAGATTACTGATGGAGGAAGGCCATTCAAACATTCATATTATCTAAAAAACTATTTAATGATTGGCTTGAATCGTATTGTAAGATATGAATTAACCACCTGTCTACCAACCAAGGATAAATGAAATTTTATATTGAAAGGTAATGGAAAATGATACAATCCCATCTTACTTGTCTATTCCCTCTTGTTCTTCAAAGTGCAGGTTCAGCCGGGGCTCATGTCTATCCTGTCTGTCAAAGGGATTAGGCACAAAGGATTTACTTTCTCCTTCTGTATTGAAGAAGAGCTGCTATGACTCAAAATATATTGCCTGTATTTTTGGAGCCACATATGAAGTGGAACGAAGGAGTACTCTTTATTATACAGATACCTGGATTTCGTTCAGTTACTCTACATACTTCCCATGAGCATTAAAAATTTAAAACACATGCATTCTTTTGATTAAGAAGTATCAGAAGTCCATTAATAAATACCAATACACTAGGTATTTATCCTTTTATTTTAGATTCCTTTTTTTTTTTTTGCTACAGTCAATTATTTTACATTGGTGTGCTATCTAATCAGATGATATTCCAGATAAATGTTGTATTTTTTTATTTTATAAACTTGGTAATTATAGTGGTTCTGTCACGTTTATGGAATACTGATCAAGACTCCATTGGAATTTTACTGAAATAATAATAATTAGTAATTTTTACTATAATAATAGATCTGTGGAGGTCTCAAATGATCCTTCATAGACCTCAGTGCTGTCTTCCAACCTGTACCCTCATGAGTACAGCACAGGCACAGCTCCTGGCAAATGAAGAACCAGGAGCCGAAAAGGACAGATGAAGATGGCAGGTAGCACGAGGGACAGCTTAATAAGTAAAATGCAACCCACACCCGAACTGTCACTATCAGGGCTATCTGTGAAATATGCAAAGACCTCTGAAAAGGATAGATCTACTTTAATGGGTTAAAAGTTGGACTTCAAAGTAGTTTTTTTGCAGTTTTTATATATTTGGAAAAACAAATCTGTTATAACTTGTATTTCTTACTAAAATATATGTTTGAGATATTTTTAAATACATATATTATTTTTTTGCAGTTAATAAAATGGATGTATAAGGAATATGAACAGAATCCCAGTTTTATTTTCCGCTTATAAATTATTAAACAATATTACTACATAGGCAGACCCTTGCAACAGTAAATTCAAAGCTTTCATTTTAAATTTGTGATCTGTGAAAAATTACACTTCACTGTATGATCAAATATTTAAAATATATGTATGATTTGCTGGTATTCAGGATCTTGTGCAATGGATTTGAAAAGTATTGCATGTTATTATAACTGCCTTTACTGTGTTCCCACTATAAATGTCAGTATTGGTGGTATAAAGGTTAAATATATAATTAAATGTACATAGCATTTATATGAGAGGCACCTGAATTTTAAATACAGTTTAAATAAAAGTTAGACATAGATGGAAATGTAATATTTTTTTGAAGTTGATTAAGCTCAAAGGTGAAATGGATTGTGAAGGACTTGAAATATTCTTTGTACCATTATACTTAAAGTGATATTGGCCTTCGATGTACCCTTATTAATTCTTTGAAGCCTGAAGCTATTTGGGGTATTAAAGGTCAGAGGTATTCCTGTCTTTGCTGGTGGTTCTGGGACAATTACTTTTTTTTTATTACTTAACACAAAGAAAAAAAATATTATGAATGATATTAAGAATTCTGATAATATCAGAATTATATATATATATATATATATACATTATTATAAATTATAAATAATTAAACATTAATAAAAGATAAAATAAAAATCTGTTCTTTTCACCTTTGGCAGGAAACATCCCAAATCTTTGCATATGTGAATTGTTAACATGGATGCAAGCAATGCCCCAAAAACTGTTAATTTAATAATAATTCCTGTTTTTTGCAAGAAGAACTTTATTTTTTATTTTAATTTTTTTAAGATTTTAATATTTTTTATTAGGTTTGTAGTAAGAGGGAGGGAAGGGTACAGAAAGGAAAAAGCAAGTCAGATACAAATGTAGCATACAGTTGGGGGGTACAGGTATACACATGAATTTCACATTTCACCACCCATGATAGGTCACGTTAGTAGTCACTGGTTCATATATATATGGATATAATCTTTCAATGTAGGGTAATAACTGCTTGATCCAAGGATAAATCTGACTGCCATTCTGCGGTTAAGAAGGAATTTTTCTAGCTTGTGGCAAAATTGGAACTGCTTCAAACTGTTGTTTTTTTTTGCCTGAGAACAACTCAATCGCAAGAATGGGGGGTCATGGGGGTGAGACACTCTAAACCATAGGAGATCTCACTGGAGGCGGCCAATAGACCCCTGAAACAGTGAAACATAATATTTTATATACATGCAATTCTGCTGTACTTGGGTTTTGAGAGCATCAACCAGTTTAGCAGAGATAAAAGCATTATATCACCCCTTAAGTAGCTAGATATTTTTCAGAAATAGAAAACGGTTCTATGAAAAAAATATATATTTTGTTTTGTTATATAAAGTTATTCGATTTTTGGGATTTTTGTAACTTTTTCCTTTTGGTATCAGTCTGTCCTATTATTCATTCTGTATCACATTCCCTCCCCATCTCTTCGTAAGCTGATGAGGAGAGGGACAGAGGGTCAATATCAGATAGCCATGGCATGACTTAGTGGGCAGAGCCATGATCTAACTGAGATGTTAGCAATCTCGCTATATATTCGTAAGAAGTGGCATTGGGAGAGTGAGTCAACATCTTACCCAGCACAGTAACACACTACAGACATACATAAACCAACAACTAAATTAAACCATTATGAAAACATAGTTACAGAGGAGGCACATTGCAGGGCACTTCTGGTACATTGCCATGCAGAGGTCCATTCTGGTGACATCCTAGGCACCTTGGCTTGCATTGCTGAGGGAATAGGTGGCGGGAGACCCCAGTCCCGGAATTTCTTCTGTCCACCCTCTAGGGTTGTTGTAGCATGCAGAGCATCTTGATAATGTACGAGTAATTTAGCCAGATAGCCCCACCTGCAGGTTATGCTTTGAGCCTTCAGAGCCGTGGTGAAAGGCGATATTCCTTTCTGAAACTGTATGTTGCAGCCGATAGATATGCAAAAACTGTTATTGCTCCATATGGCTCCAGCATTGGTGAGTTTCGACAGGCTCACATTATCTTCTCTTTTACGTGGAAGAAATGCACCCGTGTGATTACATCCCTGGCGGCAGAGGCAGGCAGGTGTTTGGTCTCTATCTACTATTAGCAAATCAGGATGTATGGCTGGTATGAGCACCTGGAACATATCAAGAAGGTAGGTATGCAGATCCGACGTTACCACGGACTCTGGGATACCAGGGTATCCATAAGTTATTCCTTCTAGATCTGTCCTCAATGTCAGCGACCTTGATTTTATATGTTTCCAGGACAGCATCAATTTCCTGCATTTTATCTGCCAAGCTGTTCTGCGCCTCAGCAAACTCATCCCTTTTCTTTTTGACGTAGGATGTGTGTTGGCCTATCTCCTGGATCTCTTTCCTTAGGTCCGACACCAGTGTTTACAGATGAGTCTTCATATTGGCCTAGATCAAGTCCGCAAATTCGGCTATCAGGCCATGCATAGTAGCTGCCTTCAGCAGTCTATCCTCCGCCAGTGGGCACAGGGAAGCAGGAGGAGAAGGTGAGTTTTCATGGAAACAGATCCCACCGCCATCTTGAGAACATAGCGGGTCATCTATGGAATTCAGTGACACCGCTTTTGCTAGGAAGAACAAAGCATGGTCCGCTTTTGCAGCTTTATTTTTTTGCCCAGGAGACATTGAGTCTCTGGAGCTTTACAGTCTATTCAGCTCATACCCCAGAACTTTATATTTTAATGTTTCCATCCTTAACTTTAATATCATGTTTATTTATCCCAATTTTTAACTAATATGTATTTTTTAATTGAATATTGACATTTACATATCTTTCCTGCAACTGGATGACTCCATCATTGTTGTCATTAATGGTAAATTTTCAGGCTGGACAAAAGTGGTAAGTGGTGTCCCTCAGGGTTCTGTTTTGGGACCGCTTCTTTTTAACATATTTATAAATGATCTTGAAATGGGCATTGAAAGACATGTTTCGATGTTTGCAGATGACACAAAACTTTGTAAAGTAATAAAATGTGAGCAGGAGAGAAATGCAAAGTTATGTACTTAACGTAGAGAAATGCAAAGTTATGTACTTCGGGTTCAAGAATGCACAAGCAACTTACACCCTAAATGGTAGTGAATTAGGGATAACCACACACGAGAAGGATTTGGGAACTGTTATAGACAACAAATTAGGCAGCAATATGCAATGTCAATCTGCAGTTGCTAAGGCCAGTAAGGTTTTGTCATGTATAAATAGGAGCATAAATTCTCGGGATGAAAATATAATTTTGCCTCTTTATAAATCGATGGTGCAATTTTGGGCACCTAAAGAAGGATATCATGGCACTAGAAACAGTGCAGAGACGAGCTACAAAATTGATAAAAGGAATGGAGCATTTTAGTTACGAAGAAAGGTTAAAAAAAAAAAATCTCTTTAGTTTGGAAAAACGGCGCCTCAGAGGGGATATGGTAACATTATACAAATATATTCGGGGCCATTTAAACCTTTATCTGGAAATCTATTCATAAACAGGGCTATACATAGGACACGAGGTCACATGTTTAGGCTGGAAGGCTGGAAGAAAGGAGATTTAATCTAAGGCAAATAAACGTTTTTTTAACGGTAAGAGTAATAAGGATATGGAATTTTCTGCCTGAAGAGGTGGTTTTATCAGAGTCCATACAGATGTTTAATATGAAATTGGATAAATACTTGCAAAATCATAACATACAGGGATATAATTTCTAATTAGTGGGGTAATAGCTGCTTGATCCAAGGAGACATCTGACTGGTATTTTGGGGTCAAGAAGGATTTTTTTCCTAGTTTGTTGCAAAATTGGAAGTGCTACAGACTAGGTTCTTTGCCTTCTTGTGGATCAACAGCAAAAACATATGTGAGGAAGGATGAACTTGATGGACGCAAGTCTCTTTTCAGCTATGTAACTATGTAATCATAGATTCTTGTCAATCAATTTGATATGCTCTGTCCTTTGCACCTAGCAGTCAGCTTAGAACAGAGGAAGTATACAGAGGATAAAAGAAATTAAACAATATTTCTATTTATCCTCTTCGTTTGCAATGTTTTTTGATACCCTATACTCTCCAACAAGTTTTTGTACTTTCTCCACTTCTGAGTATTTTAAATTAACACACTAGCTATCACTTTAAATGCATTCCTTTTTTGAAAGATATTCTTTGTCTTCACTATTTTGTTTTTCAATATGTAGGAAAGAACTGTGTATAAATATTTTATAGAACACATTACAAATTATTTTTATATATTCCTGGTTTTCTCCTTAGCTTTTCGATTACATTGTCTCCTAGAGGTTACGTCTCTACCAAGTATGTTTTGTCTAGATTTATTTTTCTTTATTATGCCATCCAAAGGAGAAAGGTACAGTTGGGAGGTAAATGCAATTTGTGCAACAAGCTTAAAACAGAACACATTTGTAAGATTGTAAATATTACGTTTATGTTAATTGAATGACCAGTAATCATGTTTAACCCCATAAGGACCTCGGACGTACCAGGTACGTCTTACAAAAAACGGTCATTAAGGACCGTGGACGTACCTGATACGTCTGCGGCTAATTCGAGCGCTGGAAGTGATCATGATCGATTCCAGCCGCTCTAACAGTATTGCAGCGATGCTTCAATGTCACAGCATTGTGCAATACCCCCTCACTGCCGGGCCACCGGGTAATCACTCCGGAGCGACCACTTCTGGGTTGTCCCACGTGCCTCCCTGCAGTCAGACAGAGCATCGTGAGCCATCAGGCAGGCTTCCGATTCCAGGGTCGCGCACTCAGTGAAGATAAATTAAATGTAAAAAACTAAAAACTAAAATTAAACAATTTTGAAAAATGTTTAACCCCTTCCCTCCCTCCCTCCCTCCCTCCCTCTCCTTTCATATGTACTTAACCGATCGCTGCTGTTTCCCCACCAGCGATCAAGGTTCTTCTTCTATGGGGGGACTATCTGACAGCCCAGACAGATCCCCCTCTGCAAATTAGGACCCCCAGGGGTCATGTGATCGCTCTGAAAGATGATATTGTCAGTGAAAGTGAATTTTTTTGCATTTTTCACACACAAACAACACTTTCACTGATATCATTGTTGTGATACATTTTACTTTTTTGAAACACTAATATTTGTGTTCAGCAAATTCTCATGAATATAAAAGTACCCCCCATGTACAGGTTTTATAGTGTTTTTGAACGATACAGGGTCATATATAAGGCCGTTTTTTCACAGGGAAATTTGCCAGATTGGTTATGTTGCCTTTGAGAGCATATGGTAGCACAGGAATGAGAATTACCCCCATGATGGCATCCCATTTGCAAAAGAAGACAACCCAAGGTATTGCAAATGGGGTAGGTCTTTTTTAATAGCCACTTAGTGACAAACACTGGCCAAAGTTAGCGTTCATAATACCTAATACCTAATACCTTAGGTTGTCTTCTTCTAAAAAATATATACATATGAAGGATTATTCAGGGATTCCTGACATATATCAGTGTTACAATGTAACTTGTGTTCATTTTGAAAAAAAATGGTTTGGAAATAGCAAAGTGCTACTTGTACTTATAGCCCTATACCTTTCCAAAAAAAGCTAAGTATATATTACACAGGTACACAGTACACAGGTATTGCTTGGCGGTTGTAGATGCGTAACTGATTTTGGGTGTCAAAATTAGAAAAAGTTTAGTTTTTTACATTTTTTCATCATATTTTATATTTTTTTATAGTAAATTATATGATATGATGAAAATAATGATATCTTTAGGAAGATGATTTAATGGCGAGAAAAACGGTATATAATATGTGTGGGTACAGTAAATGAGTAAGAGAAAAATTACAGCTACACACAAACACCCCAGAAATGTAAAAACAGTCCTGGTCCCAAAAGGTAAGGAAATTGAAAAGCGGTCTGGTCACTAAGGGGTTAAAGAAATAAATTTTGAGTAAGCATTTTTTTTTATAATTCTTTATTTTTGCAGTGGATGAATTTGTGTACAAGCTGGTGGAGACATAGAATAAAAAAAATACAGGGTTACTATTTTGCTTTTCTAGGTATGGCTCTTAATATCACTTGAGTAAGCATTTTAATGTCATGAAGGAAGGAAGAGGCCACAATATTGATCATATAATGCTCAGTTTCAGAGATTTGGAGAAACATACACAAACTCTTGTAGGTGAGTGAAGGAAGTGTGATGAATTTCAAGTTCTGTAGGGACATATTTAGAAATAAGAGACTGCAGGGACATATTTAGAAATAAGAGTGGAGATGTTAGATGGAGCATAGCTGCTGAAGGTTAAGTTTATCAAAGTAAAGAATTTAGTATACAGATACAGAGAACCTATGACAGACTTTTCTGGATAGAGTACTGTAGCAGAAGCATAATAACACAAGAAGATAAGCCAAGCAGCAGCAGTTTATGTTGAGTTAAAATGTGTGTCTTTAGTGTCTTGAGTAAGATATGGTTTGATTAAAAACATTGAATGTTGAGGTTTCAAGATACCCTGATAAGGTTCATGTAATTTTTGTCATTTATTCAGTGCAAACATATTCTGCAGTACTCTAACTTAATTCTGCATTCATTTACCATCTAGCAAATACAGTAACTTTAAATAAAGTGCTTAGAAAAAAAAAAAAAATCTTGAGCTTCCACTCTAAAAGCAATATCAGAAAGTTGGAACAGAAGGTTGCAGGGGGTATTGGACATACGGGCCAGATATCGGGCATATTTGCAAAATATTGCTTTTGAGGTCATTAAAGAGTTAAGACTGACTGAAAGATCATGCATTAAAAAAAGGTAAGAGCAAGGGTGTGTGGGAAGGGTGGCTAGTAAAATGGAGTGTGGTTAGCAAACAATTTTGTTTGGTTGTTGAGAGAGACAGGAGGGTGAATGTGTATAAGAAAGGAAATGAAAAGAGCTTTTAGTAGAGATGTAAGGAGGAACAGTAGGTGAGGGTATAGAGGAGAATGTGTAGAATTTGGTGGTAGAGTAAAATATTTTGGCAAATAAATTCATTCTACCTAAACGTTTATAATGCATATACAAATTCATAAGATACGACAGATATAGTAACAGTTATAGGATTCGTTTAAAAAAAAATACACAAATCAACATGGATTTTCAACCTTGATTGAAGTGCACTTTATTTATTTACAGAATATGTTGCAAAACGTTTGATTTAGTTGCTGATGGTGAGTCTGGAGACGGAAGGATAAAAAAGTAAGACCTTTAAAAAAACAAGACAGTATGCAAATAGTAATTTGAGATACAAAGCAAGAAGATACAACATGATCAGAAGGTAAATATCATGTGCAAAGATGATATAATGAGAAATTGGAAGATGTTAAAATAGTGCCAAGAGAAGTAGTGAGGATGGAGAAACTAGTGATTCAAGGATGGATGTTTGGGGCACTAAGAAGAATGGATAGAAAGATGGTGTGTCACAAGTGGAAGGCATAAGGCCTTACATTTCACCAAATTACCTCATTGCAGACTGGAATATTACATTCAGTGCATGATGTAACAATCTTAGATTGTAATGTTGTACTTCACAAACTGTTTTTAAGACATGAGAATTTTATTTTGGTTAGGACAGTTGTATCATATGAAGCAATCACCTCTTTAAAAGCTTTGACAATTACTTTTATACAAATGTATCTATTTCCTCCTTCTACCTTTGTGTAATTACCAAATACCTATAGCTGATATAGTGGTATACAGTATAACGGAAAATGGAAAAAGGGAAATACTTCCCCTTTAATTCTTCTCATCTAAATATAAAACATACACAGATTCCACAAATCTCCTGATACATACGATAAGGAGTATATTACAGACTACATAAGTAATAACTTAAATAGAGAAAGAGTCAAATGTATTGAGTGATACTGTAATATAGAATAATGCAACATTGTGTAGATAGAACCACTCACATGTACTAGAGCCATGATCAGGCTCTATATAATATCCTCCAAGGTACCCCCTTCATGGGTTTTGGAAAGAAGAGGAGTATCCAACACACCAGCCAATAAATCAGTAAAAAAAAAAAAAAAACTTTTTTATTTCAAGTGGAAGATGTTAAGGTGAAGTATTTTCCTTTTTAACCTTAAACTATATACCACTATCTTTGGTGGATGTCTATAGCTTTATAGGTTGAGTTGTGTTTTTTTTGGGTGTGATACTCACTTATTATTTAGAGCAGCATTTGCACTTTAGATGTTTTGCTAATCATTTATTGAACTGCCTTATAACGTTTCCTGTTTTTATTTATACTCATGTGTGATGCTGTTACTAAGTTTGTTCATAAATCAATAATCAGCTAACAAATGGGTGATGCAAGCATGTTTTTGCTTTTATTCTTATGTGATAGGAAGAAGTTAGTTAATAGATTTTGTATATCAAACCTTGCAAATCTTTTGAAAATAAATATGTTTTAAAGTCTTTTTATTGAGCTTAGTTTAGTTCATGGATTTCAAAAGCATGTATTTCATGAAGCAAAGCCTTTTTTGTTATTTTCCAAATCTTCTTATGAGATTAAAGTTGTTGCTTTTTGACAATAAAAGTTCAGGTTGACAAAAGCAAGCTATTACATTTAGAGTCCTAATGCAAAACATACGAAGAAGCTTTAAAATAAAATAATTACCTCTTAGTAAATAGGAACAATCTTTTATAAAATACTACTACATATTTTATATGGAGATACAGTTATATCTATTAAAACGGAATATTTCTTTTAAACAATTTACAGCTTTTAAAAAGATTAGTATTTCTTTAAACACAAGTATAATAAAAAAATAAAAAAATCCCAGCAGCGCGGCTTTAAGTGTTTTAAAATTATTTTAAAATATTTTTTATTGAAATACAATTTTCATTTTTTTTTATACATAACAAAAAAAAGCATATTCAGTGGTACAAAGTAACCCAACACATGTACAAAGCAATACATCACAGTAGGTCAACTCCACACTAGTATCCCCTATCAGAGAACTCAAAGTTAACACCTTAAATGGAACCATGCATAAACAATAGTGGCCTGCATTTCTTGTTCTATCACATTTTTGCGTTAATGAATACTACAATATAAAAATTGCAAATGATATACATACAAATAAAACAAAAATGTAAAGAAAACTTTAAAGAGGAGAAGGTATCCATCTTACATAATAAATTAAAACTCAAGTTCTGAGGACATATGTCTGGAATATTGGAACCTGAACATACAGACAGAATCGCTAAACAAAAATCTGTATGCCGGTCCTTAGAATGGCCAGGTTAACGGAGACACAGAGTCAGTATAACAAGCCAAGGTCAAAAGGAGTAGAGAAGACAGGGAAAATGAATAAGCAAGCGGAGGTCAAAGGAGTACAGAAGACAGGATAAATGTAAGACAAGAGCCAGATAATATTACCAAGTTATCACAAGAGGAACGCGCTATTTGGCTTCCAAAAATCAGATCAACAAGGAATGGGATAGTTAAGTATACATAGGCATCACTTACTTCTAAATAGTCCAATTCTGCTTGGAATTGACCACTATTCGTGGAAGGTACTTGACCTTACTAATCTGACTTCTGACGTAATTTTAATTTGGTCTACCGAAATCCGCGTTCAGTTCGGCGAATTCCGTAGTTTATTCGGGCGCATAGCGTGCAGCGTCAGACTTAATACTGGAGGGGATCACGGCAACTGGAGCTGAGCCAGAAGGTAAGCAGGCAGGAAGCCTGACAACATAGATCGTAATATTTTTGTCTTTAGTAGTACTATCCTCTATGCCAGTGTTTCCCAACCCAGTCCTCAAGGCACACCTACCAGTCCAGGATTTAAGGACTACCCAGTTTTGTCTAAGGTGTTTTTAGAAAAAAAGAAAAAACACCTTAGACAAAACTGGGTAATGCTTAAATCCTGGACTGGTAGGTGTGCCTTGAGGACTGGGTTGGGAAACACTGCTCTATGCATTTCCAAAGTAACATACTATGATAAACGTATCAGTTTAAAATTCACAATATGTTTATGCTTAATATAATACACAATTGTAACCTTCACATTTTCTTGATGTCTTTTCCCCATGCATTGCAATGATAAGCAAGATTTGTTAGAGTCAGAGAAGATTGTCTAGTAACCAACTTTTGTTTTCTAGTACAGAATGTATTATTATTATTATTATTATAGCAATTTATATAGCGCCAACAGATTCCGTAGCGCTTTACAATATTATGAGAAGGGATTTAACTATAAATAGGACAATTACAAATAAACTTACAGGAACAATAGGTTGAAGAGGACCCTGCTCGATCGAGCTTACATTCTATAGGAGGTGGGTGTAAAACACATTAGGACAGGAATTTGCAATCAAATAAAGTGGACTGCCCTTTAGGAGAGGGCAAGAGACAGGTATGTGAGGTAAGGGTTAGTCTTGGAGGCCATATGCTTTCCTAAAGAGATGGGTTTTAAGGCACTTCTTAAAAGATGCAAGACTAGGGGAGAGTCTGATGGCGGTAGGCAGGCTATTCCATAGGAAGGGAGCCGCCCGCGAGAAGTCCTGCAAGCGCGAGTTGGCCGTACGAGTGCGGACAACGGACAGGAGGTGGTCACGGGCAGAGCGGAGAGACCGAGAAGGGACATACCTATGGATCTGTGAGGAGATATAAGAGGGGCTAGAGTTGTTCAGTGCTTTATAGGTGTGAGTTAGTACCTTGAATTGACTCCTATAGCATACAGGAAGCCAATGTAAGGACTGGCAGAGGGGTGAGGTGTGAGAGAAACGACTAGAGAGGAAAGTCAGTCTAGCAGCAGCGTTCATTACGGACTGTAGGGGTGCAGTACGGCTTTTGGGAAGACCAATCAGGAGAGGGTTACAGTAGTCCATGCGGGAAATTACCAGAGCATGGACAAGCTCCTTGGTAGTATCTGGTGCAAGAAAGGGGCGGATGCGGGCTATGTTTTTAAGATGGAATCTACAGGATTTGGCAACATGCTGGATGTGAGGCTCAAAGGTGAGACCAGAGTCAAGTATGACGCCAAGACAGCGCGCTTGCAAAGATGGACTGATGTTGGTACCACAAACTTGAAGGGAGAGCGAAAGAGGAGGATCAGTATTAGGAGGAGGAAAGACAAGGAGCTCAGTTTTTGAGAGATTGAGTTTCAGAAAGCGGGAGGACATCCAGTCAGAGATGGAAGAAAGGCAAGCAGTGACACGTTGCAGGACGGCAGGGGAGAGGTCCGGGGAGGAGAGATATAGCTGGGTGTCATCAGCGTACAGGTGGTAGTGGAATCCAAAAGAGGTAATAAGTTTGCCAAGAGAGGCAGTATAAAGAGAAAATAGAAGGGGACCAAGGACGGAGCCTTGGGGGACTCCAACCGAGACAGGGCGAGGGGAGGAGGTATCATTAGAAAAGGAGACACTGAATGAGCGTTGGGAGAGATAAGAGGAAAACCATGAGAGGACAGAATGTACTACCTCTCTGACAGATAGAATAATTGATGACTGCCAATGTCTGGGGATAACTGTGGTAGCTGTGATTTGAATGTGTCCCACTATGATCCTGTCCATTTTCTCAATGTTTTCTGGTGTTTTTTTTTTTTTTTTTTTAAATAGGCCAAATCTGAGGTGAGGGATGAAATAGTAGGGTTAACTTTTTGAATTAATTTGTGTATTCCTTTCTGATATTAAGTTAATTTTGGGCAGTACCATGAAATGTGTAGCAAAGAGCCTGCAAATCGGAAAATCTGACATTCGTTTTGCTCATTCTATATAGAGCAAGATACCACCTATAAATTATTTTAAGATGAGAACAGACAGAGAATTAGTTGGGAGTAAGGGCATGGTCTGTGGTGACTCCAGCCACCATCTATATTTTCCCTTGCTGTCTACTTGCAGATTGAAAGAGGCTGAAGTGTCTGGGACAACAAGCATTGGACAGAGATCTGGGATTGGTATGTACTCACAACTTCTGTGTTTAAACATCATCAAAGATTCATTTGTCCAAACACATTGATGGAAGCAAATGTATCCTCACAACTTCAGAAAGGAGAATAGGAAAAACAAATGGTGAATGGATAAAATGGCATTTGCAAGGGAAGGAAGTGGAGTTTTGCTGCGGTAATCTAGTACATGGAATATATACAATCCACTGGATACTAAAGTATTGTGACAACTGGAAACATTATACTGAGGATATAGACTATCTGGCACCCTGACTGTATAGATCCACCACTGTGGAGGTGGAAGTTATATTTGGAGTTATATTTGGAACTTCTTACAAAAACGTTATCAGTGTCACACTGGATCATTGATTAAGGGGATTATTAAGGGGATTATTCACTAATTATTCACTTGTGCATAAACTTTATTTTTGAGAATTGGGGAATATTTTTTTAATGTGTATAGCAGCTGATTTAATGTTTTCAAACAGATTGTACTTAGATTATTTTTATGATCTTTATTTGCGCTCTTTTGCTTGTATTCTTATTTTAGCTTCACATAATGGCTGGGGCCTAATGCGTTTGAAAGATCACTTGGTGTCATGGAGTGTAGCCCTAACATTGATGCCCTCCATTGAAGGTTATGATAATTGTCGCCACAGCTACCAGACCTAACCATGGACCAGACACTTGTGTTGCTAATAGTAAGTAGCTCACTGTCATACCTTGTGTCCCGCGCCGTCCCGGTCCCGCCGTCCATCCTCTCCTGTCAGGCGGTGTGGTTCGCTTGCTGGCGTCGCACGCGCGCGCCTCCAGCCTTTATTGTTCTCTGGTCTGCATTTTGGGGAGTATTAACCTTGACACTCACATCACAAGTTTTGCTCTTCCACTAATTCAGGTTTTCTCTCCCCTCTTTGTCCTTCAGTGGACAAATACTTGTGCACCGACCTCTTCGTGTCAGTCAATACCATAGTCATTCTGTTTCCTATCATCCTTTCATTGCTAGATTTTGTTGCTGGAAATGTAGTTATGTTCTGCCCTGTGAGCGTATAATACTTATACTGTAACCTTCTGGGTTCCTTACTGCCATTTAGTTCTGTCTATGACTTTATTATACAGCCATTGCTTGGAATTTAATTGCTAGCCAGCCCTGAGTTACTCTATTAGTGGATGTTTCTGCATTTTAAAGCACTACTGGAAATAATATCATCATTAAGATTAGTGTTGATTTTATTGTTGGTAAGCTCTTCAACTATTCATATGATCCATTTTATTACTTTGGACCATTGCCATTTAGCTATGTGAACTAATCCATGTTTTATAGCATTTTTGAGTTCATGACATTCTGCTCGGTGAGCTAATTATATAGCCCTGCATGAACATCATGCATAACTCCATGAGTTTATCACATCACACAGCACTTATAGTATTCAGCTCCATGAGCTAATCAAGTTACAGCATGTCACATTGAATTTATTGCATTTCTAATCCATGAGTTAATTCATTATATATTACATTACTGCAATGCTGCTATTATTTATGTTATGCACTAGGTATGATCTACTACAATGTTTTTCAACTTTTCATGGAGAAGTACCTCTGCAGATCTTAAAAAATGTAATAGTACCTCTGCCTCTAGAAAGTAATTTTTAATTATGTAAATTCCAAATGAAACATGTAGACACTGATATTGAAGTTAATCCCATATCCGTGAAAAAGACAGATTAAAGGTAGTAAACAATATTTTTAAAATAAAAAAGACATAATGTATATATTGTGTATGTAAAGAGGAGTGCATGAACTATTAATCTGAAGTATAAAGGTTGAGAAAAAGAAAATATAATTCACACATAATAGTTACATACAGAGGACACTGACATATGTACATGCACACACAATTTTACACACAGAGGACACTGACGCATATTTACACACAAGGGAAACATACACAAACAATGTGAAATGGAACTTGCGAAATAACATGGGGGAGGACCTGAGGCCATCAATTTGGGAACATTCAAATAAGGAGGTGGACAGTGATCCTGTGGCCAGCGAGTGGAGGCTAGTTAATACAATTAGTGGGAGGGACATACTTATGCAATGCAACAGAGCACTATGATTGGTTGGCTTCTAACTTCTTTTTTGAGACTTGCCTGTCAAAACACTCTGATTGATTGACTCTTGTGGCCCACTCAGTGTTAAGTCAGCTAGGCCTTCTGTTCTTTTATTTTGTCATTAAATTTGAAATAAATTTACTTTAGTTAGTGTTCAGTTTTACAAGCACCTAAAAGGGACACTGAAGCGGCCTGGGTGCAGTGCCCCTGTCAGTTTAACCCTGCAATTGTAATTATCGCAGTTATATGTAAACTGAAATTATTACTTAACTCCACCTCTAGTATCTGTCTACCAGACAGCCACTAGAGGTGCTTTCAGGTCGTTAGGTGACTTTTGGTTGTCACTCTGCGCTTTACATTGGCTAACTTCAGGAGAGGAGGAGCAGAGGCACAGCCTGACCCAATGCCAAGGGACATTGTCGCTGGATTGTGGTAAGTGACAAAAGGATTTTGACCCTTTTGGCACTGTAATGGTGGTTGTGGTGGGGGGGAGGGGAGTTGCGCAAGGTAGAGGAGCACTATAGGGTACTATAGTGCTAGGAATACAATTTTGTATTCAGCTGATCCATATCAGTCAATCACAGCCATCCACTGCTGCTCAGGTTAATGTTTCCTCATTAGAACAAGCAGTACAGGGCGGGTGCGTTGCTGGGAACTCTCATATAGAATTAAAACATTAAACATGGTTTAACGTTGAATGGCAGAATGGCGCCAGGGGACTCCAGACGCTGTAGGTACTTCAATGAGATAAAGCCATTTATAGTGCCTACAATATTCCTTTAAAAATATTTTATTACATCCTACTTAATGATTTTTACATTATTAAGATCCTTACTTCTGGGAAATAAGACATATACTTGTCACTCCTTGACCTTAGTATTTTGTAAAGCTTGCATAAAATAAGAACAAGAAAATTGCAAAAAATTGATTAGAATCACAGAGGTTTAATATTCACAGGGATCTAACATTTTAATTTTGTATTGACATAATAATAATGGACTCATGAACCTGAAAGATTTCTGATCTAAATCTACGGATAGATGTTCATTGTGGCAAACATATTTCTGGAAAGATGCCATTGCAGCCAGTAGTGCATGTCCTTTGTTATACCATGCTTGATTTAATATAGGTATTATTAATGAGACCTTGAATAGTGATTTTTTTTTTTTTTGCAGAAACCTGCATTGCCCTAATTTATTCATTAAATGTCTGTTATGTTGTCAGCATCTCTTAAATTGGTCCTTGTTTTCCATGATAGCACTGAACCAGCAGAATATTCTGCATAGATTAGTTTCTTCTGAAACTATCTGCCTTAATTGTTTTATAGTACCATACTAACAGCTCTTAGCCCTCACTGGAAGAATGATGTACTTTTGTAGCATTTCTGTGCAGTCAAAGATCAAACTAATCGGAAAGATGTTGACAGCATACATTTTATGTATGGTAGATAAATTGCTTTAATTTGTTTTTTGATAGATAATGTTCTAATGGATGTTAATATAAACAGGATGTAAAAAGCATAAGAGCAAGCAATGGAAAAAAAAAGCAGTTAAGCATATTCTCAAAAATAGTTGTTTAAAACGATTTTATTAGACTACAAAATAACAACAACAACATAGTTGCTGTAGTAACTGTGACCTGCATACTACGTCTGAGAAATCCATTGAAGGACAAAGAGTCTTCAAAGGCTATGCAATAAGTCAGAAACTGTAAAAGGAATTATTTTAAGTTGGAGAAATTTGCAAATTCTGTGCAGTCCCCCTTGTCAAACCTCTACATTTTCCAATTTTAATCTCAATTTATTATTGTCGTAAAAGCTTTTCAAATGATTTAACTTTTTTTAAAAGAAAAATATTTTTTTTTCAAAAATATTCAAAAATATATCATATATAAGGATATATCAATAAAAATATTACACAATTAAAATATTTAATACAATATTGATATTAGTTTGTTGATATAAGTATACTATTATATTATGTTATATTATAAGGTTTATACCTTATAATATAATATAGGTTAATAATTTAGACCTGGAAAAACCGTGTCCTTTTTACCCAACTAACTGCTTTGCTGCTGAGCCAATCTGAGTTTCATTTCTGTCTTGTGCTAAGGCACCACTCATGCAAAAAACATGCTAACCAGAATGCACACAAAATATGGAAATGTTAACGGAAAGCTGGGCAAAATACAGTGTGCAAGCATATTTCTTTCCAAATCCCACAAACAAAAGTTTTATATAATTCTGATTGCTATTAAACAGCCCATTGTTTGTTTGGTTGGTTTTAAATTTGCATTACAATTATCATGAAGCAATGATGTCTTGAGGGAGAGCTCGCCTCTGTCATTAATGATAGCTCCAGGGCTCCTCAGTCAGATGAGGAATCTCTTATTCCTCTTGCAAATAAAATGCTCATGGTTTCAGCATTCTTACTTGAAAAGTGCTGAAGGTTTCTCACTGCAGTGAAGGGGCTAAATAGGCAATGGCATATTACTACTTCGACTGACTGCTCTTGTTAAATCTCATTCATTTTTTCTTGAGACTGACATCCAAGGGAAAAGATCAAAGAAGGGCCCAGCTCATCTCTACTCCACACTCTACCCAATTCAATACACCTGAGTGAGATGTTAGTATGACTGAGTGGGATGTGTGTCGACTTGTGTGTGGACTTGTCTAAGTATGATTGAGTATGCAACTGGCTTATTGTGATTGGGGTGTTTTTTGCTAAGTGTAAATGATGGTGGATTGGATGAGTGTGATTGTTTGGGTTGGCTGAGTGTTAATGTGAGTATGAGTAGGAGTTAAAGGGACACTATTGTCACCAGAACAACTTAACCTAATGAAGCAGTTTTGGTGTATAGATCATGTCAATTGCAGTCTCACTGCTCAACTTTCTGCCATTTATGAGTTAAACCACTTTGTTTATGCAGCCTTAGGCCCACCTCCCTACATGTGACTTGCACAGTCTTCCTACATACTTCCTGTAGAGAGTCATCTAATGTTTACACTTCCTTTATTGCAAATTCTGTTTAATTTAGAATATCTTATCTGCTACTCTGTTAATAACTTGCTAGACTCTGCGTGAGCCTCCTGTGTGTATATTAGTTTAATTTAAAGAGCAGAAGATAAAACTTTTAAAGTAAATTACTGATTGATTTATCATATTCTATAGATAATTTTAAAGGAGGTGTGGATGCTTTTTTGCAGAAATTAGAATTACAATTTTTACTTTGAATTCCCAAATGCATTCTTCATTGGAAAACCCTATTTGTCCTCTCCAAGTAAAAGTGCAAAATAAATATAAATAAATAATTACCATAATTAACATAAATACGGAAAGGCTTCAAAAATTTTGCTGTAGTGTAAAAATGTAATAAAGTGGAAGAGAATGTAATAAATCCCAGTTTGAAGTATGTTAGGTCTACTGGCTGGAATGTGAGAGATAGAATTTCTGCTAGTCTTGCTGCCACACAGATGAAATTCAAAGTAATGTTCAAGAATTTTTAATGCAGATTACTGAAAGCACATGAAGTATAATCATGGAAGTATTTACAGTTGATGATTAAATATGTAATAGACCATATACATAGATGCTACTGAAAGGCTATATTAGTCGAAAAGGATGAGAACTAGTTTAATGATTGACATTTATCAGTATTAAAGAGCAAATGAGGAACACCAAGGCTTTGGTGCTTTTTATTATAACATAATATATAGATGGATTAAAGAGTTAGGCTTTATAGAAAGGTGTACCAGCAGTTCATATGGGCGTTAATGAGGAAGATCACTGTTTGAGTAGCTGAATAAAAAGGGAATATTATCCTCTTAAGGCCTATTTGTATTTATTTACATTATTGTATAAATGTATTCGAGTGGATGAAAACCTACAGTTGTGCTAAAAAGTTTGCATACCCTTGGAGAATTGGTAATATATCACATATACCACAACCACAACAAGAGGACGTAGTCTTAAATTAGAGGGACAAAGGTTTAAAAATAATATCAGGAAGTATTACTTTACTGAGAGGGTAGTGGATGCATGGAATAGCCTTCCATCTGAAGTGGTAGAGGTTAACACAGTAAAGGAGTTTAAGCATGCGTGGGATAGGCATAAGGCTATCCTAACTATAAGATAAGGCCAGAGACTAATGAAAGTATTTAGAAAATCGGGCAGACTAGATGGGCCGAATGGTTCTTATCTGCTGTCACATTCTATGTTTCTATGTTTCTATGTTTCTATATCTACCATTTTTAAAGAAAACATGAGTGAGCAGGCAAAATACTTGTCTTTTATTTCTTATGGGTTTCATATTTAACTGTAGGTTATAACAGAATGGCAGAATCATAAAACAAATTATCCAACATAGAAAAAAAATGAAATGACCCCTACTCAAAAGTCTGCATACCTTTAGTTCTTAATACTGTGTATTGCCCTCATTAGCATCAATGACAGCATGCAGTCTTTTGTAATAGTTGTCTATGAAGCCCTTAATTCTTGCAGGTGGTATAGCTGCTCATTCGTCTTGGCAAAATGCCTCCAGGTAATACAAAGTCTTTGGTCGCCTTGCATGAACTGCACGTTTGAGATCTCCCCAGAGTGGCTTGATGATATTAAGCAGACTGTGATGGCCACTCTCGAACCTTCACCTTTTTCTGCTGTAACCACTGGAGGGTCAACTTGGCTTTGTGCTTATGGTCATTGTCATGCTGGAAAGTCCAAGACCGTCCCATGCGCAGCCTTTATGTAGAAGAATGCAAATTGTCTGCCAGTATTTTCTGATAACATGCTGCATTCATCTTGCCATCAATTTTCACAAGATTCACTGTGCCTTTAGAACTCACAAACATCAGTGAGTCACCACCATGGGGATGGTATTCTTTTCACTATAGGCCTTGTTAACCCCTTTCTAAACATAGTACTTATAATTGTGACTATGAAGCTCAATTTTGGTCTTGTCACTCCAAATTACAGTGTGCCAGAAGGTGTGAGGTGTCTCAAGGTATTGTTGGGCATATTGTAACTTTTAGGTGGCATAGGAGCAGCAAAGACTTTTTTCTGGCAACTCGACCATGAAGTTCATTTTTGTTCAACTATTGTCATATTGGGCTCCTTGAAACAACCACACCTTATTTTTCCAGAGCAGCCTGTATTTCTCCTGAGGTTACTTTTGTATACAGAACAATTATTTTTACAGTTGTGGCTGAAATCTTTCTTGATCTACCTGACCTTGGCTTGGTATCAAGAGATCCCCAAATTTTCTACTTCTTAATAAGTGATTAAACAGTACTGACTGTAATTTTCAAGGCTTTGGATATCTTTTTATATCCTTTTCCATTTTTATAAAGTTTCATTACTTTGTTACGCAGGTCTTTTGACAGTTTTTTTTCTGCTTCCCATGGCTTAGTACCTAGCCTACTCAGTGCATCCACGTGAGAGCTAACAACCTATTGACTATTTATACACAGACACTAATTGTAATTTAGATGTGGGAAATTAACCTTTAATTGCCATTATAACGTGTGCGTGTCACCTTGTGTATCTGTAACAAGGCCAAACATTCAAGGGTATGTAAACATGTGATCAGGGCCATTTGGGTGATTTCTGTTATCATCATGATTTAAAAAGGAGCCAAACAAATATGTAATAATTAATGGTTTCATATAATCACTATCCTTCATTTAAAAAAAAAATCATTTTTTTTGCAGGATCAGTCATATTTTCAATTTCTGCAAGGATATGCAAACTTTTGAGCACAACTGTATTAGAGTTAAGCAATTGTCAAGATATTAGGAGAACTATTTCTAAAATACCCCTCTAAATTGCTAAAGTCCATCAAGTTCAACCTTTGAAAAACATTGCTTTCAGCAGTTGATTCAAAAGATGGCAAAAAAACACAAAAACACAAATTGTAACAATTTTCAATCAAGCCACAAAAAGGGAAACAATTTATTCTTGACTCCATAATGGAAATCAGATTTCTCCTTGGATCAACAACCTGTTCAATTCAAAGTAATTGTATACATGCATTAAAGCTGAACTGTCACTTCTCTTGCATTAACATAAACAAATTATAATAACTGAATAAATCATTAAAAATGTACCTTGTGTTAATCATGAGATGCTTCATTTTCTTTTCAATTTATAATATTAATAAAATAAAAAAAAAATAGCAAATGATATAATAAACCGGCTCAAAGAATGCAAACATTGCAAATGAAGAGGAGAAATAGAAAAACATTAAAATGTCTACTTTTCTCTGCTATCTCTACGTTGATTGCCAGGTGCAAATTGCAGTTTATAACAGTAATTGTCAAGGAGCTAAGATGGAGGCATCCATTTGCACTACAATGAAGTGTTGATTTCTACATACAAATTTATTTTTCACACTTTAAAAATACATATTTGTTAAATACTGGCAAAGGAAATATAATATTACAAATCATATTTAATTAGACTTAGTGCATCTAAAAATGTAAGCTTATGAAACAGTTTTCTTCTCGATACAAGTTTAACTTGTATGTTGTTGGATTCTTCGTAAGCTCAGCCACAATCATAGGGTATGTTGGAACATTGTGAACATATTTCAATGTGTTAATGAGTAATGAAACAAACAGCGGAGGTGCAATCAATTTAGTAATACTCACTCAGACCACTTCAATGAGATGAAGTAATCTGGGTGCCTATAATGTCCCTTTAACTCTGATTGCCACGCCAAACTCCTTATGCAAATTCTCTGCCTGCTTCCATGCCCAATGATGCACACACAATGAGTACAGGCTGGCGATGAAACAGACAGCAGTTGAATCACCATACTTATATACCCATGTCATGAATGATTTTGAAATTAGGCATCCCATAATAACATTTATTTTAAGAAACATTGGCCCAGGTTTTAATCTGATAAGAACCACACATTTAGTTCTTTTTTTATTATTGTTTTAAACCAAAGGTAAATGAAAGGATAAAAGGACAAACTAACTGCTTCACAACTGATGCATTCCCGTTGATAAAAGGTTCATTTTAATTCAGGTAGGTAAAGAAAAGATATTCTATCAGCCACAGGCAAGTAACTGCTCTTACAGTCAAAGAACTGTGAAACAGAGATCAATATCACACAGACTCTGTAATCAACATGCAGATTAATGAACACACCAGAATCACTAGGGAACAGTAGAACAAAGACCAGATGAGTATTATAATTGCTGAGTTACAGCTAAATCCCAGCTCTCTATCAATCTCCATCTATTATGACTATTGATGCATTGCAGACATTAAGGAAAAACAATAAAGTAATGATTCATAACTACTGGGTTACAAATGAATTGTAGGCATCATGTAAAAAAACAACTTATTTTGACTGTCATTGACTACAGGTCTAAATTGTCTCTCCTAATTTTACATTCATTTACAACCTCCTTTAAAATTCGCCACTGCACTCCTTAATCTAATAATATAAGTACAATAAAAGATTTGTTCCAGCAAATACATTGTTATCGTAATCAATCACTATTTCCCCCCCAATAATAGCCCTTAACAAATTCACTAATAGAGTTAAGTACTTAGTAATAAAGGCAAAGTGACTTGATAAATTGGAACAGATGCAACTTTTCTCTTGGCAGATTATCTACCCTTCAGTTTAATTATTCCTGACATTGTGACCATTATAGCTCACATTTCATCAAATTAATCGAATGAGCAGATTGCAATTATTTTTATCTCTTTGTATCAGTGGGACAAGATTTTAATATCTAACATAAGACTAACAATAATATTGCGTAAATATTGTCTGCATTAACCAGTGTGATGCAACAAATCGAACGTTAGAAATAAAAGGCATCTCTATCAGGTTGTAGCACATGCTGTTATTTTTCTAATTTTTTTTGTATGTATTTAATAAAACATAAGGCTCTCATGCATATTTAATAGCAAAGGCTGGTTTAAGAGCTTGGTTTTGATAGGTAATAATAACCCACTTACAGAATCTTTTTAATAATTTATTCTCATTTAAAAAAACAAAATCAACTGCCTTTTTATAATGTTAGGAAATACATAATTTTTATTAATACTATGATCACGTATCCTGGGAATTAAGTAAGTGATTATTTACATATCATTTTAACTGTTGGACATCTATTTTAAATTTATGGAAACTTGTATAATGTTTTAGTGTACTGAATACATACACACATATCACTAATAGGATCTATTACAAGGGGATTGTAAGAACAAACTCTTCTTAAATGCTATTTTAATGGTAAACGCAAGAACACAGATTACCAAAACTCAACAGCCAGTTACCCATGAAAACTCATTAAAAGTTTACGTTTCTCAAGTAATTTTCCATAAATAGTTTTGTTATGCGATCAGTATCTCTAAATAACAGCATTATAATGTTACCATTTCAAATATTTCGTAAGGAAAATACACATCTATATTTATATATTAGATATTCTATCGAAGCAAACAACTTGGGAAGTATAAACACTATTAATAAAATATCAGCTACTTCGTGTCAATCAATTTTCCTAAAACATTTATATTGTCCTCTAAGATTATACTAAACAAAAATAAATCACATTTGGTTTAACCTTGCTACTCCCCAGAGCAATTAATATAATGCTTCCCTCAACTGCAGGAAATAGTCTAAGTATTATTTCTGTGCAGGTTGTATCCCACTAATTTACAAAAGATATAAATAGGGATTTGTAGTTGTAGCAGATATTTAAAAAAGTATGCATTTCAATGTTTTAATAACAAGCTTAACTATTTTAGACACATAATCCATAAATGTAATTCACTAAGCTATGAACTATTGAAAAAGACAACAAGGAATTGCAACAGCAAAAAACCCGCTAGGTTTCTGCTGAGTTATTTTGGCCTTAAATTTGAAATTTCCTGGAAAAGTTCTCACAATTGAAAGTTTGGTTAATATCTTTATAAATGTTATACACAGTCCAATGATGTTCTATATTTCACAAGAGTCTTGTTGACTCTACTAAAGGTCTTCCACCTAAATTAAGGATTGGATAGCAAACCATCAGAAAGTTTTTATGTGCAAATCTACTAGATCAACAAGCTCTATGGAAGACAGTAGCATTGAAAGGACCACTATAAAGTGGTCTGGTTGCAATGGTTATTTAGTTTTAACACTGTAATGTTAAACATTATCATTTATTAGATACGGCAATGCTTACATTGCAAGGTTAAATACAAGTCTAGTGGCTGTCTACCACACATCCACTAGAGGCGCTTCCACCTACAGGACCGAGTCATACTACGTTTTCACAGCGGACCTCCAATAGGAACACAGTGCTGTCATGCATGCACTTTTAGTCCCTAATGATCCTCTATTAAGAGCATTGGATTTGACTTTTAGAAGCATGGGTGTGATGTCGCAAGAGGTAGATCGAGCAGCTGCAGAGAGTCAATCTCACTGGAAAAAAAGATAAGTGAGTTATATGTTTTCTTTACAATTTTTTTTTAGATTTGGATAGGGGGGACTCAATCTAAATAAAGAGGTTAACACTATAGCGTTTGTTTTTCTAACGCTCTAGTTTTTCTTTTAAAAGTGCCCCCATTGTCATATATAACATGTAATGAACTTTAAAATTTAGTGGAAAGTTCAGGCTAGAATCAATCTATGTTTTAATGTAAAAATATACAAAATAAAAATACAATTTGTGGAAAAAAAAAATATAGTATCTCTTTGAAGTTCTTGAATTTGAAATAGTTCCAAAGAATTTGCATTGGGGAGCAGTGAGTTCTTGCCAAATCAATAAGTGGTCAGTACTAATAAGCAAGACACTTCTGACTGTTGCTTTATCCCAGGCACTTGTATAGTGAAGGGGTCACTAACACACCATGCAAACAAGAGGAAAATTATTTTTTCACTCTCTACATATGTATGTACATTACAAAGCTGTATTATTTTGTTTTAGGATTGGTAAATAAACGGATAATCCAAGATCTTCTTTTTCATTATTATCATGTTAATATTCCTTGTATACCAAAGGGATACAAATATTGTCAATTTTAATGCTGCGCTAACACTTTAAAACAAGCAATAATGTTTATCTCTCTTTTTTTTCTACTTCAAGTGGATTTACAAAGTTACAAGAGGGCCTATGGGAGGTAACATATTTCAACTATTGTGCATTATTAGGTATTTTATATATTTTTTTTCCTTTTACTAGCAAGACCCCTCAGTGTTTGAATATGTAGTTTGATATTACTATTTTTGTATGTAACTGTTTGACATATTTTTCTTTACAGTGCCTCAGTCTGTTTTACCACTGAGACGTAAAAGTTAATTATGAATGAAGCATTTGAAATATAAAAAATATTACAAAACACCTTTGATGTGATAGATTGAGCAACCTTTGATTATATTTGGAAGAATTTTGATATGTGATTATGATTAATCATAATTTACTAGAAATAATGAATACTAGTCTTCAGCCAATTTTTAGAATACTAGCCTTCAGCCAGCCATTTTGATAAGAATATTTTTTTAATTGATAATAGACATCATTAAATGGTCCTTTAAGCCCTATAACAACCTATGCTCATCACAGTTCTCTGGTCCCAGTCTCCTTGTGAAAAAAATCACCGCAGTTACAAACCTCCCCAGATACTCACTGACTTTAAATCATTCCAAACTCCACACTTCCTGCCTCTAAGCCATGGATATGTGCATGCACAGTTATTATTAGGCCCAAATTTGCCCCAAAGCTGGAAAGGTTGGCACCTATCAGCAGCACGGTGCCGATTGATTTGACCAGCATCACATGAATCAGTGTGACGCCTGGGTCATCTGCTGTAATTACCCCCTATGGCAGAGGTGACACCCATGACCTCAGGAACAGTGATGACCAACTCTAAGCTCACATGCAGAGGACTGTGCAGCAGCAACTACGCAGAGAGGACTGTCAGGTTTGCTAAACAGGGGCTACTGGAGAGACAAGAGGGTGGGAGGATAAGAGCAGTGGGTGCATTGTAGCTGTGATGTGAGTGTATGTGTCTAAATGCATTACTGTGTGTGTATTTGTGTGAGTGACTGTGTATGTTTGTGAGTGTGTCAGTGTGTGTACACATATGAGTAATGTATGACTGTGAGTACATGTATGTGAGTGTGAGCCTGTATGTGTGTATCTGTGAATTTATATCTGTGTGTAAGTCTGTGTCACTGTAAAGGTTTGCCTGTATATGTGCATTAGTGAATGTTTTTTTGTGTTTCCTTAAATGTGTATATGTAATACTGTATTTGCTATATACTATGAAGGAGCACTCTATCCCCACTGTAGAGACCCTATCACAATAGAGCCCCTGTAGTTCGGGGGGATAAAGCCTGTGGATTCTACTTCAGGTGCTATCTTCCCCCAACTATAGCCATATTCCCCTGCACACACCCACTACAGCCACAATTTCCCACACACACAAACTACATCACCAATATCTCACACACATTTTACAGCATCAATTCCAAACACAGACTATAGTTTCCAAACACAGACTATAGCCTCTATCCCCCCAAAAACACACTAAAGTTTTTATCTCCTTAAAAAAACACATACAGCCCCTATTTATATGCACACATACTACATCATAAAGAGCCTCATCCATACACACAAACTACAACAGCCTCATTCCCACACACCCCCCATCAGAGGCGGCTCTCTAATTAGGCGGTTTAGGCGGCCGCCTAAGGCCTCGCGCTGGCGGGGGCCTCGCGGCCGCCTAAACCGCCTGTTGGCAGAGTGTGTCAGGTCCTCGGTCACTGACCGAGGACCTGATACCAGGAGGGGGCCCGGCGGCATACCTCCTAGCTGCCCGGCCACCATCGCAGACACTGGTCTGCAGCTCCGCAGTGTGCAGAGCTGCAGACCATGTGACTCGCGAGAATTGGCCAATCAGAGCGTTGCCGCGGGTTACCAAGGCAACGCTCTGAAATCTCGCGAGATTACACGGTCTGCGCCTTTGCGGAGCTGCAGACCGGGAGCAGTGGCCACCGGACCACCAGGGAGCCCACTGGACCACCAGGGAAAGGTAGGCTCTCCCTCCCCATCACCCCCCACCACACTCAGGCTCACCCCCAGCTTCACCCCCCACCACCCTCAGCTACACCCACCACCACCACCATCAGCTTCACCCCCCCACCACCGTCCCCACCCCCCACCACCCTCACCATCACCCCTCCCCAGCCTCACCCCCACCACCCTCACCATCACCCCTCCCCAGCCTCAGCCCACCACCACCCTCACCATCACCCCTCCCCACCCTCAGCCTCACCCCCCACCACCATCACCCCCACCACCCTCAGCATCACCCCCCACCACCTTCAGCCTCACCCCCCACCACCATCACCCCACCACCCTCAGCATCACCCCCACCACCCTCAGCATCACCCCCACCACCCTCAGCCCCACCCCCACCACCCTCACCATCACCCCCACAACCCTCACCATCACCCCACCACCCTCACCATTACCCCCCCACAACCCTCACCATCACCCCCCACCACCCTCACCATTACCCCCCACCACCCTCAGCCTCACCATCCCCATAACCCCCACCACCATCAGCCTCACCTCCCACCACCATCACCCCTACCACCCTCACATCACCCCTCCCCACCATCACCCCCCACCACCCTAAGCCTCACCCCCTCCACCACCATCAGCTTCACCCCTCCCCACCCTCAGCTACACCCACCATCAGCCTCACCCCCCCACCACCGTCCCCACCCCCCACCACCGTCCCCACCACCCTCACCATCACCCCTCCCCAGCCTCACCCCCCACCACCCTCACCATCACCCCTCTCCACCCTCAGCCTCACCCCCACCACCCTCACCATCACCCCTCCCCTCCCCACCCTCAGCCTCAACCCCACCACCATCACCCCCACCACCCTCAGCATCACCCCCCACCACCCTCAGCCTCACCCCCACCACCCTCACCATCACCCCCCACAACCCTCAGCCTCACCCCCACCACCCTCACCATTACCCCCCCACCACCCTCAGCCTCACCATCCCCATAACCCCCACCACCCTCAGCCTCACCTCCCACCAGCATCACCCCCTACCACCATCACCCCTCCCCACCATCCCCCCACCACCCTCAGCCTCACCCCACCACCCTCAGCTACACCCACCACCACCATCAGCTTCACCCCCCACCACCCTCAGCCTCACCCCAACCACCCTCAGCCTCACCCCCACCACCCTCACCATCACCCCCTCCACCCTCAGCCTCACCCCCTTCACCCTCAGCCTCACCCCCTTCACCCTCAGCCTCACCCCCACCACCCTCACCATTACCCCCCACCACCCTCAGCCTCACCATCCCCATAACAACCACCACCCTCAGCCTCACCTCCCACCACCCTCACTCAGCCTTACCCCCCACCACCCTCACCATCACCCCCACCACCCTCAGCCTCACCCACCATCACCATCACCCCCCACCACCATCACCCCCCACCACCCTCAGCCTCACCACCACCCTTCACCCTTAGCCTCACCCCCCACCACCCTCACCATTACCCCCCACCACCCTCAGCCTCACCATCCCCCATGACCCCCCACCACCCTCAGCATCACCCCTCACCACCCTCAGCTTCACCACCCACCACCCTCAGCTTCACCCCCCCACCACCATCAGCATCACTACCCTCAGCATAACTCCCCCCACCACCCTCAACATAACTCCCCCCACCACCCTCAGCATCACTCCCCCCACCACCCTCAGCATCACCCCCCTCACCACCCTCAGCTTCACCCCCTCACCACCCTCAGCCTCACCCCCCACCACCCTCAGCATCACCCCTCACCATAACCCCCACCACCCTCAGCATAACCCTCCGTCATCAACCTCACCCCACTCACCATCACCCCCTCCTTCTCACATCACCCCCCTCACTCTCACATTACCCCCCCACTCTCACATTACCCCCCTCACTCTCACATTACCCCCCTCTCACTCTCACATTACCCCCTCTCACTCTCACATTATCCTCCCTCACTCTCACATTAGCCCCCCTCACTCTCACATTAGCCCCCTCTCACTCTCACATTACCACCCTCTCACTCTCACATTACCCCCCTCTCACTCTCACATTACCCCGCTCTCACTCTCACATTACCCCCTCTCACTCTCACATTATCCCCCCTCACTCTCACATTAGCCCCCTCACTCTCACATTAGCCCCCTCTCACTCTCACATTACCACCCTCTCACTCTCACATTACCCCCTCTCACTCTCACATTACCCCCCTCTCACTCTCACATTAGCCCCCCTCACTCTCACATTAGCCCCCTCTCACTCTCACATTACCACCCTCTCACTCTTACATTACCCCCCTCTCACTCTCACATTACCCCCCTCTCACTCTCACATTACCATCACCCCCCCCCCCCCGCTCCCTCTCACCATCAAACCCCCCGCTCCCTCTCACCATCAGCTACCCAATACACATAGGGTCTCAGACAAAAACGCAAACATGCTCACAGAGACATACATTCACACACACAAGGATACTCTTTGTCAGACACACTCTCAGGCACACTCTCAGGCACATACACAGGTAGACAGTGCATCAATGTGTATATGTGACACTTTTTTGTTAGTGGGGCCTCATGTTTGCGTTTCGCCTAAGGCCTCATAAAGTCTAGAGCCGCCTCTGCCCCCCATACACGAACACACAAGCAGCATACCCCCACAGCCACCTTACAAATGCAACACATACATTTCTATTTCTATAAAGGACATTTATTTTAATGTCCTTTAGAGAATATATTGTGTATTCTGATTAGGGATACTTATATACACAGAAAAACTATCACTGAATAGAAGTTCTGTTTATACGTTCCAAAATATTTGTAATTTTTCAAAGCAGTATTTTGGAATAGGTACATAAAGACGTGTCAGTTGATAAACTTAACAGGCCATAAAAGAATATTGGTCCCATAAAATGTTAAGCTAGTAAATTAAATAGTAATATGAATAGCTAGATTAGTCTTGCAAAAAAAAAGAACACAAATTGCAGTTGTCAACATTACTTCTTGAGTTACTGTTTTAGATTTGTGGTAGATCATTTTAATGAAGACATCTGCAATCAAGTGGAATGATTCACTTTCACCTGCACTAAACTTATTAGATAAAAGTAAATGGTACACTGATGGCCACAAAGTGACAACAGAAATTTGAAATTAATAATGAAATATATACTTTACTTAAGTAAGCAATTTAAAACGTAGCATTATCATGAGTGTAAATTCATGTATTGGGTCAGTTACCGCCAACTGCATGTTTTCTAGATATTGTAATGTCTATATTACAAACACATTACATCACATAAGCCGCTTCAGGACAGCGGTTTAGGCAACTTGTACAATATCGTGACTGTCCTGTCACATTATCTGTTATCTTGTGGTTAAAATGTCTTTAAATATTTTAACTTGTGTTTAATGTGTTTAATGTTGTCCTCATTCCGTATTTGCCAAACCAAACAATGCAACATCATTAAGTTTATTCAAGTTGGTTTTAATTAAATGTCATCTGTTCTGATGGATCTTAATTAGAAGAAAAAAAAATAAAGGTTAAGGATACACAAAATAAATAAATTCAGAACCTGAATACTGGCTGCCATCAGTGTGTAATATTTCAAAGAATGCTCAACCAGTTGAAACTCTGGCTGGCAGTGTGTAGATATTTTGTCTTTTCTTTTGTGATTTTTATTCTGTAATAGTGTAGTATGTCATTATTATTATTATTATTATTATTATTATTATTATTATTATTATTATTATTATTATGTATACAGATCCAATAAATTCTACAGCATTGTACAATAGGTGGACTAACAAACAACTATATGTGACCAGGTGAGTTGGATGCACAGGAACAGAAGGGTTGAGGGCCCTGCTTAATGAGTTTACATTCTAGAGGGAGTGTGGTATAGTGACACAAAATGTAAGGATCGGCTAGAATAGTATTCACTGAGGGCTTAGTGTATTGTTTTTTTTTTTTTTAATGATAGTTGCAGGAAAGGAATTATAGTATGGGAAGGGAAAGCTGTTAACAATTTAATTGATATGCTTTTCTGAAAAAAGTGAGACTGGAGATGGAGACTGGGGGAGAGTTTAACCCCTTAAGGACCAAACTTCTGGAATAAAAGGGAATCATGACATGTCACACACGTCATGTGTCCTTAAGGGGTTAAGGTAAAGGAGTTCTAACGTGGCCTTACTTTAAGCTGGCCATGCTGGCAATAGCATCACTGCCGAAAATAACACCCAAGTCAGACAGGTCTTAACTGAGAAGTCAGACAAACTAGTGTCCGACACCTTAGACATGGGTGGCTCCAGTATGCTGGCTCCAAATGGACCAAACTTGGGCCGATGAAGCTCATAGCCCTGTCAGGCCATTCATCTGGGAGAAGGAAACTCTGATATAAAACCTACGACCTGCAGATCTCGTTGTCACTGTTACAGCTTGCTAGGCGAAGGCAAATTAACCCCTGGTGGTAAAGGTGGGGCCAGTATTGCATACACTGCCCCCCACCTAGAAACTCCATTGTGCAGGCTTGAAGGGTATGCCCACATCTATCAATATTATAATTAAGCCCTGCAATGAAGGGAAAGGGACAAACAGGCATATGAAAGATGGTACTGCAAGACGCAGTTCCGATCCTGTGTGTAGGCAGTCCAGGTGTATGCAAAAAGCGCTAATTAACAGGCAATATGTAAAATGGGCAGCAACCCAAATGTAGGAGACCCCTCAAATACTTCAATAGATAGATAAAGCAATACAAAAAGATGGAGTAGGGCTGCGCCAACAGAAGATGAAATAACGTAAAATAGACCCACTGAAGAGTCAATTCATCTACATTTTATCAAGTACTCCTGACGATCTTTTGTTGCTCTAATGAGATTTTTAGGACTATTTTACATTATTTCATCTTCTGTTAGCACAGCCCTACTCCATCTTTTTGTATTGCTTTATCAGTCCAGGTGCATGGTTTGTCTGATGACCTCGGAGAAGACAACATTAGTCGGCAGCACCAAGCAGCCTTGTCTAGGGATAGCACTGCTTTCTCCACTCGGAGAGGGACCTAGAAAAGGTGTCCTAACCAAAGCTCCTCTCCATTTCTCCCCAGTTGGCTAGCCCTGATAAACATGCATCTTCTAATTCAGTCAAACAAACAAAATAAGTTTTGCTACCAGTCGCAAGACAGGAAAGATCTTTCCTGTCTGATTCTTGTCTTCCCTCCCACGGCTGATCACGTGCTCCCATGAGGAGGGGGCAATGTTTTGGGTGGAGGGGGAAATGTATTAGAGTGGAGGGAGGGGGCAGTGTATTAAACTAAGGGGCAGGGTATTAGATTGGTTAGAGGGGGTAGTGTATAAGAGTGGAGGGAGGGGGCAGGGTATAAGGGGCAGGGTATTAGATTGGTTGGAGGGGTAGTGTATAAGAGTGGAGGGAGGGGGCAATGTATAATATATGGGGCAATGTATTGTATTTGTGGTCAGTGTATTAGAATGCGGGAAGGGGGCAGTTTACTAGATTGGGTCTGCATGGAGGCGCTGAATTCTCCCCATGTAGATGCTTATTGGCCGCACAGCTGGTTTCCACACACGCACAATAGCCTTTAATGTTTCCCTATGGGAAAGCATTGGATTGTTTGAGATCATCAAGTTTGTTGATCTCAGCCAAAGTGAAGAACACACTCACAGGGCTTCAAAATCAACAAGATAATGGCATTTGTTTTTTTTACAGCTGTGCAATACCATATATTCACGATTAGTGTTGTCGCGAACCCAAAATTTTCGGTTCGCGAACGGCGAACGCGAACTTCCGCAAATGTTCGCGAACCGGCGAACCGCGCGAACCGCCATTGACTTCAATGGGCAGGCGAATTTTAAAACCAACAGGGACTCTTTCTGGCCACAATAGTGATGGAAAAGTTGTTTCAAGGGGACTAACACCTGGACTGTGGCATGCCAGAGGGGGATCCATGGCAAAACTCCCATGGAAAATTGCACAGTTGATGCAGAGTCTGCTTTTAATCCATAAAGGGCAGAAATCACCTAACATTGACACCTGTCCTCAAAGCCCAGCCCTGATACACACTGACACAGAGCAGAATAGAGACTGTTCCCCCTACATAGGGTCACTTGGCAGATATGGATTGACACCTGTCCTCAAAACCCCTGATACACACTGACACAGAGCAGAATAGGGACTGTTCCTCCTACATAGGGTCACTTGGCAGATATGGATTGACACCTGTCCTCAAAACCCCTGATACACACTGACACAGAGCAGAATAGGGACTGTTCCCCCTACATAGGGTCACTTGGCAGATATGGATTGACACCTGTCCTCAAAACCCCTGATACACACTGACACAGAGCAGAATAGGGACTGTTCCCCCTACATAGGGTCACTTGGCAGATATGGATTGACACCTATCCTAATGATCCCTTATACACACTGACACAGAGCAGAATAGAGACTGTTCCCTGTCCACAGAGACCATGATACACACTGACACAGAGCAGAATAGAGACTGTTCACCGTCCACAGAGACCATGATACACACTGACACAGAGCAGAATAGGGACTGTTCCCCCTACATAGGGTCACTTGGCAGATATGGATTGACACCTATCCTAATGATCCCTGATACACACTGACACAGAGCAGAATAGAGACTGTTCCCTGTCCACGGACACCATGATACACACTGACACAGAGTGTCCGCGTGAAATAGGGCCGTGAGTAATGATGTCACGTGTAGCCTGCCCATAGTATCGCATAGGGTGGAAGAGCTGATAGGACATCTGAAACGTATTGGGATGGAGATGCTTAATTGTTCTCCAAAATGCTTGACACCACCCCATAGTGAATCTCTGCAAACTTTAATACCATCAGAGGAGGAAGAATGTGGCAGCCCACTGGGATTATTCGAAAAATTTCAAATTGATGATTTTCCAGACCCTGGGGTTGACATTAGTCCAGATTTACATCTTGTGACCCATGAGGATGTTCCAGGCACTACTTGTGAAATAAAGACAGATAATAAAGTGAATGATCCTTCTCCTTGGGACTTGCACCCTGTCGTTGAAGGTGGAGTAGGCAATGGCAAGAGCATGCTGTGGGTAGTCAGTGCAAACACTCTCTTCCCGGTGAATAATGAGGAGACTAACTATGATGACGTTATTTGCGTTGAAAGTAATGATGCCAGAGATCTTTTGAAACCATATGGAAGGAACGAATTGGTTAAAAGAAAGGCAAGAGACCACCTGCATATAGACAAGAATACGCATAAGAGAAAGAAGAGAACAGGTGAAAAAGAGAAGCTGCAGACTGCCTATCTGCAAATAGTTGAGTTATGTCCTGAAGATGTCCGTGTTACCACAGTGCAGACTCTGTTTGATACACTACTGAGGAGAGTCAGAGAAACCCCAGATCTTCACGTATTGGATGAGTCGGTGCGTGGAGTTGCAGAGAACGTAGAACAAGAAATATTTAAACTTTTCCTGTGTACTGACAGCAGATATACATAGGGTCACTTGGCAGATATGGATTGACACCTGTCCTCAAAACCCCTGATACACACTGACACAGAGCAGAATAGAGACTGTTCCCTGTCCACAGAGACCATGATACACACTGACACAGAGCAGAATAGGGACTGTTCCCCCTACATAGGGTCACTTGGCAGATATGAATTGACAAATCCCTGACAAACAGCTACCACATACAAGGAAGGCAGCAGGGGCGCAAATGACCCACTCCCGACGCGGGAAGGTAGTGACGACAAATAACAAAAGCAGAACTGTTCGCCGGCAGACAGTTCAGTACATCACTATTCACGATTTCAGTCCCATTATCAACTCTTTTTTAATATGTCAAGGTAGTTGGACTGAAACATTGGTTATATGCAAATGTATGTCTCCATAAAATACATTTGCTCTTTTGTTTACGTTGACGCTGGACGTCCTCAAGCTTATAGGGCTTTAGTTAGGCAACTTGTTTTATACTGTACTTTTAAAATAAACCCCATGTTTCTATGAAAACTGAAGTCTGATTTTTTTGCAGCTCACATAAAATTAAACCTTGCTTATTTGGCCTTTGTTAGCCTTCGAGTTTAACATGCTTGCTCTAAAGGTTCAATGTTGATATGGATGCTCTCCTTGAAGTCCTCCTCCAAGAATTAGGCAGCTTTTAAGAGCTTGGTGCAGTATGCACCATCTTCTGGTCAGACAAGCCAGAGACTGAGAGACACCTCTGTAGGGTTGGCTTTATGACCATGAACTTCATTGCCTCCCAACTTGAAAATCTGCCATTGGGTACCTCAGATCACATCATCTCCATACGCCTCCAACTTAAAAAAAAGCAGCATGTCATATTGTTTAGCTGAAAAGGACAAGTTCTTCACTGAACTACACAACATCATGCAGAACATTCCTGCGGATGACAAGGTTATCATCATTGAAGACTACAATGACAGAGTTGGCAAGGACTCAGGAGCCTGGAAATAAATATTTGGCAAACATGGTTTTGGAAACTGCAATGAGTTTGGAAACTGATAATGAGTGCCTTCTGTTAGGGTTTTGTGTGGAGCAGAAATGACAAGGTTATCATCATTGAGGACTACAATGCCAGAGTTGGCAAGGACTCAGGAGCCTGGAAAGAAATATTTGGCAAACATGGTTTTGGAAACTGCAATGGGTTTGGAAACTGATCATGAGTGCCTTCTGTTAGGGTTTTGTGTGGAGCAGAAATTTGTCATCACCAACACCATCTTCCAGCAAAAATAATTGTCTGAAGACAACTTGGATGGATACTCAGTCAAAACCTTGGCACCTTATAGATTACATCATGGTACACCAAAGAGACATTAAAGACATCCTACTCACACAAGTAATACCCAGCGCAGAGTGTCATACAGACTATAATCTAGTAGGTTGCAAGCTATGTCTCCACTTAAAACCCAAACAAAAGAGGGGAGGCACTCTGAAGAAAATGTATTAGATTGGTAATTTCCAGTCAGTTGAGGTGAATTTCAAGCAAGTCTTCAGTTAAGACTTGAGGATTCCACCTGCCTTGTGGACCCCTCCTAGAAAGAGCTTTGGGAATTTCTAAAATCTGCCATCCTGCAGACCACTGAAAATATTGATTTAAAGAGAACAATCAGGATATCCAAGAATTGCTGATGAAGAAGAGATCTGCTCACCAAGTGGACCTAGCTCAGCAATCTTGTCATGATAGGAAAGCAGCCTTCTGCCTTGTATGCAGAAAGCTCCAGTGCAAGCTCCGAGAGATTAAGAACAAGTGGTGGACAAACTTTCTAGAGAAAACTCAGCTTTGAACAGATGTTGATGACTACAGAGGGTTTTATGAATCCCTCAAGGCAGTGTACTTCACAACCGTTACAGAATCTCTTGTGCAGCGCAGATGGTCAAACACTCCTCACACAAAAAGCATCAATGCTGAACTGGTGATTGGAACATTTCCAGTCTCTCTTTAGCACAAACCACATGGTACAAGAGTCTGCACTCCATCGCATCTTACAAGAGTCAATAATATCAGAGTTGGGTGAGATTTCCACTCTTGAAGATAATGTTAAGGCAGCATGAGTCAATGGAATTCCACCTGAAGTCTGAAAATATACACACTAAACTTCCTAATTTCTTTGTCTGCTGCTGGGACCTCCGTGATACTATAACCATCACCCTGTATGTAAAAGAACAAAGTAGAAAAGTCTGACTTCTCCAACTATCAGGAGATAACACTGCTCTCCATCGTAGGAGACATTTTTTCAAGGGTACTTTTTAACAGACTGGTACTCAAGAACAATTTCCAGAGAGCCAATGTGACTTCAGACTGTATAAGAGAGTCTGAAACAACAATATCTGAAAAGAGGCACAAAGTGTATAGAACTCGTACTCACCACTTTCTTGTAGGGCTCTGAATCATGAGTTACTTGTCTCCATCACCTGTGACTCCCTGAGCACTTTCACTAACGCTGCTTCTGCACAATCCTCAACATCCATCCATCCATCATCACCAACATCAAAGTTCTAAAACAGCATTGAGGCAATGCTTTTAAAGTTGCAGCTGCACTGTGCAGGGCATGTCTCCTGGATGGAATATCTTTGCGTACCTAAGGTTGTGCTGTACGGCAAACCTGTCACTGGATAACGCAACAGAGGAGCACCAAAGAAGAGGTACAAAGACTCTCTGAAGAAATCACTTAATTCCTGTAACATTAACCATTGTCACTGGTCTGCTCTAACCTCTGATCAGGAGACTTGGAGACACACCATTCTATATTTAAAAGAAGAAAAACTACCACAACAAGAGGACATAGTCTTAAATTAGAGGGACAAAGGTTTAAAAATAATATCAGGAAGTATTACTTTACTGAGAGGGTAGTGGATGCATGGGACAGCCTTCCAGCTGAAGTGGTAGAGGTTAACACAGTAAAGGAGTTTAAGCATGCGTGGGATAGGCATAAGGCTATCCTAACTATAAGATAAGGCCAGGGACTAATGAAAGTATTTAGAAAATTGGGCAGACTAGATGGGGCGAATGGTTCTTATCTGCCGTTACATTCTATGTTTCTATGTTTCTAAGTTCCTTCAGATCATGGTTATTGTGTTGGTGTTCATATTAGTTATTTGTAAAAACATTTTTAAGAGCTGTTGAACTGTGGTCCCAGGATGATGTTGTACCACAATACTAATAATTATTTACTTTCCTTAGTGTAGTTGATAAATACTGCAGTTATAGTTAAATAATATCTAGTAGGTTAGGGGCAGTTTAACACTGCTTTAACAGAGTTCGTGTAACTGCATGAAAAAAAAAGAAATGAAGAGAAACATAATATTCTGAATGTCCTTTAAAATGAACAGTGGTTTGAATGTATTTATAATACATTCTTTTCATTGCTCAGAGTGTGCAAAAAGCAAAAATTGTGAATTACTTGTTGTTAAAACCACATGGAAATTTCATGTTTTATTCAATATTTAGTGTATTAAATATATAATGTGATGGCAATCTATTGTATAAAACACAATCATGACAAAAGCTGAAAACAAACAATTATCAGTTTTCAAGCATAATTAAAACAAAACATTTCAGACTTATTATTTAATTTCTCATATTTCATGCAAATGCGTCAATGAAAGTAAAAAAGGATACCTGCTATTTATAAAGGAAATGTGAGGTGACCAATTGTTTACAAATGATTGGTAATACTTATTTTATGAGCTTAATGTCCACAGTCCACAACTCCATCAATCCAGCCATTAACTTGGCAAGACCTGTCTGTTCTGAAAAGGGACCAAGCTTCAAGCTGCAATTATCATCATATGGACTAAATAGTTATGATCTCACATATATTGTCATATATTTTTCTTCAAAAAACTGAAATCAGCCTGCAGGACCCACAAAGATTCAGAGCATAATCCAGTCACTCACCAGCTTAGGTGCTCATAGAATGTAATAGTTTTTAAAAACACCCAAGTTAGCAAAATAATGGGGATTTCCTACATTGCATAAACCTACCACAATGCCAATACACCCCATTTTTTGCAAATCTTACTTAAGCAATCTAATGACTGCTTTTATAAGCTCAACCACCGAAATTTACCCGAATAATGTAACAACCAAAATGCGCTATAGCCAAGCATTTTCATTTTGATTCGTGATTCTGGATTCTGGACCTGTGACACCAAAAAAAAGATGCCTGATGAGCGCAAAAACAAGAGATGATTGATGAAGAAAAAAAACGATGATTGATGGCTAGAGGGCAGTTACTAAATGTTGATTTTATTCACAGATCAAGTGTGAATTGAGCAATAGAAGACAAAAAAGCTTCTTATTTTTTATTATTTGAATTATTCATTGTAGGTCATTTGCAAATTCCATCATACATTAAAACATTTATATTCTTTTCTTCATTATAAAACATGCTGTGGTTTTAAACTTACTACATTTTAAACTGTCACAGCACAATATACCAGTCTTTGGCTACAAACCAATAAGTATACCTTAATGAGAATGCAGAGATGGGTGTTCATATCCTGATAGAAAAATAAAAGTTCATTTGCACTCCAATATTGTAAAGACAAGAAAAGCGAAGAGTGGGTTGGAAACAGCAACAAAACCAGAAATCAGAAGTACATTTTCAGAGTTGGGGCTAGAGTGTTTCTATGAATAAACAACATCTCATTAAAACACAATATGCTCCTTATCCATGCAGTGTGCTATTGATACTAACCTTTAATTATTTAAATACTACTGAAGATGTGCTAATGAGCTGAACAGTTCAGGTGGTTTCTAGAAAAAAATAATTTAAAAAAATAATATAATAATACAACTCTATTAATATTATTCACCGACAGGTTATTCACTAAAGTTCAAATGGACAAAATCTGTGTTTATTGAATAACCATGTAACATGGTAACTGCTGTGACTGCAGAGGTAATTTCATATTGAGTCAAAATGGACAAACAGAAAATAGGACTGAGTTGGATTTTCTTTTTAAATTAGACAATTTTGGCAAAAATGTTCAAATTCACTTTGAATTCACTTTGAATTACTGGCAATCACCCTAATGAATAACCTTGAAAATACAGGATAGTGCTGGATATTAGTACAGGATGAAATATTAAACAGAATTGTATTTCCTTATCAAATATTAAAACATATTTTGCAAAAAGGTCTGAAAGCGACATCTGATCTCAGTGTGCGGCAGTCTGTGGTTTTGAATGTAGTTAAACTTACTTAAAGCGTTCCCTCATGGGTGCTAAAAACTTTTATCCTGGTTCTTGGTGCTTGATCTGCCAGGAGCCTGTGTCACTCTATAATATAGATAACATTGTTAAAAATATTGGAGGGCTTCCAAATAATAGCCCACCACCCTTACCCATGACTGTTAAAGAGAAGTTAGTTATTCAGCAGCTACACAACTTGAATCAGACATTTTAGGATTTTCACATGGGCAAGAGCAGGGTCTCTATGTTAACCTTAGTGTAAAGAAAAGGATATCCCAACAGTGTAATCTTGCTATTGGGGAGCTGAGATACTACTGGGGCAGGGCATCATTTGAATCCCACAGCCCAGGGTTTGGTGGATGGTTAATGCAGCTGCTCTTTCACTTTATATTTTAATCGTTTAATCTCTTACCCCAGCTCATTGATAAATGGTGTAGGGGGCTTATGGTGCAGGTCCCTACCTTTAAGATTTGCCCTCATCCAGCAGCCCAAGTAAGTGGGAACAGCCCGTAATGCAGCTGCCCACCATGATATTTATCCCCTCTACTTCTGTCAATGGATAACATGTGGAATGGGACTCTTTGAAAAGACCCCTAAAATAATTCTGTATACCTTATAATTTCACAACCCAGGAAATGCAGAGGTGGTCATGTGTAGCTGACGAGCAGTAGGATTAATTTGCAATGTTCCTCTTAACCTGTTAAGTGTCATAAGTCTACAGACATCTGGCACTCAAATGGTTATTTGGGGAGTATCAGAATTCAAAATTAACAAAAAAAAATAATATTAAACCAAATTTTAACAATGCAGATCAGTCCTTCAACAAACGTTCAATTAACCAACAGATGGAAACAAAGATTTTGGTCTAGCGGAATTTTTCTTTTATGACCAAGCCCTATATTTAGTGCAGTTTATTGCATCTACTAAACTGACATTGTAATTATGTAAGGACCTTTAAAGAATACTATAATGTAGGTTAGGCTATGCCCACCATATTTGAGAAGTAATATCATAGAGCTGGCAGCTTACTAGTACTTTGTATATCTATTTTGCTTTTACAACAACACTCGTAATATTATACACCAATTTTATTCATGTTCACATATCTAAAACATCATTAGATCAACCTTATCAAACGGAAATGAAGTGGAAGTTGCCAATTTCCTTTTGATTTCCATTAGTGTGTATCATCTACATCAAACCATGTATGAATATTAGAAAAGCTATACAGAAAGTGACAAAATCAATGTTTCATTACTTCATTTTCTGCTAAAACATCTACTGAGTGCTTTTTGGACTAATCTCCCGTAGTGTATGTTATTTACATTTTAATTCTGCAAGAACAACTGCAGTAATTTAAAGGTTAGGAAATATACTTTTCTAAATGTGCAACATGAATTAATTTACAAGGTCAATGAAAAGTTTCAGTTGTACTTTTACCTTTTGGGAAAATGTTAAGTGATGCCATTGTGATAACTCTATGTTATTGTAACTGTACTACAAGATACACAGCAAGGTAATGAAAAAAGATCATTAAAGAGTGAATATCTCTATTGAGCATTACAATTCTCATAAATAATTGAGTATTGCCTTTAAGTATGCTCTTAACCTATAATAAAGTATCTGTATATATTAGATTTATAGTTTCTTCTACTCTATGCTTTTTAAGTGTTCTTGGCTTAAACTTAAATGGGAATGTTTGTTTAGTAACTTTTAAATATAACAATGTTTATATTTACATTTAAATACTGCTTTCTAGTTTCCTATTTATGTTGCTTTTTGTCAATATTTTTGTTACATTTATATATATATATATTCACACATTTACACAAACACACACATCTAAAGAAAGAGACACTATGTCTGTTCATAGACTACAATGTCTGTTCAATTTAATTAAAACACATATCCTTTAGCTTTTTATTAGTCTTGTGAGTGCTCTTGTTCTTAAATATAATCCCATAAAACTTTGCTGAGATAAAATATACCAAAAGAGAAAATAGGCTCAAATACCCAAGAGTGGTGAATACTGCATCATTCTGGGCCTTCAAAGAAGGCATAGTCTGTGATGAATACCTACACACAGCCTGATTTGCACAGGGAAATAGAAGGAAGACCCAATAGATTGTAAAAAGAAACAAACCTGCTTTCTACCAAATAACATTTCTCTCGGTGATCCCTAGCATAGCATCTATGCCAGTTGTGAAAGGATCTACGATATGATTGTCCACGATAAAGGATCATAGACAGGATCACCAGTTTCAATGAGAAGATGCTCTATTTTTTTTATTATTTTTTTATTTTTATTTTTTTTATTTGACACATGTACAAAACATTTCCATCCACAATAGTATAACAAAAGGAACCATTATCATCACATTATATAGCATATTAAATTAATATATGGCCAGATTCCCAATAGTGAATATTCCAAATCTTCTCTTGTGCTCAGAAATGTTATCATATAAAATTAATCCATATAACATAATAACATGATCACCAAACATGCCAATATTTTAACCAACCTTTTTCTCTACACTTAAAGTGCATCATGTATAACCATACAGATCATCCTTATTTTTTTTTCTTACTTATATAGCACCGCAACATTGGCTAGTTGACTTCATGATCCTTCATTACTGTGATAGACATAACTCACATTACAAAAACAGACACTAACATGCATTGCATACTCTACTTTGGGAATATCAGTGGACCCTCTATTTCATTACCTTTTATTCAAAAAAAGAGAAAAAGCAAGAAAAAAGCAAGAAAAAAACTCTAATTACTCTGTCCAGGGATTTGAGTATCTATACTCTCCATTTTTTTCCTCCAAAAATTACTGACATCTCTAATTTTACCTGACTGGTATCCCAAGGCCTCCATAGTTAATTGATATTGGACTTGTGAGTATAATTGGACCTGTGTAAAATTCGCACTTCTCTTCCAATTCCTTGCAATTATTATTTTTATCGCTGCCACAAAGTGGACATATATAAATGTTTCTTTAAATTGAAGTGATTGTAAATTTAAATGAAATAAACCATTATGATGGCCTCTAGGAATATTTCCCTCTATAATATATTCCAATGTTTCAAAGGCCATATACCACAGATTTTTGACCTTACTGCATTCCCACCATATATGTCCAAAAGTCCCCTCTTTTTCATTACATCTCCAACACAATGGGGAATTGGAGGTATACATTTTAGACATTCTGGTGGGGACTAAATACAGCGGTTCATTAATTTAAATAGTACCTCAAGAAGACTCAAACAATGAATTATTTTACTTGTTTGCATTAATACTTGATCCCATTCAGTCTTAAAGATATGTACATTTAGTTCTTTGCTCCATTTTTTAATATTTACATTCGTAATTGGTGCTTCAATTTGAAGAAGAGCACTTCTTGTTTTTGAGGCTATTTGCGGTACTATCTCATTTTTTTAATAAAGCAGTCAGATTTTCTATACCCTCTATGGGTCGAGGTAACACAAATTGTTTAATAAAACCTCTAATTCTTAAGTAGTTATACCACTCCTTCCTAGGTAACGAAAATTCTTGTGTCAAATTCTCAAATGACTTGATTTTATCTCCTGATATTATTTGGTTTATATACTTAATACCTGTCCCTGTCCACTCACTTATATTAATATCTTTCATCCTTAACTGTATAATACAAAAGTTAGAGTTTCCCAATATTTTGTTATCTATTCCGCTGTTAATCCTCAACTTTTCCCATTCCATCAGGATTGATTTCAAACAATTATTTAAAGAACAAACTTTCTTAATTCTTTCATCCCGTTTAGTTAACCAAATCAGTTGATACAATATTTCCGTTTCTGACATCTCCATTTCTAAATGGTACCAGCCCTCTTCCTCAGAACTTAAAAGTTGCGTCTTATATATATGGAACATCATATTAGCTAAATAGGTAATATTCACATTTGGAAAATTTATACCTCCATTCTTACTCTTCTGCATCAAGAGTTTTTTTATTCATTCTTGGCCTTTTTCCTTTCCATATAAAATTGTTTATATCTCGTTGTATCATAGCTAACCATGGTTGGGGCATTCTTAGGGGGATCATACGAAAAAGATAGGACCATTTGGGGAGTAAATACGAATTAACCAAATTAATTCTTCCCCACCAGGATAGTTCGATTTGTCTCCATCTTTTTAATGAATCATGAGTTGATCTAAATGTTTTTAAGAAATTTGTTTGCATTGTGTCTTTTAAATCATCAGTAAGTGTTATTCCCAGATAAGATAGTTTATTTTTATTCCAATTAAAATTATATCTTTCTTTTATATGTAAACTACATTCCCTGGAGATGTTAATAGCTAAGAAGGTATATTTAGTTACATTTATTTTATAGTTTGAAATCAGACCGTATTTATTTACCTCTTCCATCAGGGCACCAAGAGATTCGACAGGGTCGGTTAGGGTCAAAATTAAATCGGTTGCATATAAATTAAGTTTAAATTCTTTATCTCTATATCTGAAACCTTTTATTCGTGAATTATTTCTTATATTAATAGCGAGGATCTCCATTGTCATAATATATAAAATGGGCGATAAGGGACAACCCTGTCTCGTTCCATTATTTAATGTAATGGAACATATGTTTGGGGCCACTGTTCTTGCCGTTGGACCTTCATATAGTGCAAGAATTGCATTAAGCATCCATCCCCGTATACCAAATTTTTCCATAGTTTTCTTTAAAAAAAAAAAACAACCGACCCTGTCGAAAAGCTTTTTTATTTCTTCGAGCTGTGTCTATTAAATCCAACAGTCTTCTAGAATTATCTACTGGGGCTCTCCCCAGTACAAAACCAATTTGATTGTTTTTTATGATGTTAACCATGAATCCCTTTAATCTATGGGCCAGAACTGATGAAAAGATCTTAACGTCTGTATTGATTAACGAAATAGGTCTATAATTTTCCACCTTTGAAGGATCTTTAGTTGGTTTAAGAATTGGGAGGATATTTGCTCTCAACATTTCGGTGGGAAATGTACCTACCGACACTATTTCATTAAACATATTAGTTAAATGCAGAGCTATACGATTTTTAAAGGATTTATAAAATAAATTTGCAAAACCATCTGGACCATGAGTCTTATCTGGTTTTAAATTACTTATTGCTTCCTCCACTTCTTGGACTGTGATAAGAGCATTTAGCTTATTTCTTTGTTCTACCGTGATATTAGGTGTATTAATTTTACTCAAATAGTCCTCCTCGTTTTTTATCGAAGGAGTTAACTTATACAAAGCCTCATAATACTTATTAAATCTCTCTCCTATTTTTTGGGGGGTCCAAGTATTCACCTTCATCATCCAATATCTTTACTATTTTACTGGATCCAATTTTATCTCTTAGCTTTTTTGTCATAATTCTATCTGCTCGGTTCCCCTTATAATAATAATTTGCTTTAAGTTTATTCAAAACCTTTGCATTCTTTTCTAGAAGGAAATTATTGATTTTATTCTGAATAATTTTCAGGGCATCTGCATTTTCCTTAGAGTGCTTATTCTTATTTGAGGCCTTGTTTAATTCTTCTTGGAGCGTCAGAAGGAGTTTATTATTTTCTACTTTGTATCTTGTTTGTATACTTATTATATTACCTCTCATGGTAGATTTAAATGCACACCAATTATTTATATATGAGGTATCATTCGGATCGTTCTCAAGAAAAAAAATGTAAATTTGTTCATCCAATATATCAAGATTAGTCTTAGATTTTAGCAAATTATCATCTATACGCCAAGTATCACGATTAATCCTGATCCATTGGTTTTTCATCTCCCACATGTTAATACTATGATCTTACCAGTTATTATTAAGGATCTTTAAATAATTAGTATTTGTTAATGCTATTGCATTACCCCAAACCATATCTATTCGGGAGTAAGACAGATGTACACGCGAAAAAAAACGTATATTCCAGTGAATCAGGATTGATCGTTCTCCATAAATCAAAATAGTCAAAATTAATTATATTTCTCTTAATAGATTTCGCTAACTTATCTGTTCTTTTATGAGGTAATAATATTGAGGTTGTCTTTTTATCTAGTGTCGGATCCAATACGCTATTAAAATCCCCAGCTACCAGACATATACCTGTTTTGATGGATTCCACTAAAACTACAAATTTTTTTAGAGTTGGGGCAGGAAAACCATTAGGGAGATATATATTTGTCAGTGTATAGGGTATCTCATTCAATTTACAGCAAACTATAACATCTACCATCCTTATCTTTAACTTGATGTATTATATCCACTTTTAATGTGTGGGAAAAAACTTTTGCTACTCCTCTTTTTTTTTTTTGCCACTTAATGAAGCGTGAATCACTGTAGGGAATTTCAATCCACCCCAACCATGGTTATCCATATCTATCCAGTGTGTTTCTTGAAAGAAACCTACTTCCACTTTATTTGTTAACATATAATTATATATTAGAGATTTTTTATTAGGAGAGTTTAGACCCTGAACATTAACCGAGATCATCTTTACCATTTCCAATCATAAAACAATAATACCACTGTCCCCAAGTGAGTTGCAATGCATTTACATAAAACACAAATAGTCCATATGACATAGACCAAAAACGGCCTTATGGGAAATAATCCCAGTCTGGCCCAACACAGCCTGACTCCTGGGAGGTTGTCTCTCAACTCGCCCCCCAAGAACCATCTATGTCCTCGTAATATGGTATCTTTGATTACTATATCTCGGTATTTGTGTCAAAAAATGACACTTGGTGAGACAATATAGCATCAAGAGTGACCGGAGATCATGATCCTTATTTTTATAATCACCCTTCTCTTCCAAAAAAAAAAAAGGGGGAAGAGGAAGAGAAAAAAAAAATCCTTTTATAATCTAAAAGTATTACACTTCATCTTAAACCCAGTGTATATTTCTTTGTGAGTGTTCATTAATTACCATTTATCAGAGACTAAATCATCATAAATTATTTAATACTTTGTACATTTTCCCTCTGTGTATACATGACATAACATTTTATTGTATTTATTCATTATATACTTCTTATACGTATTATTACTGCATTTTAATTCTTACTTCACCAAATCTATTCTACATATTTCTATTATTATTTACTTCTTTCCCATTCTTATCTACTCTTTTCCTCTATCCTTTCTTCCTCTCACCCTCTCTCTATCTTTACTGTTGTGATATAGTAAAAAAAGGTGATTCCATTATTACTCTATTTTAATTAAACATATCACTTATTTTTCTTTGTGTTGTTTTTTCTCTTTTCATTGTTAATATTTGTGAAGAGAAAAAAAAGAAAAAAAAATTCTCTCTTTGTCTCCCTTCTTTTTCACCCTCTCTCTCCCTCCTTCACTTCCATATTTTAGAGAACTCCATATTTAGATTCTCATAGTACTATTCATCTTGTAACTCTGTTGGTCATCTTACACATTTTTCTCTTCCTTTTTTTTTTCTTTCTCTTTTTCTCTTTTTAACTATTATTTCCTAGGAAGAGAAGAGAGGAAGAAGAAAAAAATATATATATATTTATAATTGTCCTCTTCCATCTATGCACCTTCAGGGCTTCTTCTATTATCTGTTATTATGTTGCTCCAAACATTAGTTTTTTTTTCCATCCATTTTCTCAAGGAATCCGACGTTATACATTTTTCGTTTTTTTCTTTCCAGAAAATCCCAAGGCATCTGGGAAATCCCCATATATATTTCACTTCTTTAGCTCTTAGAATAGATAATTCCTGGCTGAAACTTTTCTGCCATGTTCTTGTATAAAAAGATAAATCTGGAAATATCTTTAAATCCTTGAATCTCTCTTCCATGATCGGGTTATTTTTTAATGAACCCATTATATTGTTTTTAATATAAAAATAAATTTAACAATTACGTCTCTTGGTGATGATTCTGCTATATTTCTGGGTCTAGGTAGCCTATGGAATCTTTCTAATTCAGAGTTTTTTAAACCGACTTGAGGTAGTAACGACTCAAAGTATTCCATTAAAAAATTTTTCAACGTTATGTCGTTAACTAGTTCAGGGATATTATGGATTCTTATATTGGTTCTCCTGGAACAATCTTCCAATTTGTTACATTTGCCCTCTAGTTGTTCTACTTTGGATTGTAAATCTGTCGTTATTGACTCTATATGTACATGTTTTAACTCAGTTTGCATCATCTTAACTCAGTTTGAATCTATAGATTCTAACTGTACTTTAATTGTCAGGATCCCGCGGGCGGCTGCGAGGGGAGGCTGCAGTCCGCTCGCGGCACTCACCCTCCAGCCGTCCGCGGTCCCTTTCCTGCCATGCGCTCGGCTGCACGCTGGGAGACCGCCCAATTTATTACACGCTGGGGTCAGCCACCTGACCCGGCGTTAAAGGCACAGTGCCTCAATCACAGTGGGAGGTCTAGATATCTCCCACGTGTGATTGTTAATTCTGATTGGAAATTATCCAATCAGAATTAACCTTATGGTTTAAATACTTACCTTTCCTGTTCCTCCCTGCCCTGTTGTGGTCTTTGCTTGCTAGTATTGCTACTGAACTTGTGTTTCTGGTTACGTACTCTCTGGCTTGTTAATCTGACTTTGTGACTTTCTCCTACCCTTTGACCTTCTTGTTATTCTGTCTTCTGGTTCCCCTTACTCGGCTTGTCTCCTGACTATTCTTTGTGTGCTTAGCCCGGCCACTCTAAGGTCTGGTACTGCACCTTTTCTGTGTGTGTGTGTGTGTTAGCGTGTTTGGTTCCCAGAATCGTGACATTACAACAGGGCCATAATGGAACCTGCTGACATACCACAGCTCCTAGTTAATCAGGAGGCTAGAATGGATGGTTTAGGCCACCGTATGGATCAGTTTGCTCAAGCTTTGCAAACCATACTGGCTCGTACTGCGCACTTGCAACCTGCCGTTCAGGAGGCTGCTGCTGCTGTGCCCGAACCCATTCCCACTCCAGTACCCATTCCTGCTCATGTAGTTCATATGACGCCGCCACAGCACTACAGCGGTGACCGAGCATTGTGTCGTGGTTTCCTCAACCAAATTGTCATCCATTTAGTGATGAATCCACGTTCCTATCCCACTGACAGATCTAAAATCGCCTTTTTGATAAACCACTTGTCCAGGAGAGCTTTAGCATGGGCCAACCCCATGTGGGAGAATACATCTCCTATGTCCTTTGCAGATTTTCTGACAGCTTTCAAACGCACGTTTGATCAACCCGGCAGGGTTGCTTCTGCTGGCAAAGCTCTGCTTAGGGTCCAAAAGGGTAACAGATCTGTAGCGGATTACACTATCGAATTCCGCACTCTAGCAGCTGAAGTGGTTTGGAATAATGACGCCCTCGTAACAGCCTTTCAGGAGGCTTTGGCCGCTTACATACTGGATGAAATAGCATCCAGGGAATTGCCTGTTCTTCTGGATGATGTTATAGACTATATGATTCTTATTGATAACCATATTAGAGAGAGGCGTAGTGAAAGACGGCTGGATATACGGGTGTTACCTGCTCTACCCAGTACTGCATTACTAGCATTACCCGCTCCTAGGCAACCATCCCCTGAACCCATGCAATTGGGTGCTACGGGGTTAACTGAGGATTCCCGTATGTATCCGTATGCGATCCTCGTACCCATCGCCGTACCACAGATTTGAAGATAAAAATTATTATTAAACCAAAAATAATAGTTTTTTCAAATCCAATCTATCCCCTCAATTATAAAATCCATCTAAGTTGGAGGAAATTTTGGGGATTCCTCTAAAAAGTGTCTTGTAGCTAAATATCCACTATCATGCAAAATAACAGTATACTATGAACTTACATCTGTCATTACGAGATAAAAACCCTCTTCCCAAGTTATCTAATTTAAAACATGTAAAATGTTTAAAGTATTTTCATGATAACTAGGACAACTTTGTACAATTTACTGTAGATTACAGTCAATGTATTGTGAGAGTCTGCTAGACATAAATCCAATCCCTGATACTATTAGTCTTCACAGAGGATTATTCTTATCCTTGTGGATCTTAGTAGGATAGTAAAAAATGGGTATTTGGGGGCATTGTACATTTAAAAATTCACATTACTTTTTATTTAGTATCCCAAATGCTTTACCTTTTTCTATTAACTTATTGTAGCCCAACTTTATTTCATTTGTTGGACCTTAGTTAATATTTTAGATGTTTGATCATCACCTAAAATCCTTAAAGCTTCTGTTATGAAGTCTTTATTTTCCATAAGTAAAACCCCCCTTTGCCCCATCACCCTTTATCAGCTAATTTTATTAGCAGGGACTGGTCTTTCTTAAAATTTCTTACAGCAAGTAAAATAAACTTTCTTAAAGAAACTTGATTTCTCTTATAACTCTGTATGTACAAACTCAGCATTTTCAACATATCTATTAAATGATTCTGTTGGGTGTTTTAAGAAAAAAATCTATAGGCACCTCTTTCTCTTAAATCTATTGAGAACAATGTACATACTGAACTTAGCTATACCTTTCTTAGGGGCTAATTTTAGGCCCTTTTATAAAAGTTTAGTTTGAGAGGTAGAAAGTATTTAATCAGTTAAATTAAAAATTCCTTTTTAATTTCCCCTTCTTATGTATTCCTTTGTCTCTTTCCTTGAGACCTCACAGGGTAACTCTGTCTTTGTGTCTGTCTCATGTATGAGTACTCCAAAAATCCTCCTCTTTGGGGAATCTATTTAAATGATTAAATCTGTTATATGAGATGACATACTTAGGTGACATAATATGAGAGCTACTTGAACAATGATTAAAGAAGCACTTTAGCAAAACGTGTTTCGGAATAGGAGAGGACCTATTTGGACTTTTTATTAATGCTTATTCATTTATTTTATTTTAATTGTATTTGTTTTAATATATATGTTTGATTTTAAATTCAATAAATTCTGAAGCCACCAAGTCTTAAATATCTCTCATAAAGCTCCAATATTCCAAGTATAAAACGTAGCGTCGCCCTCTATAGGCACTAAGGGTTATACACGTCAGGGCCAGGTGATGAACTATTATTCAACCTATACTTTATATATTACTCCATAACTATGCAACAATATAAATAAATTTGTTTACATTTACATAATTTTACATTTTTTAGATATCCTCGAATAGTAATCAACGAATGAAATCTATGTTTAATACTATATTTCTGTGCAAGCTATTCAAACCATGTGAATAAATTTGAAATCTTATGTTGATTTTTTTAAATTATAATGATTTTTTAATGAAGTGTTAAGACCATTAAGGTTGGCTTTTTATTAGGTCCTGAAATAGAATATTTTTCTACACAGCCTACCTCAAACAGATTAACTTAAATTATCTAAACCAATCAGCTTTTCTTGAAAAAATGCTGAAGTCGACCAGCTGTATTTTTGTAAGTAGAGCCGACTAGAAAATGTTTATTACATTTGGATGTATTACTAGACTACACAAGGTGAATGCACCATTGATGCATCCTGACATTTTGTGGGTAGACAAAACTGATAACTTTTTCAAATTGATTTGAGATGTGTCTAAACTGTGTTCTATTCTGTCAGCATTATAGAAAAAAGAGAATGTGCTGTTATCATTACCATCTTTCAATGCATTTTCTCTCACCATTTTTTGGGTTTTACAAAGAAGACAATATTGGTTCTTTTCACACTTTAACTAATTATAAGTGCCTGATATAGCTCACCACATAATTATTACTATTCCGTTTAAACCACATTTTCTATTATGTGCTTCATCTATTGAAAGAATATTGTATTTTAAGAAAAAGCATTACCATGTCTTTATGTGCAAAGTAATTTGAATAAAGTTTAAAATTATCCAGCTATCTGAGTAAGAATACTTTAATAGAATAGTGATTTATTCCTTTAAAGGGCATTGAATTGAGAAGAAAACTAGTTTAAACTTTTCAACTTTCAAAACAACTGATACTGTATGTAAGATTAGATAAATATACTGTACCATAATTACTGTAAAGGTATATGTACTGCTTTTGAAGCCTTGGTATTTTTAAGTTTATATAAACCTGAAACTGTATGGATACAGCATGAAGTTATTAACACATCACTTCTAAACAGTTTTGATGTTGAACATGTGTCTCTGTTTACATGAAGCACAGTAAGTAATTAAATGGTTTGTTAATGGTTTGGCAGTTATGAATGCAGGGCCACCATTATGCAGTACAACTCCTACACATGTAAGGGTCCCGGGCCACTAGGGAGCCCAGTGCATCTGTGCTTTATATCTCCAATATATATATATATATTCTAATTTTATTTGTTTTAGTATATATGTTTCATTTTAATTTCAATAAATTCTGAAGCCACCAAGTCTTGAATACATCTCATAAAGCTTTAATATTCCAAGTATATATAAAGTATATAACTCTGCAATCTCCCTCTACAACTCTACCCTCTCCTCTCAACTAGACATTGTGGCACCTCATGCACCTCCTACTCCCTCCGCTGTTTTGTGCTCATTCACACCCGCTCCAGCAGAAGAGATTTCTGATATTTTTTGGTCCTCCTGCCCCACCACCTGTTACCTAAACTCTATTCCCTTGTATCTCAGCCACACTATATCTCCTTTTCTTGTTTTGTTTCTCACTAAAAATGTTAATCTCTCCCTCACCCATCAAACATGCAACTTTAACCCTGATTCTGAAAAAGCCCAACCTTGACCCTAACTCCCCATCTAACTACCACCCTAATTTACTAGTGCCATTTGCTTCCAAGATCCTTGAGAGAGTTGTTTATGCAAGATTGACATACTTCCTCAAATTCCAACTTTCTGCTTGACTTGCTCCAGTCTGGATTTCACACATGTCACTATGTCGAAACAGCTGTGACTAAAGTATCCAATTATCTAATCGCTGCAAAATCTCATGGTCACTACTGCATCCTAATTTTCTGACCTTTCTGCTGCTTTTAACACTGTTGATCATCAACAGCTTCTTCTCATATTCTGTAATTTTGGAGTTTGAGATTTTGCTCTCTCCTGGTGCTTCTTCTCCCTCCCAGCACTTTTTCAGTGTTTCTTTCTTGGCTCTACATCTTCTCCTAGCCCCTCTCGGTTGATGTTCCCAAGGTTCTGTTCTTGGTACCCTACGGTTCTCAATCTTTACTGCCTCCTCTGGTAAACTCATCAGCTCCTTTGGCTTCCAATATCATTTTTATACGATGACAAACAAATCTATCTGTCCACTCCTAATTTCTCACCTCCCCTTTTGACTTGTGTCTCTAACTGCCTTCTGGTCTTCCCTCCCTCAAGTGTTGCTTGTCTCTACACTATGGCAATACCATCAGCTCTACCTTGCAGTCTCGCTTCCTATGTATTCTCTTTTACTCTAACCTCTCTTTTACCTCTCATGTCTAGTCAATCACCAAATCCTGCCACTACCATCTCAAAAACATTGCACGCATCTGTCCCTATTTATCACCATATGCGGCTAAGGTGCTGGTCCATGCCACTATCCTGTCTCACATTGCCTACATCAATCCATTTCTCAGTGGTCTTATGTGTTCCCAACTTGCCCCATTGCAATATATAATGAATGCAGTAGGGAGACTCATCTTCCAGTCCCTCTGCACCTCTTACATCATTGGTCAGTCCAAACATTGACTTCCCGTAAGCTATAGGCCCCAATCCAGTGCAAGAATTGGGTACATTGCCATCCTGGCAGGCTCATGCAATGTATGATTTTATATACTGTAACTAAACCCACATTGTTTTTGCTTAGGTTTTTAAATAAAACTATTAAATGTTTTGAGTCTTGAAATTTGATCAATATATATATATATATATATATATATATATATATATATATATTCATATATGCAGCTGTATATTTGTTTTTTGTTTTTCTTCTTTTTTCACACATATATACACAGCTGGGTAAGGGAGATCAAATATCTCCCTCCTTGGGTCTTTGCAGATAATAGTACAAAAAGCTGCTCCCCTCTCTCACCCTACACAAAACTTCAATATCCTACCCCACAAACTCTCTCTCACACAAACACACTACACAGTACAACACAATGCATCCCTTACACAAACACTCCTCAGAAACACACAATGCATCCCTTGCACACACGCTACACCGAAACACACAATCCATCACTTACACACAATGCATTCCTTGCACAGACACTCACACACAGAGAAACACACACACACAAGCATACAATGCAGCTCTTACACATACAAAAACACATGCTGCATCCCTTACAGACACATATAATGCATCTCCCACACACACACACAGAAACACATAATGTATCCCTTAGTCACACACAGAAACACACAATGCCTCCCTTACACTATCAGACATTTTGTGATAAATATCATATTAATACAAACATCTATGAAGTAATTATGCTTTAGTTACATTGTATTAATCTGAGCCAAACAACAACCATATTGTCCTCTGGCAAAATAAAAGAGACACTGTACATTTTTTCTCTCCTATTCTTTGAGGGAAAGAAAGGATGTTGTTAAGCAAAAAGCTGTTCTCTCTCCTATTCATTGAGGGGGAAAAAAGCTGTTGTTTAACATGTATCTCTAGCTAAGTCGCAAAATGTAGAATGTCTAAGAGAGGACACAGATCTTACAAGACCGGTATTTTGTTTCAAAGGAATGTGATGAGAATATGGGTACATTTTCTTAGACGCAGAATATACACATGTTACAAAATCTATAATTGTAACATAATGATTATATACATAAGGGAATAATCAGTGTCAAACTTTTCTCTGCTATTACCTGTAGGATAGCCTAAAGGCAGACAGAAATTAATTCAACTGTTAGGGTCATTAAATTTTTTATCAATGTTAATTGTTGCGTGCTACGTATTATTGCTTAGCAAATTAAAAGAGATAGGATTTGATTGCACTTAACAAAGTATTTAAGCTGCATACAGTAGTAATCAATTTAATTTGAATATTTAAACTGCTAAGTTTCTTTGTTCTGGATTGTTGTAAAATGGTTATTTGAGGTTTAACCCTGTCTAAATAGTGGTAAGCAGTCAGCATTCAAATGCTTAATTGATGTTTGTGAAAGAACAGATTGCTAGATGTGTTTTGACATGTTATTGCTTTGTTTGTTTATTGACTATATGCTTGCTGATAGTTTTTGAGTGATTAATAATTAATATAATATTTAAATTGCATTGGTTGCTGTAGAAATTATCTCTGAATTGATTTGATTATTGAAGATATATTATTGCATTGCTGTTACATACATCATTCACTGTATTTTATTATGTATGTCTATTATTATTAGGTTACAAAAAATATATTTTTATAAAATGTGATTATTGTGTGAAATATAAAAACGAATTAAATACGATATGGATTGTAGGGTCAAAAAGTTAGGTTAGTAGGCAGTACTTATGCTAATTAAGTTAGAAAAAGTACACTGCCAAAATATAGATTTTTTTTATTTTAATAGAATTATATTTTTCTTTTAGTTGCATTTTATAAAGTATAATTTCTAATATTTGATACCCAATAATTACTCCTGCATATTGGAGGCACTGTTGAGATATTTAATTGAAAAATACAATCCACACAATTCTTGGAGGCACTGTGTTATTTGTATAATTTATGTACAGACACCGCATTCTAAATTGGTGGTATTCTTGCAAACAGTCAAACACAGTATTTTAGGTGCTCTGCATAGAAATTTGAAAATGAAAAGTGATTGTGATTCTTGTATGACATCTTAAAAAGGAGGTTATTATTATTATTATTTTATTATTTATATAGTGCCAGCAAATTCTGTAGCGCTGTACGTTAGTTCAAAAGATCTTTACAGATGAGACATCAGATGACTCATCTCTGTTAATGTATTTGAATTTAATTAATGGCTTGGATGATATGAAATAGTGGGAAACATGAATTGTTTAATTGTGGCCATATTTTATAGTTTTAGCACTCCAGGATGAAAAAACACTGAATTAATTAACTGACCAGTTAAACTGGATACAGACAAATCATAGGCAGCAAACATATAAGTACAACATGGTTGCTGGTTATTATACAGATTCTTTAGATAGAGAGAAGCACAATAAAGAACTTCTTGAAAGTTGCTATATGAAAATTAGAGTTAAAAACACAATTGTTACATTGTCAGCAGGAAAATGTACAGTTGCATGAGGCTTTAAAAAAAATTAAGAAAAACGTGTTCTCATGAGAGAAGGGTGAAAGTTCACACCTTCTTAGATTAATCATTTTCTCAAAGTTTAATTGAACAGTTACAATCCCTGCAGGTAGTCTGACCTAAAGAAAGCCACTAATGACATTAAAAAGGAAATTGCAGATCTGGGTGAAAGAACTAACAACCTGGAAGCCCGCACTGATGATATCTGTGCTGCACATGATACGCTGGCAGACACAGTACAGTCTTTGGTGGAAGATCAGCAGATCCTGAAAAGGAAGATGGCGGGTATGGAAGACCGCTCCCGCAGGAACAATGTTCGCTTCCGCGGAATTCCGGAAAGTATAGCAAGGGAACAACTGCCTCACTACCTATTATCTCTCTGCAAGTCCCTGGTACCAGACACATCGGACCAAGAATGGCTGATGGACCGTGCCCACAGGCTACCGAAGCCGCAAAATCTACGTCAAGACACGCCACGAGACGTGGTAGCGAGGTTCCATTATTACAAAACTAAAGACTCCCTTCTGCAAGCGGCGAGGAAAATAGCCACGTTGCCTGAACCATATGCTGGCGTTCAACTATTTACAATCCCTGCAGGTACATTTTAATATTTAGGTTATTGATTAATCAAAGCAGAACCAGGATGTTGAAACTCTTACTGTACAGGCGTTCTTCTGGTAAATCTGATAAAAAAGATTGTGACTGAGTGTGTTGAGAGTGAGAGTGACAATAATTCTAAAATCAGTCATGATTCTAAAATCAGTCATGATTCTGAAGAAGAGCAGAATTCTGATGGTTTAGTAGACTCAAAATAGTGGTAGTGAATCCCCTGCCTACTCTGAAGGTCATGTGACTGGTAGGACATCTGTGCTGTTGTATGGAACTAATCCATCCACTACAGATCAAACAGGCATGCCCATCATTCTAAGGGAGCAAAAAAAAAGCAGGATTGTAAATATTCCTTTCTTGTTTATGTTGCTCCTAAATAATTACATTTCTCAAAGAGTCTGTTTCAGAGTTCTCTAAGAAAGGGTCAGCAAACATTGCTGAAAACTTTGCTGAACGTGCAATGCAATCATAGGAAATGCATGATGATGTGTATAAAAACCACTATGTCATGTACTTTCGATACACATCATAGGCATTATTTTGAAGGTCTACAAAGTATGTGCTCCATGACCTGGTAAAAAATAAATTATGAAATCAAATTAGAAGTTGGCCAGTATACAACTGTATCAGCTGCTCAAAAAAAGATGTTTAACTTGAAATGCCATTCTAATCATAGCCCCGGAATTTTTTTGACCATTCTTAGAACTCATTTTCTCTAATAGAACAGAATGCCAAATATAAGTCTGTTGAATTCAAATATTTATCCTTATCAGCTAGGGATGTACATGGGCAAAATAATCAGGTCAGTTCGGCACTTCCAAAATTCGGGACTTCAGCAATTTGGGACTTCAGCTAACCCTTCCCCAACCCTAACCCTACCCTTAACCCTACCCCAAACTCCCTAACTTCGGTGGTTCGACACTTTCGAAATTCGGCACTTTGGCACTTCCAAAATTCGGAAATTCAGCAATTCAGATACTCAAAAGCATCCGAATGTCCGAATTGCCAAAATCTAAAGACACTGGGAACAAACATCCCTGGTTCAGTAAGAATCATGGTAATTACCAGTAGAAGCGTAATTAGCAGGGAAATAGGAGGTTTTATGGAAACAGAAATAATCAATGTGATTCCAATAACTAATACTAGTCAGAATTGCAATACTGAAAAATGAAAGACCAGGTGTGCAAATTAATTAAAGAGATGACTAAAATAAGTCAACAACCTGATATATCAAGCAAGGCAACCAGTTCAACTACTGTCCACAGACAAGGAAAAGTAGTTTGACACAGTGGACTGGGGGCTCATGCTGGGTGTGCTTTTGGGTCTGGGCATTGGTCCTAAGTTCCTCTCATCGATTTTGGCACTCTAACCCAACGGCAAGACTAAGAATCAATGGGGCATTATCAGATCCATTCCGGATTTACAATGAGACACAGCAAGGTTGCCCGCTGTCACTTGCCCTGATGCTCAAGCCTTTTCTCAGGAGAAATTATAAAATATAAGAACTGCATGTGGGAAAATTTCACCATAAAGTCCTCGCATACGCAGATGACTTACTGTTTGTTGTTACAAACCTAACTTCTTCCATGGGTGCAATTAGAGGTTTACAGACACATTTCCAACCAGAAGGTTGGATGTTTGAGGTTTATGGATGCATTTCCAACCTGCATATCAACTTTTCCAAATCAGAAATCCTGGGCATCTCTATAAACCTGGCACTAACACCGATTTCCCTTTTGCTGGTGTGAGTCATAAATGAAATACCTGGGAGTCTGGCTCACACCTGACCCTGCAGATCTCTACACTTATAACTTCCTACCCATACTGAAAAAAGTGCTGGAGGAATTCCGAACATGGACACATTATATTGCAGATAACGCTACTATGAAAGCTCCTATTTATATTCCAGGTGGTCCAGATATTGGCCCATGCCCATTCTTTAAAACCCTTATGATAGCGGTACCCAAATTAATTTGGAAAGGAAAATCCCCCCTAATAGTGCACTCCCAACTAAATTTACCCAAGCTGAGAGGGGGACTGGTGAAGTATTTCTTAGGACTTCACCAGGATCATCAGCTGGTAAACAACTATTCAAGACAAACCATGGATCTGGTTGGAGGCAGACAGCATATGATCTGAATGCCATGTATTACCCTGGATCAGGAGAGAAGATGTCACATGTATGGCTAGTGCCAACCCTGTAAAGGCCACATTAACCCTTTGCCATCAATATAGAACCAAATTCTATCTCATGACAGAACTGGGTTCACTACTTTCTTTGAAAGGAAATCAGGATTTCCTTGCTGGAGACCAAGGACCCCTTCCTCACTTAATGTGACACCTACCGATCCCACACATAGCAGATGATACTCTACTATGTTTGCAAACGTTCAGGATTAAAATGTTCTAAACTTAGCCTCCCCTGCGAGGCATGGTTCATCTGTTCATTGGCTAGCACATACATAGTTGTAACATGATATGTTTTTTCCTCCTCTCCACATAATGGTCTGGGTTACATAATTTTACCTGGCTATTGTTTTTTTTACAGAGCTCACATTCTAGATTGGTTAAAAGCTCTTTACCTTTACTTTTGGCTCAAACTCATCAGTAGGTCTTGTTGACCCTTAACTAGATATATAATGAAGCAATTCGGTCACATAACTGTAGTTATATGCTCCCGACTTATTATGCTCAGTGATGCTGCACATATGGTTTATTCTTGGAGATGTATACAGTATTCGCTGTTCTCCTTTACTCCGCTCAAGGCCATGTTCCTGATTATTAGAGATGTCGCGAACATAAAATTTTCCGTTCGCGAACATTTGCGGAAATTCACGTTCGCCATTCGCGAATGGAAAATTTTATGTTCGCGACATCTCTAATAATCAGGAACATGGCCTTGAGCGGGCGAACCGGGTGAACCGCCATAGACTTCAATAGGCAGGCGAATTTTAAAACCCAAAGGGACTCTTTCTGGCCACAATAGTGATGGAAAAGTTGTTTCAAGGGGACTAACACCTGGACTGTGGCATGCCGGAGGGGGATTCATGGCAAAACTCCCATGGAAAATTACATTGTTGATGCAGAGTCTGGTTTTATTCCATAAAGGGCATAAATCACCTAACATTCCTAAATTGTTTGGAATAACGTGCTTTAAAACATCAGGTATGATGTTGTATCGATCAGGTAGTGTAAGGGTTACGCCCGCTTCACAGTGACAGAACAAACTCCCTGTTTAACGCACCGCAAACAACCGCAAACCGTCCATTTGCACAACCGCAAACTCCCCATTTTCACAATGTTGGATACCAAGCTAGCCATGTCCCGTTCCTTGTCCTCACTGATGTCATTGAAGGTCTCTTTCTCCACCCAGCCACGTACAACACCAAGGGTCCCCGAAATGTGACAACAAGCCCCCTGGGACGCCTGCTGTGTTTGGTCTTCCACCTCCTCAAAGCCACCTTCCTCCTCTGACTCCTCTTCTTCAGACTCCTCTCTCTGCATTGCCTCTCACTGCGTTATTATAAGGTGTGTTAAGTAGTACTATTCCTATCAGTTTAATCCCTGTTACGTCCCCTGTCAGGGGACGTGTATATGGCATCGATTTTAGGAACCGGGAGATGGAAAAAGATGCTTGGTCGGTCCTCCTACTTCAAATTTGGGGCACTGCGCGTGCAATCTAATTTGCCACCAGATAGGAGTGGTGTGTTAAGTAGTACTATTCTAATCAGTTTAATCCCTGTTACGTCCCCTATCAGGGGATGTGTATATGGCATCGATTTTAGGAACCAGGAGATGGAAAAAGATGCTTGGTTGGTCCTCCTACTTCAAATTTGGGGCACTGCGCGTGCAATCTCATGTGCCACCAGATAGGAGTGGTGTGGGATAGCTCAGGCCACAGGTCAAGCCTGCACACCCAGTAGTCAAGGGGTTCATCGCTCCTCAGAGTGTCGATATCTGCAGTTAAGGCGAGGTAGTCTGCTACCTGTCAGTCGCGTCGTTCTCTGAGGGTGGACCCCGAAGGGCTGTGGCGATGCATAGGACTTAAAAAGCTCTGCATGTCCTCCATCAACAATACGTCTGTAAAGCGTCCTGTCCTTGCCAGCGTGGTCATGGGAGGAGGAGGATTACTTTCACCTCTTCCCCTGTTAGATTCACGTTGTGCTGTGACATCACCCATATACGCTGTGTAAAGCATACTTTTTAATTGATTTTGGAACTGCAGCATCCTTTCCGACTTGCAGTAATTCGGTAACATTTCAGGCACTTTCTGCTTATACCGGGGGTCTAGTAGCGTGGACACCCAGTACAGGTCGTTCTCCTTCAGCCTTTTTATACGAGGGTCCCTCAACAGGCACGACAGCATGAAAGACCCCATTTGCACAAGGTTGGATGCCGAGCTACTCATGTCCCGTTCCTCGTCCTCAGTGATCTCACTGAAGGTATGTTCTTCCCCCCAGCCACGTACAACACCACAGGTACCAGATAGGTGACAACGAGCACCCTGGGATGCCTGTTGTGGATGGTCTTCCTCCTCCTCCTCAAAGCCACATTCCTCCTCTGACTCCTCTTCCTCACAATCCTCTTCCAGCGTTGCCGCAGGTCCAGCAAGTGATGCTGATAAGGCTGTTTCTGGTGGTGATGGTGACCACAACTCTTCCTCTTCCTCTTCACGTTCATCTACGGCCTGATCCAGCACTCTTCGCAGGGCACGCTCCAGGAAGAAAACAAATGGTATGATGTCACTGATGGTGCCTTCGGTGCGACTGACTAGGTTTGTCACCTCCTCAAAAGGACGCATAAGCCTACAGGCATTGCGCATGAGCGTCCAGTAACGTGGCAAAAAAATTCCCAGCTCCACAGAGGCTGTCTTAGCACCCCGGTCATACAAATAGTCGTTAACTGCTTTTTCTTGTTGGAGCAGGCGGTCGAACATTAGGAGTGTTGAATTCCAACGTGTCGGGTTGTCGCAAATCAAGCGACTCACTGGCATGTTGTTTCGCCGCTGGATATCTGAAAAGTGCGACAAACCACTTTGCCGATCTCCAGTTGGTGCGGAGTCAGCCACTGATCCACCTGTGCTTTCAGGGTGGACAGGAGTGCTGGTCCGGTGTGACTCTATGCTTTCAGGCAAGTCAACCCCAAGACGGCGTGACACTGCCGTATCCGGGATGTGAAATAGTACCTGGGGAGCTGGGTGGGGGGGTGCCGTTGATGTGGAGCAAGAGGACTCAGCCGAGTAGGTTATGGAAGAGGATGGAGTAGGAGGAGTAGAGGAGGTGGCAGCAGGCCTGCCTGCAAGTCGTGGCGGTGTCACCAACTCCTCTGCAGAGCCACGCATTCCATGCTTGGCAGCCGTCAGCAGGTTTACCCAATGCGCAGTGTAGGTGATATACCTGCCCTGACCATGCTTTGCAGACCAGGTATCAGTGGTCAGATGGACCCTTTCCCCAACACTGTGTGCCAGACATGCCATTACTTCCTTTTGCACAATCGAGTACAGGTTGGGGATTGCCATTTTTGCAAAGAAATTTCGGCCGGGTACCTTCCACTGCGGTGTCCCAATAGCTACAAATTTTTGGAACGCCTCAGACTCCACCAGCTTGTATGGTAAAATCTGGCGGGCTAAGAGTTCAGTCAAGCCAGCTGTCAGATGCCGGGCAAGGGGGTGACTTTGTGACATTGGCTTCTTACGCTCAAACATGTCCTTGACAGACACCTGACTGTGGGCAGATGAGCAGGAACTGCTCAAGGCGAGAGACGGAGTGGCAGATGGTTGAGAGAGGGCAAGGAGGACAGCAGTGGTTGACGTGGCTGAAGATGCTGGACCAGGAGGAGGATGGCGGTTTTGAATTTGTGTGCTGCTTGTACTCATGTGTTGATTCCATAGGTGTTTGTGATGTGCGATCAAGTGCCTTCGCAAAGCAGTTGTACCTAGGTGGGTGTTGGACTTCCCACGACTCAGTTTCTTTTGGCACAGGTTGAAAATGGCATCGCTGTTGTCAGAGGCAGACACACAAAAAAAAATGCCACAACAGCATGCGTTGATTGGCGTGCTGTCTGGCTGACCCGGGGTGCCGATGCATACTGTCTGACTGTGCCACTAGCTCCTTGCGACGACCTCCCCCTGCTTCCAACTCGTCTCCTCCTCCTCTCTGTCTCCCCATCTGAACATTACCCCTGTTCTTCTTCTCTTCTAGCAGGCACCCACGTGACATCCATGGACGCATCGTCATCATCAACTGCTTCACTTGTATCTGACAACTCAGCAAAGGAAGCAGCAGCGGGTACAACATCGTCATCATCACACCGTACGCCCATGTGTGTAATGCTGCCTGACTGAGACATATCCCTGTTATCTACATCCTCTTGCAATAATGGTTGCGCATCACTCATTTCTTTTAAGTGATGTGTAAATAACTCCTCTGACTGTTCAAGTGAAGCGGCTGTGGTGCTAGTGTTGGTGGTGGCGGCAGGTGAGTGAGTGGTAACTTGAGAGGTGCCCGAAGCTAAGCTGGAGGAGGATGGTGCATCAAGGTTCCGAGCGGAAGCTGTAGAAGATTGGGTGTCCTGTGTTAGCCAGTCAACTATGTCCTCAGAACTTTTCGAGTTCAGGGTATGTGGCCTCTGAACACTGGGCATTATTCTAGGGCCAAAGGGAATCAAAGCACCATGACCACGACGGCCCCTGCGGGGTGGCCTGCCTCTGCCTGTTTAATTTTTTTTTCGATTAGTGGTACTATGCGTGCAAGCTACTGTGACAACAGATATGAGTGGCACTGTGCACTGGCAGAAGTTGGCAGAGTAGACGCTGTAGGCCACACACGCTGACACACACGCTTGCAGACAACTAACTGCTATTCAATTTATTACAGTCAAAGTTTTTTTTTTACACTACTGTTACACCAGATATGAGTTGCACTGGTGTGACACTGTGCCCTGGCAGGCCCTGAAACGCACACGTGTGAAGGAAACTGACTGCTATTATTTCACAGTCAAATTTCTAGTTTTTTTTAACCCCTTAAGGACACAGCTTCAGAAGCTTGTCTTACGCTTAATGACACAAGCAATTTTTGCATTTTCTGGCTCTTTGCGTTCAACTGCAATTTGCATCTCTCTCGTTTATTGCACCGACACATATTATATACTGTTTTTTAGAGGACAGAAAGGGCTTTAATTTGATGTAACATATATATATATATATATATATATATATATATATATATAAATGCTTATTTATTATTAAAAAAATACAGAAAAATGCAAAAAAAAATGAAAAATTGTGTGTTTTTTGTACAGTTTTTGCAATAATAATGTGTGCCTAATTAGTGCAGGTTAAAGAAAGTAATTAAAAATAAATTCATTTAGTTGTTCTGATTTACAGAATATATAATGTGTCTGGCATTTTCAGTTTTTTTGGTTGTTACAGGTCACAAAGCACAAGGAGTAAAATAAACTTTTACTATGGAGCGATTTTAGAATTTGGTATGTTTGTCTTGTAAGCTTAATAGCCATAAAAGAAAACAAAATTGCCACACAAAAGTATATATTTATATAAAGTAGACATCACAGGCTATTGTCCTAAGGTTGTTTTGACACTTTCTAAGGAGCCATTTCACCGCCAATCTCTGCTAAATATTGGAGTAACAATTAGTATATTGGGGTTTTTGGCACACAAACTTATAACAAAGAACTTCTCATGTGTATTTTGTAAAGTTGGTGTACAAGGTTTTATTATGTGTTCAGTTACTTCTGCTGAGTACAACGGTACCCCCATTGTATGTCTTTGGCACTATTTCGTGAAGCTACAGTGCCATATAGAAGACCTGTCCTTTTCAGTATTCACAGTAGAATTTTGAGAGACGGATTTAATTAGCCTATGCTTCCATTTGGGGTTTTATAACAGTTTGACTGTTCAAAAACACCCCACAAAGGCCTACCATTTGTAAAAGTAGACACTCCAGGGTATCTCATAAGGTGCATATTGTGCCTTTACATGCCCCCATTTTTTTACCATTACATGCCAAAGTATGTGGTAAAAAATAATTTTGTGCAATTTTTACATACGGATTGCATTTTTGCTGGGCACTTTGTATATTTCATATGTGCCACTAAGTTCAAACCCCCCAAATTATGCTCAGCTAAGTCTTCCGAGTAAAAGGACACCCCCATTGTATGTCTATGGCACTATTTCGTGAAGCTACAGGGCCATACAGGAGACCTGTCCTTTTCAGTATTCACAGTCGAATTTTGAGAGACGGATTTAATGAGCCTATGCTTCCATTTGGTGTATTATAACAGTTTGACTGATCAAAAAAAACCCACAAAGGCCTACCATTTGTAAAAGTAGACACTCCAGGGTATATCATAAGGTGCATATTGTGCCTTAGCATGCCCCCATTTTTTCACCAATATATGCCAAAGTATGTGGTAAAAAATAATTTGGGGCATTTTTTTACATATGGATTGCATTTTTGCTGGGCATTTTGTATATTTCATATGTGCCACTAAGTTCAAAACCCCCAAATTATGCTCAGCTAAGTCTTCTGAGTAAAAAGACATCCCTAATGAATGTATTTGGCACTATTTTGTGAAGCTACAGTGCCATATAGGAGACCAAGCCATATCAGATTTTACAGAACTTTGAATTTTGACGCTGGGCCTATGTGCAATTTCCAAGCGTCTTCGCAGGTTTTAAATTCAAACTACCCCACAAAGGCCATTTCTTAAAGTAGACACCCCAGGCTATTTCAAAAGGCATATTTTGAACCTTAGCGTGGGATCATTTTTCCGCTAGCTTGTACCAGGTGTAGTGGTAATAAGCGTTTTTTCTGCCTATTTGACACACAAAGTGAGTTTGCACAGTATATTTTGCAAACCTTATGTGTACTACCACTGTATGATACTTCATATGTTGCTCAGCTATGTCTGCTGAGTACAAAAATACCCCCGTATGTACCTTTGCCAGGTATATGTGGACATCGGAGGGGCACATTTGGGACACAGCCATTCCATTTTTTTTTCAAACTTTAAAAGTTTTTACGCTGTGCCCATGTCCCATTTTAAAGTATTTTGCCAGGCTGTATAATCCAAATACCCCATAAAGCCATACCATTTCTTAAAGAAGACATCCCAGGGTATTTCAAAAGGCATATTTTGAACCTTAGCGTGGGATCATTTTTCCGCTAGCTTGTACCAGGTGTAGTGGTAATGAGCGTTATTAAATGTATTTTTGAACTTTTTAAAACTTTTTTTACTTTTTAAAACTATTTTTTAAACTTTTGTTTTGCTTATTAATTTTTTTAAAGTTTCCTAAACTTTCGTAAAACTTTTTTTAACAGATTTAACATTTTTCTAAGCTTTTTTTTTACCGTTAACCCCTAACTAGCAGTAAGCAGCACTAACAGTAAATTCCCCATTTCCCCATAACTCCCACCCACCCCAGCTATCAAAATATATAATTATAAAATATTTAAATGAATTAATTAAATAAATTGAACCCCTGAGGGTTAAAAAAATAAATAAAATTTAATCCTCAGGGGTTAAAAAAAATTAGATCACAGTATAATACTGCGATCTGTATGTTGATCACTGTAGGCAGTGACCAACTGGCAGGGAAGGGGTTAATTTTTATTTAGACTGGGTAAAGGGGGGTGGTATTTTTTTTTTACTTAAACGTTACTAAAACAGTTAAAACATTTTTTTTACCTTTTTAAAGCTTATTTAAAAAAAAAAAATTAACGTTAACTCCTAGTTAGCCTAACACCAAATTCCCCAATTCCCCACTAACTTCCACCCATCTCAGCTAGCTAAATATATAATTTTTAAATATTTAAATTAATTAATACAATAAAAGTAACCACTGAGGGTTAAAAAAAATTATAATTAACCCTCAGGGGTTAAAAAAAAATCAGATGACATTAAAATGCATTCCCTGCCAATTGATCACTGTAGTCAGTGATCAATTGGCAGGGAAGGGGTTAATTTTATTAAAACAGGGGAAAGGGGGGGTGGGATTTAACTTGAATTTTTTTTTTCCCACCAGGGGGCAGGATCATTGAAGATCCGGCTCCCTGCACTTCACACAGAACCCGGAAGTGCAGGGAGGCGGAAGGTAAGTACATTGAGCACATGTGCTGCTCTGACATGCTGTCAGAGCGGGCACATGAGCTGGGGCAGCCCGATCGGGTGCTCCCAGTCTGCCTCTAATACAGAGGCAGACCGGAGCACCGTTAACCCCGTGATCGCCGCGATTGCGGCGATCTGGGGTTAACTTTTGTAAATGACGGAAATTTTCTGTCACCGGTCCTTAACTGAAGGTCCGGTCCTTAACTGAAGGTCCTTAATTTCCGTCACCGGTTGGGAAGGGGTTAATGTACACTACTGTTACACCAGATATGAGTTTCACTGGTGTGACACTGTGCCCTGGCAGGCCCTGAAACGCACACGTGTGAAGGAAACTGACTGCTGTTATTTCACAGTCAAAAAAGTTTTTTTTTTTTTTTTTTTAAATGTACACTACTGATACACCAGATATGAGTTGCACTGGTGTGACACTGTGCCCTGGCAGGCCCTGAAACGCACACGTGTGAAGGAAACTGACTGCTATTATATTACAGTCAAAAAAGTTTTAGTTTTTTTTAAATGCAAGCTATTGTGACACCAGATATGAGTGGTGGCACTGGGCAAGTGGGCACAGTATACGCTGTGAGCCTGACACACACCCTGGCAGGCAGGCAGGCAACTGCAATTAGATTACACAGAAAAAAAAGCAGACTGATGTTCTAGCCCTAGAAAGGGCTTTTTGGGGTGCTGTCCTTACAGCAGAGATCAGATGAGTCCTTCAGGACTGTAGTGGACACTGAATACCTAGCTTCCGATTTCCCTATTAAATCAGCAACAGCTACACTGTCCCTCCTCTCACTAAGAATGCAGCTTCCGGGGGTGGCGGGGCCTGGCCAGCATGGTGGACGGACGTGCATGAAGTGAGCTCCCTGCATACAGCCTGCAAAGTGAGACCCACAGAGGGAATAATACCTTTGGAGGTTGCTCACTGAACACTCAATAGAGCTTGGTTGCTTCATCTAAGTGTTGCTTCTAAGTGTGTGTGTGGTTGGAGATATTCTGGAGAGTTTTACAGAAGCTTCAACTGTCTAAGAGTTGTGCTAAGAGTTCTTTTTTACTGTTACAGGTAAGATTCATCTGTAGGAAAAGGTTACTGACTGCACAAGGTTTGATTTCCTGTTGGTAATTATAAGGCATTTGATTGGATTAGGTAGCTACTTGCTATTGATTGCTATTTAAATTAGCTATTGTTTGCTAATAAGCAGAGGCCTACCCAGGTGTTAAACATTCCTAGTGGGAGGTGATTTGAGGAGTATATAAGGGCTGTTGTCATTAGCTTGGCTAATAGAGCTTGGTTGCTTCATCTAAGTGTTGCTTCTAAGTGTGTGTGTGGTTGGAGATATTCTGGAGAGTTTTACAGAAGCTTCAACTGTCTAAGAGTTGTGCTAAGAGTTCTTTTTTACTGTTACAGGTAAGATTCATCTGTAGGAAAAGGTTACTGACTGCACAAGGTTTGATTTCCTGTTGGTAATTATAAGGCATTTGATTGGATTAGGTAGCTACTTGCTATTGATTGCTATTTAAATTAGCTATTGTTTGCTAATAAGCAGAGGCCTACCCAGGTGTTAAACATTCCTAGTGGGAGGTGATTTGAGGAGTATATAAGGGCTGTTGTCATTAGCTTGGCTAATAGAGCTTGGTTGCTTCATCTAAGTGTTGCTTCTAAGTGTGTGTGTGGTTGGAGATATTCTGGAGAGTTTTACAGAAGCTTCAACTGTCTAAGAGTTGTGCTAAGAGTTCTTTTTTACTGTTACAGGTAAGATTCATCTGTAGGAAAAGGTTACTGACTGCACAAGGTTTGATTTCCTGTTGGTAATTATAAGGCATTTGATTGGATTAGGTAGCTACTTGCTATTGATTGCTATTTAAATTAGCTATTGTTTGCTAATAAGCAGAGGCCTACCCAGGTGTTAAACATTCCTAGTGGGAGGTGATTTGAGGAGTATATAAGGGCTGTTGTCATTAGCTTGGCTAATAGAGCTTGGTTGCTTCATCTAAGTGTTGCTTCTAAGTGTGTGTGTGGTTGGAGATATTCTGGAGATAAACTGGAGGTAATCTGAGGTATCCAGGAGGATAAATAAAAAAAAAAAAAAAAAAAAAGGTAAAATTTGTTTGATTTAAATTATTCGCCTCATTGGAATGGCAGACTTAGTTCAGTGTAATAGTTGCTTTGCATTTGTTTCACGTTCCACTTTTTGGAGGTTTGGTTGTTGTCTAATCTGTAGACAGTTCTCTATCTTGCGGCAGGAGATTGTATTTTTGAAGTCTGAGATTTGTAAATTATCTGGTAAACAAATTCAGGCTGGAACTGCTGCAAAGCCATTGCCGCAGAGACATACTAGGAATGGCAGATGGATTACTGTAGGATCTGGTAGACTTGGAGTTGTGGATAAAAGGCATATTGCACAGTCTGTTGTTCTACATAATTCATTTTCTGCACTTTCAGAGTGTAGTGGTGTCCTGGAGATAGGCACTGAGGCTAGTGGTGTTGTGCAGAGAGGCACTGAAGCTAGTGGTGTTGTGCAGAGAGGCACTGAGGCTAGTGGTGTTGTGCAGAGAGGCACTGAGGCTAGTGGTGTTGTGCAGAGAGGCACTGAGGCTAGTGGTGTTGTGCAGAGAGGCACTGAGGCTAGTGGTGTTGTGCAGAGAGGCACTGAGGCTAGTGGTGTTGTGCAGAGAGGAACTGAGGCTAGTGGTGTTGTGCAGAGAGGCACTGAGGCTAGTGGTGTTGTGCAGAGAGGCACTGAGGCTAGTGGTGTTGTGCAGAGAGGCACTGAGGCTAGTGGTGTTGTGCAGAGAGGCACTGAGGCTAGTGGTGTTGTGCAGAGAGGCACTGAGGCTAGTGGTGTTGTGCAGAGAGGCACTGAGGCTAGTGGTGTTGTGCAGAGAGGCACTGAGGCTAGTGGTGTTGTGCAGAGAGGCACTGAGGCTAGAGGTGTTGTGCAGAGAGGCACTGAGGCTAGTGGTGTTGTGCAGAGAGGCTTGAAGACTATGGTGAGGCCTAATAGAAAGCAGTTGTTGTTGGGGGATTCCATCATAAGAGGTGTGGAGATGGACAATGGTGGTCTTGTGAGGTGTCTTCCCGGAGCTACTGCTCACAGAGACAGGAGACGTATCTGTAATATTGTTAAGCAAGCAAAGCAGGAAGGGGAATTGGATGTACTTGTCCATTTAGGGACAAATGACTTGGCTTGCAATGAGGTTTCAGAGGTTAAGGAAGTTTTTAGTGTTTTTGCCAATGATATACGGCAGGTTGCTTCCACACTGTCATTCTCTGAAGTTCTGCCTGTGCATAACACTCAGAACGACAGGCGGATGCGTATTAGGGACTTTAACTTGTGGCTTGGTGAATGGTGTCGGGAGCAAGGATTTGGCTTTATTGCTCATGGTAGCTCTGTTTGGAATGGAAATAAACTGTACAAAAAAGATGGTTTGCATCTTTCTCAAAAGGGAACAAATGTTCTCAGTGAGCAGTTCAGAGGTTTTGCTAGGATGTTTTTAAACTAGGAGGGGGGGGCAAAAGGGTGATAAAACATCAATCCAATTGTCCCCCAAAACAAGGACAGAAGGTGCCTGTAGCAAGTGTGTTAAAAAATGATAAGCTTAGAGTCATGTCTACAAATGCTCGCAGTTTAGGGAATAAGATCCATGAACTTGTGGCAATAATGGCAACTAATAGTGTAGATTTAGTCGCTGTTACTGAGACATGGTATAATGAGAAAAATGACTGGGACATAGCAATACCAGGGTACTCTTTATATAGAAAAGACAGGGAAGGCAAGAAAGGGGGAGGGGTGGCCCTGTATGTAAAGGATAGCATAAAATCTAGCCTAATAAAGGTTAGTGAGGCGAACATAGAGTCAGTTTGGGTTACGTTAGAATTTGGTAATCACACAGTAACTCGTGTAGGTGTGATTTATAGGCCCCCAGGACAAATTGAAGAGTTAGATAATCTACTAGTTGAAGAAATAGCTAAAATGACAATGAAGGGGGAAGTTATCATCATGGGTGACTTTAATCTTCCTGATGTGAATTGGAAAACAAAAATAGCTACTTGTGCCAGGAGCACACATATTCTAAACTCCCTACTGGGATTGTCTCTAAAACAAGTCGTTGAGGAGCCAACTCGTAAAGAGGCCATACTAGATTTAGTGTTAACAAATGGAGATTTGGTATCAGATATTACTGTAGGTGAAAGTTTAGGATCCAGTGATCATCAGTCAGTGTGGTTTAATATAAGAACAGTGACTGAGTCACACCACACAAAAACAAAAGTTTTAGACTTTAGAAAAACAGACTTTTCTAAAATTAGAATATGTGTAAAGGAGTCATTATCAGACTGGAGCAATTTATATGGAGTCCAAAAGAAATGGGATTATTTAAAAGTTGCACTACTGAAGGCAACAGAAAATTGCATTAGGCTTGTCAGTAAAAGCAAAAAATTCAAGAAACCACTGTGGTACTCCGCAGATGTGGCCAAAATAGTAAAAAACAAAAAGTTAGCATTTAGTAATTATAAAAAAACCCAGAGTGAGGAAGACAGAATGACCTATAAGATTAGGCAGAAAGAGGCTAAGCAAGTTATAAGAGCTTCCAAATCCCACACAGAAGAGAAAATAGCACAGTCAGTAAAAAAGGGGGACAAAACTTTTTTTAGATACATAAATGAGAAAAGAAAAGTAAAACAAGGATTAGTTAGATTAAAAACAAAAGAAGGAAGGTATGTAGATGAGGATAAAGGTCTAGCTGACTGCCTCAATGAATATTTTTGTTCGGTATTTACAGATGAAAATGAAGGAAAGGGACCTCAGTTAAGAAAAAGGATAAATGAGTCATTTATTACACGTGAGTTTACAGAGGAAGAGGTTCTATTTCAACTGTCAAAAGTAAAGACAAATAAGTCAATGGGACCTGATGGAATACACCCAAAGCTATTAAAAGAGCTTAGTGGTGTACTAGCAAAACCATTAACAGATTTATTTAACCAATCATTGATAACAGGAGTAGTCCCAGAAGATTGGAAGTTAGCAAATGTTGTGCCCATTCACAAGAAAGGTAATAGGGAGGAGTCGGGCAACTATAGGCCAGTAAGCCTTACTTCAGTAGTGGGGAAAGTGATGGAAACCATGTTAAAGGATAGGATTGTTGAACATCTAAAAACACATGGATTTCAAGACCAGAGACAACATGGGTTTACTTCAGGGAGATCATGCCAAACTAATCTTATTGATTTTTTTGATTGGGTAACTAAAACTATAGATCAGGGTGGTGCAGTAGACATTGCTTACCTAGATTTCAGTAAGGCTTTTGACACTGTTGCACATAGAAGGCTTATCAATAAACTACAATCTTTGAGTTTGGATTCCAATATTGTTGAATGGGTAAGGCAGTGGCTGAGTGACAGGCAACAGAGGGTTGTAGTCAATGGAGTATATTCAAAGCTTGGGCTTGTCACCAGTGGGGTACCTCAGGGATCTGTACTTGGACCCATTCTCTTTAATATTTTTATTAGTGATATTGCAGAAGGTCTTGATGGTAAGGTGTGTCTTTTTGCGGATGATACTAAGATATGTAACAGGGTTGATGTTCCAGGAGGGATAAGCCAAATGGAAAATGATTTAGGTAAACTAGAAAAATGGTCAGAGTTGTGGCAACTGACATTTAATGTGGATAAGTGCAAGATAATGCATCTTGGACGTAAAAACCCAAGGGCAGAGTACAGAATATTTGATAGAGTCCTAACCTCAACATCTGAGGAAAGGGATTTAGGGGTGATTATTTCTGATGACTTAAAGGTAGGCAGACAATGTAATAGAGCAGCAGGAAATGCTAGCAGAATGCTTGGTTGTATAGGGAGAGGTATTAGCAGTAGAAAGAGGGAAGTGCTCATGCCATTGTACAGAACACTGGTGAGACCTCACTTGGAGTACTGTACACAGTACTGGAGACCCTATCTTCAGAAGGATATTGATACCTTAGAGAGAGTTCAAAGAAGGGCTACTAAACTGGTTCATGGATTGCAGGATAAAACTTACCAGGAAAGGTTAAAGGATCTTAACATGTATAGCTTGGAGGAAAGACGAGACAGGGGGGATATGATAGAAACATTTAAATACATAAAGGGAATCAACACAGTAAAGGAGGAGACTATATTTAAAAGAAGAAAAACTACCACAACAAGAGGACATAGTCTTAAATTAGAGGGACAAAGGTTTAAAAATAATATCAGGAAGTATTACTTTACTGAGAGGGTAGTGGATGCATGGAATAGCCTTCCAGCTGAAGTGGTAGAGGTTAACACAGTAAAGGAGTTTAAGCATGCGTGGGATAGGCATAAGGCTATCCTAACTATAAGATAAGGCCAGGGACTAATGAAAGTATTTAGAAAACTGGGCAGACTAGATGGGCCGAATGGTTCTTATCTGCCGTCACATTCTATGTTTCTATGTTTCTATGTTTCTCACCTGTTCCTGAACACCATGGAGCTTAGCCGATCAAGTTTGTTGCAGCCTTTGACTACGCACTGTCCTGCAACCTATCTGCTCTGTGGGTTCTGTGGCAGGGAGAAGCGGATGATCTCCCGGCCTGGAGCTCTCATCGTGTCTGCACCTCATATCTACAGCCCTGCCCCCCCCCCCCCTCTGGACCGGTGGGGGTTATCCCGGTCCCCACCAGGGAAAGGCTAAAGTAACCCACAAGGCTAAATGGCCACTACTCACCCTGACAAAACGAGCCATCGTGTCACAGCTAAGATGGCCGTCACTCCGACAGAGCAATCAAGCCCACACTGGGAAGCTAAGTTCCATGCAGCCTTTGATGCTCTCTGTGCAGCCTTCTGTAATCGGATTGAATCACGGCAGAGGGCTTTGCTACTCACCTCACCTAGTATGGAAGAAATCTCCAGAGGTTCCCCAGCATTGTGCTCTCCTTCGGAACAGAGAGCCAGGGGGGATGGCACGCCAACCAGCCGCCCACGACTGAACAGGACCAATCCCAGAACCTCACAGGTTACTTATACTGAAGCTGGGGGGCGACCAGGCATCTTTTTCCACAGTGGACTGGGCTCAGGGAGCAAGGCTGCTGATGCGCCGACCTGCTGACCCTCGTGGTCTGAGCGATCCTCTGGTGCACCCGGCAGGTGGTGGAAGCACTACTAAGCGGCACATGGATGCGAGTAGAGACGACCACTCTCTGAAGCATGTCAGAGGAATTGGCTAAAACATCTCTGCTGCTGAGAATCTAAAATGCCCTTGTTATGAGGTGTAGTCAGTTGTCTAGCATTTAACAGCACTCACTAAGAGGTTATTTAGTCTACTTATTTCTAGTTTTGATATTCTGATTCACACATGTTGATCTTTAACTGGTGGTGTTAATCCCCTTACCCCTCTTCAGTTCAAGCATGTGTATTCAAACTTACGAACACTCTCAACATGTCTGACGATTTCCCTATGCCATGCTTTTCATGACAAGACAAGTTTACCTAGCATGATGAAAAAAAAAAGAATGCAGCTTCCGAATGAATCTAAAATGGATGCTGTCCAGGAGGTGGGAGGGTCTGGGAGGGAGGGTCTGCTGCTGATTGGCTGAAATGTGTCTGCTGACTGTGAGGTACAGGGTCAAAGTTTACTCAATGATGATGAATAGGGGGCGGACCGAGCATCGCATATATTCGCCCGCCATGGCGAATGCGAACAAACTATGTTCTCCAGGAACTATTCGCCAGCGAACTATTCGGGACATCTCTACTGATTATGTGTGCCTGTGAATTTTGATTTCATATACTGACATCCTGCTTCACTAACCTATGACACAGGTCCCATGTCCCATGCTTAAAATTGTTAGATGTTTTGCCTTATTGCCTTATTGCCTTCATATGTTTTACCTTAATCTGCAGTAGAGTATCAAAGAATGAATTGTCATTACCGATTCTAAATATGTTTTCAGCAGTTTTGTCGAATATATACTGGAAACGTAGCCAAATGCTAAAAAGTAACAACAAACCTATTAAACATGATCAATTGTTTTGTAAAATCAATGAATTGGTAAAGGAAAATGGTTTAACCATCTATTGAAAGTAAACCAGAGACCATTCTAAGATACAAGGTATTGATAAGAAAGGTAATGACCTAGTTGATTCATTGGCAAAACAAGCAGACATCAATGGTTAGCTTCTAAACATTGATGATCTTAATGGATCAATTCAAAGTGAAGCTATAACTAGACAACAGGCTAGAAATTAAGTGGATTTAAATGTTGCACAATGGGGTCAAGAATCTCCTAGTGAAGCTCTAATCACTAGTCAAAAGAACAATCCCATTATTGGTTTATTCTATAAACACATAGAAGTCATGGTGCCAATCCCACAACTGATGATGATTGTAAGAAATCGAAGCAATGTCCAAAACTGATGTGGCAAGCTTCTGGTTCATTCTGCTCCTGTATCAAGAACTGATCACAAATCCAGGACTATATTCTGTCTTCCTAAATCAAGAGATAACAGGATTCCTTCTGAACAAAAAGATGATCCTAACACTATATGTGTTCATCAGCTTGGACACAAAGATTCCCATTGAAAAAGTGTACAATGCTTTATCAATGCAGCTTCTGGAACTCCAAGCCTGGTATCAGATGCACCATGAAAGAGTACAGGAGCATGTCTGACACATCTTGGATCAAGCCAGGAAATAATTTGCGTCAAGTTCTATGTTGATGAGCAATGGACCCAAAAGATTCCTTGTTACATAAGTGGTTGCATTGGTTGGTACATTGCTACAAGAATGTCTGCAGCAAATTTTGTTTCCAAGTTTGGAAAATGAAATCCAAGAACTGTAAAATAACGTTAATGTTATTCATGGAGAAATACAAAGTCAAAGAGAGCATCTCGAAGATTTGATGACTAAGGTCCAAGAAACCATAGTCACAGCAAAAATGCATTCTAAATAAATTGCTAAATTCATAAATTTACATTAAAGTAATGTCAACTTTTTTTTTTTGCATAAAACTGAAACTGGAATAATGAAACTAACTGGAAACTAACTGAACATATTCCACTATCTTTCATAACTAATGATATTGTTTTTGCTATGCTAACTAAAGTGGATGGAGAAAAAGTCAAGCCTATGCAGTTAAATCTTACATATGAAATGGAAAGCACTCTTCCTCTTTATGTCGACCCAGAACACATGGAGATTTTATTTTTGTTGGCAATAATGTATGTTGCTCGCAAGAACAGTTTTCAGATAAAGACCATACATAACGTAGGAACATAGAAGGACAATATCCATGTGAAAATCCAAACACCTGATGTGCTGGCTTTTCATTTGTGGGTACTAGACTGGTATTCTATACCTATCTTGAATGACTGCCTCAAATTTAAAGGTAATAATTTATGGATGGAAAACCATTTGTGTACTATTCTACATATGCTTTTTATGGAATCGAATACATTAAACATGGATCTAAAAAGTGTCAAGTGACAAAGACCAAAACTGGTGGTAAAGCGTTAGTACATACAATTTTAGTGAAGGACAAATGGTTAGTCAGCACACGTCATAAGAATATGAGTGTATTTCGAAAGGATCAAGTGACAATTAGAAAGAACAACATTTTGTGGACTCATTGAAGTGCTCCTAGCTAGATATCGACATTATCATTTGTGTTCATTGGTTTATACATGCATAGATTGCTATTGGGCTTTCAAATATAATCATAATGATTAGGTTGATAAGAAAGAAAACAGGTTGCGCCAAATAACTAGACAGTACTGGTATTGCTAAGGAGTACAATTGTATGCAAGTAGTAGTAGCTGGCATCTATAATTACATAGAATGTCCTTGTAAAACAATAAGAAAGTTCTTGATAACGGTGGTAGTTGTAGTTTTATTTTTTTGAAATAATTTTTTTTTAACCAAACAAATAATAAAAGATAAATGCATAAAATACTTAACAATCTGTTAAAATAACATCACGTTTCGCCCACATGGCTTTTTCAAGTGACAATAATGGAGGTCCTGCAAGTAGCCCAATTTATAGGGCCTTTGAAATTACAAGCAATTTTAAAAAGGTGGGATTATGACATCACCTCAGTCACATGACTAATGCAACACATATATGATTCATTCATGACTAATAAGTGCAAACAATTAATACATAAATAGCACACTTAGTGAGTGTAAGTCACTAATAGCAGTTTCTAATATATAATAAACAAATTAGTGTTGGGAATTAATCTTTATTACATAGTTAAAATATAAAAGAAATAAAGAATGAGTAAGATATAGAAAGAAAATAAAAACAACTACTACTCCCATAATGCTTTATTGAGTAGAGTCTCGGTCATGTGGTCGTGGCTATACTTCATGATTGGTTGATGGGGTTGCCTATTAGGGCTATTGCAACTGCCCTCTGGCCATAATGTGAACAAAATGCGTATGCAAATGAGCTCAACAATGTACCACATTTTTACCTCATGTGGTTCTTTGTTCAGCTCATTTGCCTATGTCTATCCAGAACCCCTTGTAGTAGTGAGAGCACTGTTAAAGTGAGATTTCTGTGGGACAGCAAGTCTTTGTGTTTAGCAATGTATTAATGTCACGGTTCCCGGTGATTCTGTCGCCGTGGTTGCACATAAAGTAAGCAATCACGCTGACAGAAACAAATATTACTTACCTTGTTCGCAGCAGATCACTGCCTGAGCTCCCTCCGTTCCGGTCCCCAGCAGGTGTGACCAATGCGGTTTGGATTTTTGTAAAATACTTACCTTTGCCCACAACAAAGATTATTATTATTATTTTATTATTTATATAGCGCCATCAGATTCCGTAGCACTGTACAAAGGGTGGACTAACTGACATTTAATTGTAACCAGACAACTTGACGTACAGGAAAAGAGAGGTGGAGGGCCCTGCTCAATGAGCTTACATTCTAGAGATGGTGCCAACGTGCGTGCAATGTCACATCATAGACGCGCACGCACGTTTTGGGGTCAGAGGTCAGAGGCAGCCAATTACAGCCAAAGGAGGGTTATTTAAACCCGCATTACTTTTGGTTCAGCGCCCTAACGTGGCTTCTCTTAGTTGGTTATCCGAGAGTGTGTGCCTGTTTATTTAAATTCTGTTTTTTGACATTGGCTTAGTTTTGACTTCCCTGAATTCTGGTATCCTTGACTTTTGGCTTTCCTTCATCGTTGTGTATGCTTCTGTGTCCCTGACCTCGGCAAGTATACTGACTATTCTCACTTACGTTAAGTCCAGCCATTCTAAAGTCCAGTGAGACGTTACCTTTAGTCCTTGGTGTGATATAATTCTGCATGCTGGATCAACTAGTAATCCTGATATTACAACATGGCCATAGATCGTGCAGGATTGTATCAGCACATAGCAGCTTGCGAGAGAAAGCTGGAGGAGAATGATCACCATATGGATCAATTTGCCCAGGCTTTCAGTACACTTCTTACTCGGACAGCGCATTTACAGTCTAGGATCCCTCCGATTATCTCACCTCTGCCTAATGTACCACCACCTATAGTATATAAGGTGCCTACCATCTCCCTATCTCCTTCCCCATATTTTGATGGTAATATTCAAGAATGCCGGGGATTTCAGAATCAAATTGAGTACCACTTTGAGGCCTCACCGGGATCTTAATGAACCAACTTAAAGGTAAAGCCTTAACTTGGGCCAGTCCTTTATGGGAGAGTGTGGTGAAATTAACATCGCCACTTGTGCCTGGAGAGGACTACATGCCAGCCTCTTGCCATGTGATTATGGTCCCTGGGAGGTTTGGCCCTTTAAATACAGTATTTGGGCATAATGGATTTCTATTGTACTGCTGGCCCTTTAAGAACCATCTGGGGACATACTGTGACTTTTGGAAACAATGCCCCTTTAAGACTGTGTCGTCCCCTGTCCCCTAAAGTACTTTGTTTGTGCCCCTTTCCCACTTAGTTCAGTAAATGGGGCTTACTGAACCAAGTACCACACAGGCGGACCACCCAGAAGTGGAAGCGTGCAGGCAATTTACCTCCCAGGCTGGGAGCCCACTGTTGGTAAATTGCCGACCGCTGGGGGGCCGCCGTTCGTGGTCAGCCGAACGCGGTCAGCGGTGTGTGTAGCCAAATTCATGGAAGTGAAATCACCTACACAGTTCCACGAACACCGCTGACCCTTACTTTCTCCTCCACTGAGTTTTCAGCCGCAGAGACTAAGTCCCATTCGGCGATGGGACTTAGTAATTTTTTCAGTGTAAAACTGACCGACCGCACAGCCCAAATCTATGGAACTGTTTTGGGCATGAAAATTTCGGTCATAAAGGACTTCCAGCTAACTTTTTATCTACTGGAAGGAATTGGCTGAATTTGGCATATGTGTGTAATTAAAGTGTGCTGAGTATTAATTAATTAAGTAACTTTATGAAGATTGAATGTATATTTTTAAAGTTACAGTGTATGTGTAAAAAGTATATTTTTCCTACCTGTGATAATTACTTTAACCCATTGTGTTCAATAATTATATCACAGGCAGAGGGGAGTGTTTGTGTGTAATTGCTGGGAGTGTTTTATTGTAATGTACGTATTTTATTGGTTGTTTTACAAAACCCTGTGGGCAGTACTATGTCTGTAAAATGGGCATAAAAGCAGAGTGTTTCATTAAAACTTCAGTTCTTCTTCACCCTCAATCTGAGTCCTGTCTGAGTCCCACTGGAAGCTGGATCCTGGCCTTGGGTCCAGGGTGGATGGAGACGGCGAGACCCCGGCTCAGCTGCATCGCTGGAAGTGTGGTCTGCAGTGCTGATGGTGTTGGTTGGAGTGCTTGGAGTCCTCAGCGAGCACTAGGAGCATTGATTGGCGGAGGTACTCGGTTGGAGTGCCAGCGTTCCGTCACAGAGAGTAATAGGAGTATTGCGATAACTACCAGGAATTCCTTGCAAAATGTAAATTAACATTTGAACCATTAGGCAGGGAGAATGATGCTTCCACTGCCCTAATGCGTATCAAACAAGGGAACTGGTTTATTTCGGATTATGCCATAGAATTTCATACCTTGGTTTCTGAGGTAGGCTGGACTAATAGCGGGTTAATCTCTGCATTTAAAGAAGGATTAGCCAAGGCAATGTTTGATGAAATTGCTGTCAAAGGTCTACCTAGGAGATTAAATGACTACATCACATTTGATAACAGACTTAGGACCAGAGAAATTACTAGAAATAGAACCAGATGTACGGCTATGTCACTGGCACCTGGTTTCTCCAAACCTATTATCCCTGACCTCGCTATGCAGTCCGAACCTGAACCTATGCAGTTAGGGGTCACTAGACTGTCAGAGGCAGAGAGACAGTATAGGAGAAAGGAGGGTATATCCTTATACTGTGGTAAAAAAAGGACATATAAGACATGCTTGTCCCACACGCCTGGAAAACTTCCGCACCTAAGAACAGGTCTTAGGTGTGATGGATACGTCCTCTGGTAATTATCAAAATAGATTTCTCCTTGATATCACTGCCCTTTGCAACAAGAAAAACTTTTCATGTAAAGCCCTGATGGACTCAGGTATGGCAGGAAACTTTATTGGTATGTATTTTGTGAACAAACACTCCATAGATATAAAGGAGAGATCATCACCTCTGGCCATTGAGGCTATTGATGGGAGACCTCTCTCTCAACCTCTGATTACCCACAAAACATGCCTATTAACATTTCTATAGGAGCTTTACACAAGGAAAACATAACATTCCAGATAATTGCTTCTCTTTCTTGTCCCATCATATTAGGATTTCCTTGGCTCATTAAGCACAACCCTCATATTGACTGGGCTAAGGGGGAAATACTGGAATGGAGTAAAGGCTGTAGAGATTTGTGGTACCCATTACTAAGAGAGTGGGCATCGTTACTTTGCCCACCGCTACACCTCAGACCTCTACGAGTACCTTGTAATGCCTTTCGGTTTATGTAATGCTCCTGCCGTATTTTAGGACTTTATAAATGATGTGCTCAGAGACTATATTTATTCTTTTGTTTTAGTATACCTGGATGATATCCTTATTTATTCCCCTGACCTCCAGACTCATCACAAACACGTCAAACAAGTACTGCAAACTCTGCTTAAAAATTGTCTATTGCGAACTTGAGAAATGCATCTTGACCAGTCTGAGGTACAGTTTTTGGGGTATAATATCTCCGCCTCTGGTTTCCAAATGGATCCTCGTAAACTAGAGGCCGTTCTACACTGGCCTTTACCTAATGGGTTAAAAGCTATTCAAAGGTTTATTGGTTTTGCTAATATCTACAGGAGATTCATCAAACATTTCTCTTCTGTAATAGTTTTTGAACTTAAAAAATTGTTTGCTTCTTCTGACATTTTGGTACATCCTGGCACTAGCAAATCCTTCATACTGGAGGTTGATGCCTCCGAAACAGGGTGGGGGCTGTTCTTTCTCAGAGGGAGAGTCAGGATACCTCTTTGCATCCCTGTGGTTACTTTTCTAGAAAGTTGTCTCCGGCAGAGTGTAATTATGAAATTGGCAACAGAGCATTGTTGGCCATAATACTAGCACTTAAAGAATGGCAACATATTAAAGAGGTTTCCAAGGATCCCCTTTTGATCATAACTGATTGCAAAATTTTGGCATATACTGGTGATGCTAAACGACTGTCTTCTAGACAGGCAAGATGGTCTTTGTTCTTAGCTCGCTTTAACTTTATAATCACTTACAGACCTGGTCCCAAAAACGTTAAAGCTGACGCCTTATCTAGACAGTTTGACATTGAAACTGAACAAGAACAAGAGATATTCCCTATTGTTCCTCCTGAGTGTATAATTGCTTCTACTGTTCTTTTCCTGTCATCCCCTCTGCTTTGTGCTATCATGGTGGCTCAATCCCAGGCACATTGCAATAAACCTCTGGATAAATTCTTTATTCCACTGACTAAAGGAAAGGAAGTATTGAGAGTATTCCATGACAATGTGACTGCTGGGCATCCGGGCATTAATAAAACCATATCCGCTGTCTCTAGATCTTTTTCATGGGATTCCCTCAGGAGAGATATCAAAGAATTTGTGGAGGTCTGTTCTGTGTGTGCAGTTTCTAAGGTTCCTCATAAACTTACATCCACTTCCTGTACCTAGTGTTCCATGGTTGATCGTTTTTCCAAAATTTTATTCCACTCAAAAAATTGCCATCTTCACAAGATCTGGTTTTGATATTTATACGCAACATTGTCAGACTACATGGTATCCCTCAAAATATTGTGTCTGACAGGCGTTCTCAGTTTGTGTCTCTATTTTGGAGAGCTTCTAGCAAACAGCTGGTATTGAATTGTCATTTTCTTCCTCTTACCATCCCCAAACCAATGGTACAGCTGAAAGGGCTAACCAATCCTTGGAACTGTATTTACGTTGTTTTGTGAATAGCACTCAGGATAATTGGTCTGAATTGCTACCCTGGGCCGAGATTGCCAGGAATAATGCTACCCATGACTCATCCGGGCATAGTCCATTTTTTTGTTAATAACGGTCTTCATCCTACTGGCCGTGTTCTCTGACACTGCTATCCCGGCTCTGGATGATCACCTTACTTTGATTGGTTAATAGATTGTTCTTGGGTTCTGGCTTCTGATATCCATGCTTGTCACAAAAATTGTTATTTCCACACCAAGTTTCCTCTCAAGCCTGGTCCTGCACCCGGTGGGTGGTCTTCAAGTGGGGGGGTAATGTCATGGCTCCCGGTGATTCTGTCAGCGTGGTTGCACATAAAGTAAGCATTCACGCTGACAGAAACAAATTACTTCTTACTTACCTTGTTGGCGGCAGATGAGTGCCCAACCTCCCTCCGGTACCGTCCCCAGCAGGTGCGACGCTCTTAAAAGCGTTGACTGCTGCTGTTTGGATTTTTTGTAAAATACTTACCATCACCCACAACAAAGATGGCGCCAACGTCAATTTATCCTTCTCATTTTTTTTTTTGCTGCCATAGTTTTCTTCACAGATTTTTTGGTACCAAAATTAGGACAAGCCAAAAAGTTGCATAAACTAAATTCTGCGGTCCTTAAAATAATCTGCTCAAGTGGTTTGGAAGAATAATTTTCTTTTTGCCCTGCACACATCTAACAATCTTACAGTGCCCTCCACTAATATTGGCACCCTTAGTAAATATGAGCAAAGAAGGCTGTAAAAAATTGTCTTCATTGTTTAACCTTAATAATTTTGCCACGCATGTATTTAACAAAGATTTTGTGTTTGCAATTGTTTTATTTCCCGAGATCAGATTATTTTTGTGTAACAAATGATCACAAGGTTAAACAATAAAGACATTTTGTCACAGCTTTCTTTGCTCACTACTGTCAGAAAGGTGCTAATTAGAGAAATAATTAAATATCAGAAGGGGGATAATTTGATCAATAATTAAATATAATTAAACACAATATTATTAACTATGTTTGTTCATATGTCCACTATTCACTTCAATAAAAAAAAAATATTCTTCTAATGCCATATGTGATGTATGCACAGACCACAGAACATGTGATATGAGGCAGAAAATAAAGTCCATATTCACTTTGCTAATATTTTGCTTGCAATGATCCAGGAACTCAACAAATCATATCGGCATGAAAAACAAATGCATTTAAGCTATCAGATTTTTTGCATTTTGCATTTGCAGGTGCTCATTATATTGGGGAAATCGTTGCTAAAAACCCCTGTAAAATTATAAAATTACCTATTAACATTTTGTTATTAAATATGAACATTGCATGAACTACAAAACTTAAAAGCGTTAACATGTGTACGTGCTATTTATAGGTCACTGAAAATAGTTAATGAGAGTTCATGATGATCGAGTATAAGTAATGGGAGAAACCATGTTACAGAAAAATCCATTCATTTTTATCTCATTCTGTTGTAATGTGTTTTTTATGCTAAACACATTGCTCCTAATGGGAAACAATTGCTAATCTGATCTGAACCTTTTCATTTATTCCTGGGGTTGTGATTTGATTTACAATCAGTACATGTAGTGACATTTAAGCAAAACTATTATTGAGGTTAACATATTGTAAACACAGGTCAACATTAACACATGTTTTTGTCAGTGAAAATGTGTCAATTCCCAATTATTAGTACTTAAAAACATTTTTGGTTTTGGTAAATATGTCTGTAACTTTTATAATGGTCTGACCAGCATCAAAGGACTCTATGCAAATAATACATAACTATTGATGAAAATATATTCTAAAATTTAAAACTGTCATAAGGCAAAAATATACATATAGGTATGGGAATACTTAATCAACATCACTGCAACTATGGCTCTCAGCTTATCACTGGTGCCCCTGCGGAACTCTTACATATTGAAGTCAGGGTTAGAGAAGGAGGAAGCAGCACCAAGTGAAAGAGCACCATTGAGAGACGTTTGGGATTAATCACTGTATACACAGTTTAATCCCATAGGGTAAGATGATGCCCAGGACCTCCAGACCCCATAATGACATAATTGAGATAAATACATTATGGAGCCCAGAGTGATCCATTAGAAGCTTGTCCTGTGAGAAGTTCCCATTCTTAAGGTGGAAGGAAGGTTTCAAATTGTTTTCTCGACTAATCTGGCTCTATTCTCAAAGAAAGCTCTTAAGTAACAGCCTCAGTGTTTACCCATGCTCATTTAATTTTTCAATAAATGGTAGCACTCACAGGACTCACAGGAGTGCTACCAATTATTGGAATATAATATAAAACTATGTATATATATATATATATGTTGCTGTATGTTAATATGAGCACGTTCTTATTATTTAAGAAAAAGTAAACAATAGAGGAAACAATAGAAGGAACATTAACCCCTTAAGACCGCAGCCAAATGTACAAGTTGTGATCCAAAAAAACGTAAACAAAACCTGGCATTTGCGCTATATGTCTGTCCAACCATAATTCACCTCTTTCATATTAAATGCACCCCCCATTATTATATATCATTTTATTCAGGGGAAACAGGGCTTTCGTTTAACATCAAATATTTAGGTATGGAACATAATTTAATATGAAAAAAATATTTAAAAAATGGGAAAAAATAAGAATTTTTTAAATTTTTTTAGTTCTACGTGACATTCTAACTGTGAATGTCATAATACCGTTTGCTTTTACTGCAATACAATACACATATTTGTATTCAGCGATGTCTCGCGTGTAAAACAGTACCCCCTATGTACAGGTTTTATGGTGTTTTGGGAAGTTACAGGGTCAAATATAGCGTGTTACATATTTCAGTTTTTTTACATTGAAATTCGACAGATTGGTTACGTTGCCTTTGAGACCATATGGTAGCCCAGAAATAAGAATTACCCCCATGATGGCATACCATTTGCAAAAGTAGACAACCTAAGGTATTGCAAATTGAGTATGTCCAGTCTTTTTTAGTAGCCACTTGGTCACAAACACTGGCCAAAGTTAGTGTTAATATTTGAAAATGCAAAAAACTAATTTGAACGCAAATTTTGGCCAGTGTTTGTGACTAAGTGGCTACTAAAAAAACTGAACATACCCTATTTGCAATACCCTGGGTTGTCTACTATTGCAAATGGTATGCCATCATGGGGATAATTTTCATTCCTGGGCTACCATACGGTCTCAAAGGCAACCTGGCGAATTTTAATGTGAAAAAACTGAAACGCAAACCTTATATTTGACTCTGTAACTTTTGAAAACACCATAAAACCTGTACATGAGGGGTACTGTTATACTCAGGAGACTTCGCTGAACACAAATATTAGTGTTTCAAAACAGTAAAACGTATCACAACAATTATATTGTCAGTGTAAGTGCCATTTGTGTGTGAAAAATGCAAAAAATGTCACTGTCACTGACGATATCGTCGTTGTAATATATTTTACTGTTTTGAAACACTAATATTTGTGTTCAGCGAAGTCTTCCGAGTAAAACAGTACCCCCCATGTACAGGTTTCATGGTGTCTTGGAAAGTTACAGAGTTAAATATAGTGCTAGACAATGTAATTCCCTGAACTTTTGGCCTGGGTTGGCAGGCAGGTCCTGCAAATTGTAATTAATAAAATGACCTAATTATGTAAAATTATTACATAAATATATGCGTAGAATTATTATATATATATGTGTGTATATATATATGTGTGTATATATATATGTATATATATTTTTTTAATTATTTTTATTTATATATAGGTATATACATAGTGATATATACGTATATACTTATGTATATAGATATATATTATTTCGTTCTACATGTATTTTGATATCAATATATATATATTAATTTTAAAATACAGTTAGAACGAAATTACGCATGTTTATATATTTTTTATCTATTTTTTTTTTTTTTTTTTTATGATTTTTTTATTTATTTTTTAACGTATTTATATATTTATTTATTTTTTATTATATATAAATATATATATAATGAAAATTATATATATATTTAATCAATATCATTGTACGTGTATTTTGATATTAATATATATATATAATTATGTATATATTAATATTAAAATACACGTAGACAGTGTATGCATATTTATGTGTATGTGTGTATATGTGTGTATATATATACTTAGATCATATATATAATAAATATATATATGATCTAAGTATATATAATTTATTTTTACACTGTTTTAACATTTTTTATTTTTTTTTCAGACAGCAGGGGGAGTACCTGTCATTACAGGCACTCCCCCTGCTGGCAATGCCTTGGATGGCTATGCTGTCCATGTGATCGCGGGGTCCTCGCAAGGACCTCGCGATCACATGGCCCTGGGCGGCTGAAGAGGACGCAGGGGGACTCCCTGGGCTCCCAGGTAAGTCCCTCATACCGCGATCGCCGGCGTGGGATCGCCGGCGACCGGGTAAGTACATAAATCGCAGGACGTACTATGCCGTCCTGCGGCTTTTAGAGCCACCAAAATAAGGACGGCATAGTACGTCCTGCGGTCTTAAGGGGTTAACAAATATATTTATATATTATATTTATTAAAAACATACAATAAATATGGATTTTTTTACAGCTCCTCCCATTTTTCCCTCTATGCTTACGTCTTATTTGAATAAAAAATAAAATCAACATTCAGTAGCTGTCCGCTAACATTCACTCATCTTTTTTCCCATCAATTATCTTTTTTTTGGCACCATGGACTGAATTCAGCAGGTCGCCTGAAATTAGGTTTTGTCCGAAACACTTATGGATTCTTCGTCTGGTACTGCATTCTTCAACAGACAGATCTCCTGGTGAATAAATCAGATGGTTGCAGGTTATTAATATTCTCAATGTATCTGTCTGCACATCTTAGCTTATCCTACTCTTCAATACAGATAAAAGCATTTATATTTTATTATTTGGAAATCTGTCCTAATTATAATAATTTTTTAATATTTTTTTTTTGAAAATCTGAAAATAAACGGAGACACAAAACTCCTTCAAGAGGAATATAGTTTCTTATTTTATTGCAACAAAACAAGATAATGAAGGATATATGACACCAGGACACAAATAGCAGGAAAATCCACTCAAATGTGCTCAGTGAAATTATTCACATGCACACTTTTACACTTTTACCCATTTTCTGTTTTCTTACACTCTGCTTTTGGTTTGTCCCCTATGTTGTCAGGAGAATATCATAAGAAGTGATACAGCAGAGGGATAAGGCAGCCTCCTAATACTGATTTAGTGAACATATGTAACCATTTCAGTGTCAAGTTAGTGAGGAAACAGCTTATCCACTTAAAAAAAAAAATATAAACTCTTGCTTTAACATTCCTGGAACAAAAAAGGGTATATATATATATATATATATATATATATATATATATAGAATGCCAAATAATAGCTGCTCACCGGTCTTGTTAAAATCCAAAAGTTTTATTAAATCATATTAAAATCTGTGACCAACGTTTCGGTCCCCGCTCGGGACCTTCCTCAGGGTCAGACAAAAATGATAGGACAACACACAATACTTGCAATGTATGTCAATATATAGCCATAACAATAATTAAAAGTGACTCACCCAGGTGCATGGTGTCCTCGGCGTTTCCGCCGTGTATACTTCCGGGTGTGCGCATTAGGTGTAAGCCCTGCTCCGCCCCTTGTCCCACGTGTTAAGGAAAACTGCTAACCAGTAGATAGGGGGTGCGGCATATCAACCGCGTCTATGGCGACGGCTATGCTTCCGGGTGTGCGCGAGCACTCATTCCGGCGTTCCACTATCAAGGGTACACGTGACTAGTGCCGCATGAATCACGGCCAATGGGGCGTTGCTAGGCAACGTAATACGAGCAAACCACTATATACATATACAGAAAACTCCATGTGTGAGTTATTATAGTGAATATGTGTAGATGAAGTACTAATATATATACACTATGACATAAGGTGTATAGGATAACCTTATCAAATGAAGGTTCTTATCTTATAGAAACATGTGACATATGTAAAGTGCCACTAAGGGCACGTATAAATGACGTGAATAGGAGAAAGTGCTGTAGGAGGTACTACACTAGATAGTATTAAAGTGATACCGTGCCTATAAATAAAGTGCAAAAAGTGATGCAAAAGAACATACAATAAACTGTTATGCAGTACACAAGTGAAAAAAATCACAACACTTAGTATCATGGCCATAAGAATAGCATATTAGTGATGCCATTTAAAAGTAAATATATGTCTATAAGCACCTTGGGACCTCAAACAGTTCTCTCATCGTCTCTTCCACTGTTCAAAGCACTCTGCAAAATCCTTTGCTGGATTAGCCATCAGCTGCCTCATCATATTTACCTGAATCTCATCGATGGTCTGAAATCTCTTCCCTTTTATAGATTATTTCAGTTTTAGGAAAAAGCCAGAAGTCAGAGGGTGCCAAATCTTTCAACAGATTCTCAACCACCTTTGACGCATTTATGCCACACTTTTATTTGCATTACACTTTTATTTGCATCGTCCCCAAAAGCCATCTGAATCATCTGAATAGGTTCCTTGTAGGATTATTCAAGCTTAATACAAAATTTAATGCAGATTTGTTGCTCTACTCACTCAGTCATTTTGTATGCGAGGGCAACAATGTATACATGCTCACTCCACAGCATCTAGCCCCCCCACTGACTAGTAAAGTGAAGTCGTCATTGGTCATGCATGCACATTCCAGTCTATTCTCCTTGACTGCTAGGTAGGGCTGGTGGAAGGATTTCTGCCGCCCTAGGCAAAGATCCAGTTTGCCACCCCCTCATGAAAGCAAATACAGTGTCACAGAAGTTTTTTCACTAAACTCTGAATTGCAGTGAGTTGAAAAAGAAATTGCAAAGTTTAAGCTGAACTGTAGCTGAACTGGAGAATTCTTCTAGATCTGCTATTTTGGACTAAATTTTGCCATATGTTTTCCAATTAGGTCTGCATAATACACACCTACTCCTTAATGTGTACATACATAAACACACACTGCTTAATACCGACATCCATAAACACACACTGCTTAATACCGACATCCACACACACATACTGCCTAATACCTACATCCATACACACATACTGCCCAATACATGCATTCATACACACATACTGCCTAATACATGCATTCATACACACATACTGCCCAATACATGCATTCATACACACATACTGCTTAATGCATACATCAATACACACATACTGCCTAATACAGCCATACACACATACTGCCTGATACATGCATCCATACACACATAATGCTTAATACCTACATCCATAAACACACACTACCTAATACACTACCTAATACATGCATTCGTACACACACACACACACAGTCACACACTGCCTCATACATACATCCAAACACACATACTACCTCATACATACATTCATACACACATGCTGCCTAATACATACATTTAATACATAATTTATCGCTGTGATAAATTATGTATTCAATGCATTTGGTAAATTTAATTTATAATAAGACTAGCACAGATGAGCGCACACACTGACAGATGAGCACACACACTGACAGACACACTCACTGACAGACACATACACACACTGACAGGACCATCCAGCCTCTCTACCTCCTTGTGATCCAGTTTGGAGCAGCTCCTCACTCCTCCTGCCCACTATTTAGTATACCAGGGCCAGAATGACTTCATATTCCAGCTCCCAGCATCACAGAGGGCAAGCAAGGGAGGAGTGGGAAACTGCAAGAACAGTCTCACTCACCGCCTGAATTCTCCTTCCTCCTCTCCTCCGGTCACCAGCATTTATCGGCAGAGCAGGCACCTGCAAACCAGGTAAGCAGGTGCTTATGCTGACATACCTAAAAGAACGACCTTCGGGTGCCTGGAGGATCAGCCGGAGGAGGGGGAGGGTGAGGGGTTAGTGGGGGGGCGGGGGGGGGATGCGGGGGGGCTCAAGATCTGCTCGCCAAGCACTGTGGCCTAAGACGGGGCAGCCCACCAGGAAACATAATTGTGGTTGCCCCCAGCAGGCCGACTCCCTTGGGGAATTCCTAATTCACCTAACGGTTGTGCCGGCCCTGCTGCTAGGTAACATCGATGTTGTGCAAACCATTCTCGTTATATTAACAAACAATGGCTATACTTTTTTCTGGACATACCTTGTGTGTATATATATATATATATATATATATATATATATATATTATATATTTATACAAAACTATATATATTACATCACCGATGCATTGTTTTAATTCATTCAGTATCATATTGATGAACAATATAACTACCTGTTTTTAAATGTATTTATGTAGCCTCGTTTAAAAGGTTATTATAAGATGATAATAAAAATCTTTTGACAACTTCGGATACCTCAACACCAGCAAAATCGAGGTAATGTTTCCTTTTTTTACAGAATTTCTTTGAATTTCTTTACCATTGAGTAAAACTTTATAGCCATTATTTGACTGTTCATCCTTTAGCAGCCTCATACATTTTGAACAGCAGAAAAAAAAGAAAAAGAAGAAATCCCTATGAAAGAAACTCAAGATATTGAATGACAAAAAACATTTTGAAAGTTATAGTTACATTATAACAAAGTTATATCTACACAAAACATATGTGTATAACATCTAAAAAACCAGAGAATAACAAGCAGAACTCTGAATTCCGATTCTGAAAAACATAACCTTCCACAGAATATAAATTTTAAAATAGCAGTCAGGATTGTAAAGCGAAGAACGATCTGCAAATGTGCTTTTCTTTACTTGAGGTTGAAGACACTTGAAAGCATAACAAGCTGGCAGTTTGACTTGTATTTGTCTAGCTATAAAAAAGGTATGCAAAGGGACAAGCACTTTAAAGGGTAGTAATTTATAGATAACCCGAGCCAATAATATTTCTGTCACAGTTGACAAATGTTCCCATGACGGAGAAAAAGGCCAGACAAGAGTTTTCATTTTTCTTTTTATATAATGCTGGAATATTCAATTATTATTTTTATTTACCTATTTTTCACATATGTAAAGAATTTTACACACAAAGAAATCTTGTGGTTGTTAATATATTCTGCCTATGTTTATTTTAAAGTGGAACAGATATTTTTATACAGTGGTTACACTGACTTTATGATTTTACATATTGTTATATTTTTTTTAAGTATGTGTTTATGAAAAAAAATAACTCTCCCTGGTGGCACTGAAAGTTTAATTAAATTAGTGATAGCTTTAATAAAGCAATCACTATTGTTGTCACTGACACAGATAAATAAATATTGCAGTGGGGTCCACTGTACCATTTGTAAACAGTGAGCCAGGAGATGTCACGTCTTCTGGCCCTGTAACTGTTTAGGCCCACTACACCCTGTTCCAAATTATTATGCAAATTCCATTTAAGTGTCACAGAGATTAAATAGTTTAACTCATGGATGGCATTGTGTCTCAGGCCTCTTTTGATCACTGCAAACAATCTCGGACACCTGTGATAATTAGATTGCCAGGTGAGCCCAATTTAAGGAAAAACTACTAATGAGGGTGTTCCATATTATTAAGCAGAGCACCATTTTCATGCAATATGGGGACGAAAAAGGATATCTCTGATGCCGAAAAGAGTGAAATAGTTCAATGCCTTGGACGAGGTATGAAAACATTAGATATTTCACGAAAACTGAAGCGTGATCATCGCACTAGTAAGAGATTTGTGGCTGATTCAGAGCACAGACGGGTTAGTGCAGATAAAAGCACATTGAGGAACATTTCTGCCAGAGCCATGCATCGGATCAAAAGAGCAGCTGCTAAAATACCATTACATAGCAGCAAACAGATATTGGAAGCTGCTGGTGCCTCTGGAGTCCCACGGACATCAAGGTGTAGAGTCCTCCAGAGTCCTTGCAACTGTGCATAAACCTTCTATTTGGCCACCACTAAGCAATGCTCACAAGCGGAAATGACTGCATTGGGCAGAAAAATACATGAAGACTAATTTTTAAATAGTCCTGTTCACTGCTGAGTGCCGTGCAACCCAGATGGATGGAGTAGTGGATGGTTGGTGGACGGCCACCCTGTTCCAACAAGGCTGCGACATCAGCAAGGCGGTGGTGGAGTCATGTTTTGGGCCGGAATCATGGGAAGAGAGCTGGTCGGCCCCTTTAGGGTCCCCAAAGGTGTAAAGATGACCTCTGCAAAGTATGTGGAGTTTCTGACTGAGCACTTTCTTCCCTGGTACAATGCACCATCTCATGCTTCAAAGAATACCTCTGCATCAATGGCTGCTATGAGGATAAAAGGAGAGAAAGTCATGGTGTGGCCTCCATCCTCCCCTGACCTCAATCCTATTGAGAACCTGTGGAGCATCCTCAAGCAAAAGGTCTATGAGGGTGGGAGGCAGTTTACATCTAATCAGCAGCTCTGGAAGGCTATTCTGACATCTTGCAAACAAATTCAAGCATAAATTGTCCAAACACTCACAAGTTCAATGGATGCAAGACTTGGGTAAGCTGCTATCAAATAAGGGGTCCTATGTTAAAATGTAACGTGACCTGTAAAAAAGCTTTCCTTCCTCAGTCTTCTTTCATCTTCAAAATGGCCAATTAAAAATCCATCCAGTTGAAACTCAACAAAAAATATATATATATTGTTACAATGGCACCTATCAAGGGGTGGGATTTTTTAGGCAGCAAGTGAACATTCAGTTTTAAGATTTCATATGTTGGAAACAGGAAAAATGGTCAAGCAAAAAGATCCGAGTGACCTTGACATTGACCAATTAGTGATAGCTAAACAATTGGGTCAGAGCATCTCCAAAACAGAAGGTCTTGTAGAGATTTTCCTGTATGAAGTGGTTGGTACCTACCACAGTGGTAAGGAAGTATAACCAGAAGTGAATCAGAGACAAGGTCATGGTTGCTCATGGATCTTTATTGCACGTGTGGAGCGCATGCAATACCATCTGGTCCAGTAACACAGAAGAGATACTATAGCTCAAATTGATGAAAAACTTAACTTAATGATAGAAAGGTGTCAGAAAAAACACACAGTGTATCACAGTTTGTGATAGCACTAAGCATAGTAAACTCAGGGCATAAAACCTGTGTTCTGAGTCCTTTGTTTTTAATTTGCAATGGTTGTAATTGTGCATACACGATTGTGAAGTATGGGTGCAGACATTAAGGGGGTTAAGTAAAACACCCATTTATCTGAAAATACATTACATGCATACAATGTTTCAAAATTGGAAAAAAATTAAATGCAAATATACTTCTGTGATCTGTAGTCTTTTATATTATGAATAGACTGGGCTATAACAAAATATGTTCAAAAGAAAAGATTTATATAAAATGTTCTGTATGGTTTGTGAATGTTAATGTTCATCTATTAAAAGAATGTAAACATTTTCTTCTATGGAACCATTTATATCTTAGAGGGACTGGATAATAAATCTTAATAATAATATAATATAATAATAAATCTTAATATAAAAATAGATAGTAAAATTAAACGTCTCCATCTTTAAATGTAGCTTACTCCTTTCCAATATTTGAAAAAATTATTATAGTTCTACTGTGGAGCACCGAGGCTATATTATCTAAAGATTTTTGTGGTTCTTAGAACCGAAAACAGTGAGTGCCTTCAAACTTCTATTTTTCATTTAGAAAATTCTAGCAATGCCAGGAATATGCTTTTATAAATCAATTCAGAAAATATGTTCCCTAATCTTACAAACAGTTTGTTTAGCCTGGTAAAACTAAATTATACATTGATTCCTGTGTGCTGTTTAATGATGTGCTTATACACTTGCATACCATGTAATAATATTCATATGTTACAAAAGATCTGCCAGTGGACTGATATAGAACTTTGAATAAACAATCTACATTAATAAAACCTGGTTATTTTCGCGCCCCACATTTCATTTCATATTTAAAATGAAAATTGAATGAAATTTACAATAACTTGCCTTGCATTATCCCCTTTCCTCTCGATTATATAATTGTGCTTATTTTGTTTTATATAAAACACACTTCTTCATAAAAGCGTATCAATTAAACTGTTAATAGCTCCTGACTAATTCCTCTTCTGCAACTGTCTCTAGTCTAATACTATCTTTACCGTTTTGTGTCATTTTACCCCACTCCCTCTAGCATGTAAGCTCATTGAGCAGGGCCCTCAACCACTCTGTTCCTGTGTGTCCAACTTGTCTGGTTACAATTACATGTCTGTTCGTCCACCCATTGTAAAGCGCTGCGGAATTTGATGGCGCTATATAAATAACATAATAATAATAATAATATTGCCTCTGCACTGTTTTTTTTATTTATCAGTAACACATTTATCAATCATTTCACCCTTCTGCATGTATACAAAGGGACTATAAATGCTTTATCCCTTCAATACTATACATAAATGTTGCAGAGAAAACATTAGCAGTGTATTCTAACAAATCAAAACTTTTCCATGGATTGCAGGGTAAAACTTACCAGGAAAGGTTAAAGGATCTTAACATGTATAGCTTGGAGGAAAGACGAGACAGGGGGGATATGATAGAAACATTTAAATACATAAAGAGAATCAACACAGTAAAGGAGGAGACTATATTTAAAAGAATAAAAACTACCACAACAAGAGGACATCGTCTTAAATTAGAGGGGCAAAGGTTTAAAAATAATATCAGGAAGTATTACTTTACTGAGAGGGTAGTGGAGGGAGTGGAATAGCCTTCCAGCCGAAGTGAGTGAGTTTAAACATGCATGGGATAGGCACAAAGCTATATATATATATATAGCTATATATAATAAACAATACACAAGAACCAGCGCACTCTCCTATCTCCTACTCTCACAGTCTAATGTCTGCTCTTATGAGATTAACCCACTTACTTGGGAAAAAATTCCATCTGAGGCTCTCTGTAGTACAAGGCTAAATAGGGACCTGAGATGAGGCACCTGTATATATGATAAGGCCAGGGACTAATGAAAGTATTTAGAAAATTGGGCAGACTAGATGGGCCGAATGGTTCTTAACTGCCATCACATTCTATGTTTCTATGTAAATGCAGCAGTGAGAGCTCCTAGTATACCACAAGGATTCTTTTCAGACTCTACTAAGTATTCCATACCTTGTTTGAAATGTTCACATATACCATTGACAATATTAAACATTGTATTGCTTTATTATTTCTGTAAATCATGAATACATAAATTAAAAATAAAAGTATGCAAGTTATTATATTTTCTTTATTTATACCTGAAAGGAAATCTATAATAAAAAAAAAATGTTTTACCCCGCCTTTATGTGCCAGTAAATGCACCCCATTCTTTAAATAGAGCACATTACAGGGGCAGTCATGAGGATAGTCATCATAGTCTAATAATCTGAAATAAACAGGTAATTTTGTGATGTTTGAAGAGAGGATATTTCTCTGTTATTGCATAAGCGAATTATATATTGTAGTTAGTCTTCAAATTGTGTTTTGTGTTGACAATGAGTGCTTCAGCTTAGCTGTCGGTTCTTTCACTATGTAGATATGTCCTTTATTGTTGTAGAAAAACAATAAGGTATTAAGCCCTTCAAGTTTCTAGCAAAACAAAATAAAATTTAGCAGCTGTGCAAATTCAGTTAATTAGTTCTTATTACACCTATATTGGGAAGACAATGTTCAATGGTGATATGCACACTAATTCTCCTACAAACAAAATCCAGATTAATCAAACATCTAATCTACCTTTCATGGAGAAGCAGAATTAAATTCCATATATTATTCGGAAGTCGTGGCAGTAAGCAGAAATGTATGTGTGTGTGTGCTTGTGTTTGTGTGAGTGCCATATTTAAAATATAACACTTTTTATTCACCATGACACAACAAGATCTATTCTGTTACAAATCCTAATGTAAGAAACTAATAGCTATTGCATTAAAGCAAAACTTTGTAATATAATTTGTCTATATTTTTTTATTTGTATATATTTTCCTGTAGTCCTATATATTTTGTATATATTTTAAATATCCAGAAAGCATTTAAATATTACATTTCCAATTATTTAAGAACAATCTGGATACTTTACTGATCTAAATATTAGCAATTGCAAGAATTTGTCAAAGAAAAAAACGATATTTATTTCTTTGTGTGCCAGAAAGTAGTTAATTTATTTTTTTAGACTGCTTCTAATTGACTTGCTCTCTTGTCTCTAATGCTGTCCTTTAAGTCCTGTTTACAGCAGGTGTCTGATGGGTACCAGCAGGATTGAGATAATGCGGTTATCCATCTTACCATTCACTTTAACCTTTAACTAGAAAATACCACATTAATACAATTGCAAAGTGAGATAATGCACTTTATTACCAGCACTATATACAAACTATCTATCAAGTTATTGATACCTTCTAACAGTCTTCATATTCATTACAATATAAGCTGAACATATGTCATTGATGTTTTGAATTGTGGAAATAGTACTCACCATTGGTCTTTGAACATATACCTTATTTATTTTTAAAATATTTTACCAGGAAGGATTCATTGAGATTTCTCAAATTTTCCAGTATTTTGCACATGTGCCATGATATAAACATGTTCAATTATAAATACACTCTTACATATAATAGACAAATACAGTACAATTATACATAGTTTAGACATATGCAGAAGAAAGTATAAATGCATCGTACAATAACATAGTTGCCAATATTAGAAAATAATTACTAGGAACAAGTATGCACACATATCTATACACACAGATACATTCAAAGAGATGCACGCAGGTACACTTGCACACTGAGAAACACATAGACACACAATAACAGAAACAAATACATATAGTGACAGACTGACAAACAGATACACGCACAGATACATAAAGTAACACAGTCACAAATTAAAACACGCAGAAGTAAATATGTCTAGCCACCGTTCTATGTGCCGTGGAGCAAATATACTGACAGCACCACTGGTAGTTCTACCCCTAGAATTGGGGAAAGGTCCCAAAGCTTATTTTTGCTGGGACAGGAGCCCAAAATGTGGAAATGTCGCTACAAATTTGGGACAGTTGGCCACTATGCAATTATACATTAACAATACGTGTAGATGCTTTTTTGATTAAAGATTGGAGGATGTAGAAGATGTCAAGGACTGTCAGGGACTGGTGGCAAATGTTATATTGTCTGATAGCTTATTCTATTTAATCAGAGCTTAAATAGCCACAACCATTATGGTACTTATATCCAGTCATAATCCCAAATTGTACCTATAGTACCACTTCCCCATTGTAGTGTTTGCCACCAAAATATGGTATGCTCTGAAAGGTGATTTCAATCACATTCAACTGTAAGGATGTTCCATCCATTTAGGATGAATAGGGAGAAGGTGCTGTTCATTTTAACTGCATATGTATATGCAGATGATGTAGCTCTATGTATTATTGGAGTTTGTCAATTATACAATAATTACCGATGTTACTATCACAGCCTGTGAGCTTACAATCTAAAGGTAAACTGTGGAGGTAAGACAAAAGTTAGCAGAGGAATTTGCATGAGATGGCATAGAGAGTTAATGGCATAACTGCAGCAGCTGATAGCATGTTAAGGTAATAAGGAGGTGATTGGTGATTGTAACTAAGATGAAGGAAATCCGGTAGATTTTCTTCTGATTCTCAGTCTGTACTTTAAAACTGCAGTCTTCAAATGAAATGGGGCTTCTTGCAAGGGTGGATGTAAAACTGACCCTGAAGAGTAGAGAAACACAGTTATTTAAAGGAATTTATGTCTAAGAGTGGCAAAGGGGGGAGATGGAAGGGGGGAATGGTTGAGCAGACCTGCCATTTGTCTGATAAAATTACAATATTTTCCAACCAGAATACTATCAACAAGATTATTAATAATTACATGTAGCTACAAGTACAAAATTATACAGTAGTATACTACAGGTACAAACAGTAACATTGCTATAGTAAAATAATAATGTAGTAACAAAGATGAAGGGAATCCAGTAGAATAGTTTCTGATTATCAGTCTGTACCTTTAAACTGCAGTCTTCAAATTAAATGGGCTTCTTGCAGGGCTGGATGTAAAACTGTCCCTTTAAACCGTAGTCTTCAAATAAATGATTAACTAAGGACTACCTCAGTAGTCAATTTTGCTCTTAAACAAGTGCAAAATATTCAGCCTTTATCTTTTGTAACATGCTTGGGCATATATATATATATATATATATATATATATATATATATATATATCACTGTATATTGCAAAAATTAGCAATGTTTCATATTTGTGGCTTATAAATCTTTCTGCAACATTAAACAAACACACATTTCCTTACTTATGTCTTCTACATCCATATCTGTTAACTACTCTCTTATCTTTGCAATCCTTACAATCTTAATTGTTCCCCCTCATCCACATGTTACTTCAGGTTCCATCATCTCCATTTTAGATCCATACTTCTGTATCAAAATTCTTCATTACATATGTCTAGCCTTCTTGGACTCTGAGCACAACGTTTACACCACAGACATTCTTTTCAGGCCAAGCTATCAGCCTGCAATAGTGATGTCCCGAACGGTTTGCTGGCGAATAGTTCCTGGTGAACATAGCGTGTTTGCGTTCGCCATGGATGGCGAACATATGCGATGTTCGGTCCGCCCCCTATTCGTCATCATTGAGTAAACTTTGACCCTGTACCTCACAGTCAGCAGACACATTCCAGCCAATCAGCAGCAGACCCTCCCTCCCAGACCCTCCCACCTCCTAGACAGCATACAATTGAGATTAATTCAGAAGCAGCATTCATTTTTTTTTGTATTTTTTTTTTAATTTTTTTTTGTTGTGTTTGTGTTTATTATACATTATCCTCCATAGCCAGTAACCTGTGTTAATTATACATTATCCCCCCATAGCCAGTAACCTGTGTTTATTATACATTATCCTCCCCATAGCCAGTAACCTGTGTTTATTATACATTATCCCCCCATAGCCAGTAACCTGTGTTTATTATACATTATCCTCCCATAGCCAGTAACCTGTGTTTATTATACATTATCCCTCCATAGCCAGTCACCTGTGTTTATTATACATTATCCCCCCCATAGCCAGTAACCTGTGTTTATTATACATTATCCCTCCCATATCCAGTAACCTGTGTTTATTATACATTATCCCCCCATAGCCAGTAACCTGTGTTTATTATACATTATCCCTCCCATCGCCAGTAACCTGTGTTTATTATACATTATCCTCCCCATAGCCAGTAACCTGTGTTTATTATACATTATCCTCCCCATAGCCAGTAACCTGTGTTTATTATACATTATCCCTCCCATAGCCAGTAACCTGTGTTTATTATACATTATCCCCCATAGTCATTTATTGTTGACCTAGGCAGCATGATGTCTTAGGCCGGCCCAGAGAGTGAGTGAGTGAGTAAGTGAGTGAATAATATAATATATATGTTCAGAAACATATTAGTAATATATGTAAATCGGGTTCATGCAAAGAGGGTGAAAAGGTATTAAAGAAAAACACACTTATTGCATCAAATTTACAAAGCCAAACTTTTAAAAGCTTTCCTCATTTCTTTCTCGGGATGAGGAATATATCGGTTGTAGACTGAGGATTTCCATCTGCCCAATCTTTTAATAATATGGGCAGATGGAGTGTCAGTGTTGAAGGAGACCGAAGCTGCCCCTATTCTAAATGAAAGACCCGAGACATGGATACAACCCAATCTTAGGAGTAGTGTTCTGATGTAGAAGATGAATTTAGCCGTAGTCATAGGGATTCATTGAGAGTAGTGGTGAAATGTGTGTGGCATGACTGAGTGTGGGTAAGTAAGAGTGAAGTATTTTAACTGGGCACTAGTTCTAGGAGGGATAAAGTGGTATAGCGGATGGATGAGTAGTTTGGTTCGTTTTAGAGGTTTGTAGAGAAAGTATATAGTAATCATGATTTTTAGCGAAATCCAATATTTTTAAGGTGGTCCCAGTGCCAGCACTCATATCTGGTGTAACAGTAGTGTACATTTAAAAAAAAATACAGGGGGCTTGTTGTCACCTTTCGGGGACCCTTGGTGTTGTACGTGGCTGGGTGGAGGAAGAGACCTTCAATGACATCAGTGAGGACAAGGAACGAGACATGGCTAGCTTGGTATCCAACCTTGTGCAAATGGGGAGTTTGCGGTTGTGCAAATGGACTGTTTGCGGTTGTTTGCGGTGCGTTAAACGGGGAGTTTGGTCTGTCACTGTGAAGCGGGCGTAACCCTTACACTACCTGATCGATACAACATCATACCTGATGTTTTAAAGCACGTTATTCCAAACAATTTAGGAACGTTAGGTTATTTATGCCCTTTATGGAATAAAACCAGACTCTGCATCAACTATGCAATTTTCCATGGGAGTTTTGCCATGGATCCCCCTCCGGCATGCCACAGTCCAGGTGTTAGTCCCCTTGAAACAACTTTTCCATTACTATTGTGGCCAGAAAGAGTCCCTGTGGGTTTTAAAATTCGCCTGCCTATTGAAGTCTATGGCGATTCGCCGGGTTCGCCCGTTCGCGAACATTTGGAAAATGTCATGTTCGCGACATCACTAGCCTGCAATGCACTCTATTACACAGATACTTGGTGTAACTCCCCTTACAATATGTGAGAATCATCCAGATAATTTTTTACATTCAGCTAGGATTATTAGAAAGTTACATTCTAGGAAATGCCATCAGACGTACATAAACTGGGCGTGGTGAGCCCTTATGCACTTATATTTTGCTGCAGTCACTGTGTGTGGAAAAATTGTAATAATGCTTATATGCAAAAATTTGCACGATAACGGATATCATACCTTGAATGTCTATTTTTGATCAATTCGGTATGAGCAATGGTACTAACATATACTACACATTCTGGCATAATTTATCTTGTATAGATGTGGGTGGAATAATCTACCCTGGATGAGTGGAAAAAATGGTTAATTGAATTAAGTTTCAAAATAAAAGAATATTTTAGGAAGAAGTCCTCAACTGGTAAATGAGCTCCCCATTAGAGCTCTGGAATAATGAAAACTTGAAATAAGGGAAATTGGAACTCTGTACAGTTGAAGATAGGTTTGAAAATCTTCTCGTGCGTCTCACTCTATGTTGGTCTGCTTATTCCTGGAACTCTGTACAGTTGCACCAGCCGCAACTGTACAGAGTTCCAGGAATAAGCAGACCAACATAGAGTGAGACGCACGAGAAGATTTTCAAACCTATCTTCCCGGTTTTTTCCCACCGTTACCTCTTGACCGGCCAGAGGCTCAGCGAGGAACCACTCCATTTGGAATTTGCCTATCCCAAAGGACTCTGTAACTATACCCACAGAATTTTTTATGTACACTTTTTAGATATACTATGTACTACGTTTTTTTCATTGAATGATATTTTTTTCATTGATGATGTTGTGAAAATAAATTTTAAAGTTTTTTTACTGAAAACAACGGATTGTCTTTGAAGCTAAAGCACTAGGGGTTACTTATCTCGACCATTACAGATTCTTATAAGTTACTTAGTGTCTGAGCAGTAGTTAACACAGTTAACTAATAGATCATTTTTTGGTGTTTGTTCATTATTACGCAGATTCAGTATAACAGACAGTATCTCAGTTCAGCTGAACGCATAAACACATTGTTGCTGATATTATCATATACTGTTATATCTAATTGCCCCAGCTTGTATTCAATACATGGATTTAATACAAGTTTATTTCATTTCTTATTGTTTATTTGTTGTTTTCCCTTTTTGGATAGAAGATCTCCTGGTACGTTTAGGGTTAATTTCCCTTATTTCAAGTTTTCATAATTTATCTTGTATCTTCCTTGTCCTTTTCTCAACTACATATTCTGTTGAACAAATTTATCCATGGCTTATCTCTTGTCAAATAATCATTGTTTTTAATGGAAACATGTCAGTTTAAATGGGATAACATGTAAGGGTAAACACAGTTTAATAGTTGTGTTTGCAGTGATGCGGAGCTTTGCATTATCATTTGAAACTGGTGTCAAGGTGATAGATAATCCTACAGGAGAATGTAATGTTACACAGTATATTTCTCTCTTTTTAGGCCAAAAGCAAGTACTGTGAAGGTCAGGTGGTGAATGTGAGTAACATAATTCAGATCATGTCTTGTGAGCCATCAAATTACATCAGCTTTAGTCACATTAGAGCAAGCCTGAAGGAGGAACAGACATTTTCATTCTTTGCATTGAAAAGCTAGGCTCATATCAGGCAGTCATTTAAGACAGCAATCATACTCACACCTCATAAATTTCTCTTGAGACTTGTAACAGTAATTTTACAGTACATTCATGGGATTACCCTTACAATTAACTGGATACAAAAGTTTAAAACCTCGGAAATTAATTTTAAAATGTTTAAATTACTACTAATTATAATACGCATGGCCAGTTTAAATGGCCAAAGGGATCTGTTAACTAAATAGTAGGGCATTGCAGTTAGACAACATACTTTCAAACTATACGTTAACTAAGTATTATTTCTATTTCAAAAAGGCTATTTTGCCAAATTAATAAAACTCAAAATTAATAAACCTCATGCACTTTAACTATTGCTTTATTATCAATAATAAAAAAGAAAAAAATAGGTCAATATTTCCTAACATAATATTGTTTTAAAAGGTAAAATAGAAAAATTTACATTTTGCTGTACTAATACAAAACTTTCTGTTGCTCTGGTGTGATTTTTGGGATTTTGATGTTTTAAAAACAAGCTTATTCCCAATGGTTTTGATGGGCAGGTTGTATAGTTTGGTGTAGAATTGTTCAAAAGCTCTGCCTATCTGGTCTGGGGCTAGTAAGTATGTATCTTTATCTTTTATTTTCGCAATTATTCTCATATTCTTTTTCTTTTGTAATGTATTTATCATTTCTTCTGGTTTATTGCCCTTGTGATAACACTTAGACTGAAAGAATTCTGGGTTTCTGGCCGCTAGTTGTTCATTAATAGAATTTTATAAGTTCTTAATTTTCTCTGCTGTTTCATTTAAGGCTTTCCTTTTATTTTGGGCTTTAAGCTTATAAAGAATTGCATATAATTTTGCTAGTGATGGGGCTTCTTTCTTTTTAGCTAAAGCTGACATTTTAATTAGGTGGCCTTGCACTACGCTTTTATATGCGCACCAGAATATGTCGTCTAATACCTCTCTATTACTGTTTTCCGGAAAGAATAGCTTTGTTATATTAGTTATCTCTGCTAAATTTGACTTTTTTTTTTAAAGGACACTATAGTCACCAGAACAACTACAGCTTAATATAGTTGTTCTGGTAAGTATAATAGCTCCCTTCAGGCATTTTCATGTAAACACTGCCTTTTTAGAGACATCTTCAGAGACACCTCCAAGTGGCCACTCATCAGATGGCCACTGGAGGTGCTTCCTGGCTGAGGGCTGCACAGTAAGCAGCCCTGACGTTCAGCATCCCCACGCACTGCATGGAGACACTGAATTTTCGTCATAGAGATGCATTCATTCAAAGCAACTCTATGGGGAGGTCCTGATTGGCCAAAATTACATTTGGCCCTGCCCCATGCCAATTTTAGCCAATCCAATGCTTTCCTTATGGGAAAGCATTGGATTGGCTAAAAATCAGTCCTTTTGATGATGTCACAAATGGGACAGAGCCAGCAAGTTTTAAACATTTATAGGGGGGGCTAAGGGGGTGGCAAGCCACCTAAATGGTGGGTTTAGTACTAAAGGGTCAGGAATACATGTTTGTGTTCCTGACCCTATAGTGATAGTTTCAGTATATCATTGTTTAGCCTCGAGTCTCTACGATATAAATAAAAAATGTATTTATATTCTATTAAGGTTGGACTGTGGTATGACCATGTGATATCTTTAATCTCCCCTTTTTTGATCAAGTAAAGCATAGAAACGTTGCCGAAAATTAAGTTGATTCTCGAATACGAATTGAATGCTTTAGAGTAACATGTAAAATCCATTTCGTTAGGGTGCAGTGTGCACCAAATGTCTCTGATGTACTGCTTCAATGCATTTTGGAACCCCCAAGAAGCTCCATTTTTTTTTTTTCTCCCCTCCACATTGTTACTGTCTTTATAGGGATCCAAGATGCAATTGAAGTCACCCATCATAAGTAGTCCTGTTTAATCTGTTTTTTTTTTTACATTTTTTGATAAACTTAATTGGGGCTTTGTTTGGTGCATACAGGTTGACCAAAGTGAAGATTTTATTATTGATCTCTCAAATTAAAATGACATATCGTCCCTCATGATCCAATTCTTGATAATTAATTCAATTAATTAATTCCAAATCACACACAGAAGAGAAAATAGCACAGTCAGTAAAAAAGGGGGACAAAACTTTTTTTAGATACATAAATGAGAAAAGAAAAGTAAAACAAGTATTAGTTAGATTAAAAACAAAAGAAGGAAGGTATGTAGATGAGGATAAAGGTCTAGCTGACTGCCTCAATGAATATTTTTGTTCGGTATTTACAGCTGAAAATGAAGGAAAGGGATAAATGAGTCATTTATTACACGTGAGTTTACAGAGGAAGAGGTTCTATTTCAACTGTCAAAAGTAAAGACAAATAAGTCAATGGGACCTGATGGAATACACCCAAAGCTATTAAAAGAGCTTAGTGGTGTACTAGCAAAACCATTAACAGATTTATTTAACCAATCATTGTTAACAGGAGTAGTCCCAGAAGATTGGAAGTTAGCGAATGTTGTGCCCATTCACAAGAAAGGTAATAGGGAGGAGTCGGGCAACTGTAGGCCAGTAAGCCTTACTTCAGTAGTGGGGAAAGTGATGGAAACCATGTTAAAGGATAGGATTGTTGAACATCTAAAAACACGTGGATTTCAAGATCAGAGACAACATGGGTTTACTTCAGGGAGATCATGCCAAACTAATCTTATTGATTTTTTTGATTGGGTAACTAAAATTATAGATAAGGGTGGTGCAGTAGACATTGCTTACCTAGATTTCAGTAAGGCTTTTGACACTGTTGCACATAGAAGGCTTATCAATAAACTGCAATCTTTGAGTTTGGATTCCAATATTGTTGAATGGGTAAGGCAGTGGCTGAGTGACAGGCAACAGAGGGTTGTAGTCAATGGAGTATATTCGAAGCTTGGGCTTGTCACCAGTGGGGTACCTCAGGGATCTGTACTTGGACCCATTCTCTTTAATATTTGTATTAGTGATATTGCAGAAGGTCTTGATGGTAAGGTGTGTCTTTTTGCGGATGATACTAAGATATGTAACAGGGTTGATGTTCCAGGAGGGATAAGCCAAATGGCAAATGATTTAGGTAAACTAGAAAAATGGTCAGAGTTGTGGAAACTGACATTTAATGTGGATAAGTGCAAGATAATGCATCTTGGACGTAAAAACCCAAGGGCAGAGTACAGAATATTTGATAGAGTCCTAACCTCAACATCTGAGGAAAGGGATTTAGGGGCGATTATTTCTGAGGACTTAAAGGTAGGCAGACAATGTAATAGAGCAGCAGGAAATGCTAGCAGAATGCTTGGTTGTATAGGGAGAGGTATTAGCAGTAGAAAGAGGGAAGTGCTCATGCCATTGTACAGAACACTGGTGAGACCTCACTTGGAGTACTGTACACAGTACTGGAGACCGTATCTTCAGAAGGATATTGATACCTTAGAGAGAGTTCAAAGAAGGGCTACTAAACTGGTTCATGGATTGCAGGATAAAACTTACCAGGAAAGGTTAAAGGATCTTAACATGTATAGCTTGGAGGAAAGACGAGACAGGGGGGATATGATAGAAACATTTAAATACATAAAGGGAATCAACACAGTAAAGGAGGAGACTATATTTAAAAGAAGAAAAACTACCACAACAAGAGGACATAGTCTAAAATTAGAGGGACAAAGGTTTAAAAATAATATCAGGAAGTATTACTTTACTGAGAGGGTAGTGGATGCATGGAATAGCCTTCCAGCTGAAGTGGTAGAGGTTAACACAGTAAAGGAGTTTAAGCATGCGTGGGATAGGCATAAGGCTATCCTAACTATAAGATAAGGCCAGGGACTAATGAAAGTATTTAGAAAACTGGGCAGACTAGATGGGCCGAATGGTTCTTATCTACCGTCACATTCTATGTTTCTATGTTTCTAGATATTAATTTCTAGAGAACATAAAGGGCACTCCTCTTTTTTTTTTTCCTTTGCAAGGCAGTGCTAATAATTATTGGAAACAATTTTATATTCATCTTCTTCCTATCTGCAGTCGTCCAATGGGTTTTCTGAATGGCGAACATTTGCACCTGTTTTTTTTTTCAGTAACTCTAACAATAATGTACTCTTCAAGGGTGAATTAATTCCCCGGGCATTCAGTGATATTAACGTAAATTAACTCCCTCCCACAGTGTTCGGACCTCTCTCTCTCTCTGGCTTTCTCCAGATACTTGTGTGTAACACTCCTAACAAAAAAAGTGGCCCCAAAAAAACAAACAAACTAAACTGGTTTCCCCATACTGTTGGGAAACACCTGTTGAGAAGTTTGTGTGGTGTGACCACCAAGTCACACAAAGAACCGAGTAAAGCAACCCCATAACTCGGGTAGAAAAAAAGGTTCACACTTATCTTGTGGGCTGCTTATCTGAGTGAGAGTTCTCTCAAGGAGCTGTAATGTTCAAGCCAAGGAGGTTGTTTAACCCCTTAAGGACACATGACATGTGTGACACGTCATGATTCCCTTTTATTCCAGAAGCTTGGTCCTTAAGGGGTTAAACCTTATTCTTGTTGCTCGGGGCTCCCCCCTCTACCTCCCTCAGCTCCAAAAAGTAGAGCAGGAGATGGAGCAGGAGAGGAGCCGGGAGCTACCAATAGGAGAGTGGCACCAGAGAGGAAATATTTACAAAGATGGAAGAGAAACAACTAATTAAAAATAAAAATCAAGGAGACTAGGCCAAGAAGAATGGATCTTCATCTGGTCCTCCCTTTTAAAAAAAATCTTTAAATACTTTATTTTGGTCACATAAACCAGCCGTAATCAACCAAATACATTTTTCAAATCAATTGATAATGGATAATCTAGAAGTTCTAAAAAATTTAAAAACTAAACTTAATCTTTCAGACTCCATTCTTATACAAGCCTCAAAAGAAACTCTCAAATATGACATGATCGATATGGACATATACAATTGGAGATTACTAGGGATAAACCAAATTACAGATCTCTTTGATAATAAAATATTGATTAGCTTTCTGGGTTTACAAAAAATATACAACATACCCTATAGCAAAACCTATTGCTACCTAAGGAATAACATTTTCTAAACTCAAAACATGTCATATTTGAACAACCTATTTTTGATTATCTAACCTGATCTTTCAAGCTTTTACAAGATGATGCAGAAAAAATTATTACCAATAGTGAAATGGGAAAAGTATCTTAACATAAACCATACCTCACATGAATAGTACCGTACCACTGTCTAATTAAAAAAAATACATCCATTTTATTTTATTGCAAGAACTACATCTAAAGATCTTGTATAGATGGCACCTGGTTCCTTCCAAATTACACAAATGTATGAAGCTTACTCATCTTTATGTTGGAGATGTCACAAAGAGACTGGAACAATATTCCATATTTGGTTTACTTGTGAGTTATTAAATGACATTAAGATGCGTATATCTTCCCTGATATCAGACTTATCTCAAGATACTATAACACGCACACCTTCGCTATTTTTATTTAATTTAGGCTTTCCTGTAATGGAAGAGAAATATAAATATTTAACTACACATATCCTTTATGCTCTGAAGATCTCTCTCTTCAGAGAGAGCAAACTTCTCTCTCTTCAGTGCTGTGCAGCCTTCTGGTTACCTGGGGCTAGACAGCATTTCCTGCCAAGTCTCGATCTCTGGCGTCGTGTTGCTGGCGCGGGGTTCCCTTTTTCGGCTCCCACTGAACTCTCTACGAGGTACGTCATCGCTCCTCCCTGTCTGATTACTCATACAAAATTTATTGTTCACCACCAAAGTGCAAGACAGTTTAAGACTATACTGGGGCAGCTTATTAATTCTTCTTTATACTAGTTTTATAATATCACTATTGTTGTAGTTTGGATGCATTACCAAGATATCGACGGCACATGCCCAGCTTCCATCACCATCCATGTGCTCTTACAACTAGCTATACTAGTTTTAGAATAAAGTTAATCAATTTAGGCAAGAATATATTTGGATGATGTAACAGCAACAAAGGCTTAATGTATCCATAAAAGTAATGGTTAACATGAGAACACAATCCATGATTAACCTCTTTAAAATCGGTGACGTGTCACGTAAGTCAGCCAAATGTGGGTCGTTAATGACCACAGATGTACCAGGTACGTCATTTAGTAAATCGGCACTTACCTGATCCCAGATGATCCTCCATCGGCGATCGTGATCCTGGGGTCTGTCTGGGAGCTCAGGCAGATCCCCACTGCCCGATCCGGCCCTCCCGGGCCATGTAATCGTGGGGTCCTTGCGATCACATGGCCGTAATAGTCGGCTTGTGCAGTGCCTGCAGGGGGCCTGCCTGTGCTCTCAGGCAGTCCCCCTAGTGCCTGAAATTTTTTAAATAAAGTTAATAAAAGTTAAATAAAAGTTTATAAAGTACATAAAAAGTACTTAGATCATATATATATATATATATATATATATATATATATATATATATATATATATATATACATACATGATCGAAGTACTTTTACATCATACATCATTATTAAAAAACATCATTATTAAAAATTTATTTTAATATTATATATATATATATATATATATATATATATTAATATTAAAATACACTTAGAATGACATTAATGTTTTATATTTATATATATATATAAATATAAATATATATATATATATATATATATAGAGAGAAATGATTCAGAGCACTCCAAAGGACTTGTTTGAAAAGAAGCTTTATCTGTGTGAGTAGATCGACGTTTCGACCCGCAGGTCTTTATCAAGATAACAACAAACTTGAAATGGTGTCTTTATATAACCAAAGTAATTAACAAGAAATCACTTACCCCAGTGTGATCGTGAAGCCCCCTCACCATGTGTGAACGCTTGTGTGGTGATTGACATAGCATGCGTCGCGAAGTGATGACGTCTAACATGTGTATCCAATAAGAATTGGGGATGTGCGTCATGTATCTATGGCAACAGCCGTTGCGTGCGCATGCGTAACAGGAAAAAGAACGGAAATGTTTTAAAAGCAAGGAAGACGATCTGGCAATTTATAAATAAATAAAAAATGTATATGGGATTATATACCAGCCTGGAAAGGTACCCCAATTAGATGTCTAATATGTTAGCGAGCGCAATGGGTCATAAATAAAAATTGTGGAGGAACGTCTAGTCGTCATGGAAACATCCACACCATGCGCATGCGTAAAGAGATATTAAATTCTCAGAGGGACCTAAAGGTGTGTGAAGTGTATAAAAAATGTGAGTGGTGTGTATGCAACGTGAGGCAAGGATGTATGTGAAGCAAGTGATGAGTCTAGTGGGTTGCCAAATATAACGTGGATATGATAGGCAAGTATACCAAAGGAAGAGATGAAGAGGGGAAGGCGAAAAAGAGTTGGAGTGTGGGATCCTAAAAGTGTACAGAGGTAGACGGTCTAAACTGTGAGAAACGAACACCCTAAATGATGTGTGGTGATGACACTATCAAGAAAATCATGCAAAATCGTGTGTGGGTACGGTGGGGGGAGAGAGAGGGTAAGCAAAAAGAAGCATAGGTGGAGGATGATGGGGTGTAGATAAAGTAGAAAGTGAGTGTGGAAAAGTGCAAAGAGTGAAGGTCCCAGGAGGTCAGGTGGGGAACAGATGTGTAAATACAACTAATAACATATAAATGCAGGCAATGGTAAATATATATACATATGTACAAAAATTATATATAAAGGGTCAGCGAAACCAGAGATGAAAATAATGTCCAGAGATAGCCTAAATCATATGAATATAGACATTCAATTAATGTCTGCCTATGTATGTCATAAAGGAGAGCATGAGAATGAAGACCTGATGTATAATTATATTTTTTTTATATATTCAAAGACTAGATGAGAGAGACCCAATTTTTAGCGATTGTCCAAGAAGGAGTGGAAGGATATATATTCATTTAGGCCTCTAGGGTGTACTGTATCGAGCGTCTTTATCCAGTACGCTTCCCGTTGGAGCAGACTTTTAGAACGATCACCGCCCCTGGATAGTGGGGGGATATGGTCGATGGCGGTGAACTTCAGCGTCGGGAGTCGATGGTTAGCTTCTAAAAAATGTTTAGCCACCGGTTTCTCCGTTTTGCCGTCCCTGAAGGCGGTCATAATGCCTGAGCGGTGTCCCCGCATTCTGTCCCGTAGTGTAAGGTCTGTCTTCCCCACATAGTAGAGACCACAGGGGCATGAGATAAGGTAGACCACGTGATCCGTGAGGCAAGAGATGTGGTGTCTGATGAGATATCGTTTTCCCGAGTGTGGATGGGCGAATGATGGACCCGTAAGCATGTGTCCACATGTAACACAATTAGTGCATTTAAAGCATCCCATTTTCGTGTGTCCTTTTTTAGTCTCATATTGGTTGATGTAGTCACTTTTTACTAAGATGTCTCTCAGGTTGCGGTTCCGTCTGAAGGCAATCCGGGGAGGGTGGGAAAAAGTAGGATGCAGTGTGGAGTCTGCGGCCAATAGGTCCCATCTATTTCGAATCACCTTGGCGATACGATCACTTGCTGTGTGATACAGGAATGGTAATGTGATGGTTGCTGACTTTGGTGGAGGTGTGGAGGTATTGGGCAAAGATTGATGAAAGATCTCGGTGGCTCTCTGTAGTGATCGTTTGAGTGTGTGGGGCGAATATCCCCTCTGTAAAAAGGATTGCTGCATGGTATCCATCTGGTCTTTGATATTGTCTGGATCTGAATTGTTCCGTAGTACCCTAAGGAATTGGGAGATCGGAAGAGATTTTTTAAGGGCCCCTGGATGGAAGCTAGTGGCGTGTAGCACTGTGTTACGATCGGACAATTTTTTATATAAGGTGTATCCGATAGAGTTCTGTGTTCGATATAACTCTACATCGAGAAATTGTATCCTGTTAGTGTCACTGCAGTGGCTCAGACGTACGGGGGAGTCTATATTATTTAGATGTTGGATCATCCCATCAAACGATACAGGGGAGCCTGACCACAAAATCAAAATGTCGTCCACATATCTAAAATAAGATATGATGTTGGACTGGTAGTTTGATAAAATATGTTCTTGCTCATAAGCATACATATAGCTATTAGCATAGTTGGGCGCTATGGCCGAACCCATGGCTGTGCCTGTTTGTTGAACATAAAAGTGCTTCTCAAAACGAAAATAATTGTTAGTCAAGGTAAATTCTAGACATTCCAATAGATACTCGATGGGGGGTCCCTGGTATTGATCTGAATGGATCAAGATTTGTCTCATAGCCTCTAACCCCTCAGTATGGGGTATTATGGTGTAGAGGTTTTTAACATCTACAGTGGCGAGAGTGATGGGTCCTTCCGGAAGAGAAATTTGTCCAAGGTGGGTGAGAAGGTCTTGTGTGTTCTTAAGGCATGTGGGTATAAGTAAGGAGGGTGTTTTGCAGTGGTGGTCAATGAACTTCGCCAGTGGTTCTAATATGCCACGTCTGGCGGACACAATGGGTCGTCCGGGAGGGTTATTAAGGTCTTTGTGGACCTTAGGCAAGGTGTATAACACTGGAATGTTGGGGTGTGGATCTATGAGAAATGTGGCGGTCTGTTCATCGATCCAACCTGCTTCCACACCTCTGGTAACTAGTGATTGTAGTTTGCCCCTGATGGTACTGGTGGGGTCGAAAGTGATCCGTTGATAGGTGGTTTGATCAGATAGCTGTCTGAGGATCTCAGTGCGGTATGATGTATAGTTTTGAATAACAATAGAGCCACCCTTGTCGGCCGGTCTAATAGTAATGCTGGTGTCGCCTGCAAGATCTTTGAGAGCTTTAGTTTCCATATGTGTAAGGTTAGGCGAGGTGGATCTAGGCTCCGAGAAGATGTGGTGTATGTCGCTTCTCACCAAATTGGAAAACGCCTTTATAGAAGGATGTAAGGTCTTGGGTTCCCATGTGCTTTTGAGTCGAAAATGGTGTTTAGATGAAGGATGGTTGTCGTGTTTGAATGTTTGTAGGTTGAGGGTTCGTTCCATCTTATATAGATCGACGTCCGTTTTAAATATATCAGGTCTCGGGGTAGGCACAAAGGTAAGTCCTTTGGAAAGGACCTTGATGTGGTCCGGGTTCAACGTTTTGGACGAGAGGTTGAAGATAGGGGTTAAATCTTTCTGTTGGATCGAGTGCCTGTATATCTTGCCCCTCTGTCCCCGTCTCGTATTTTTTGGTCTCTTGGTTCTCTTGATTCTTTTCTCCTTCTTGTATCGAATCCCGGTGGATCGTTGGTGTGTTGGTCCTGAGGAAAAAAAGGAGGCCGAGTAGATTGTTTAGGCTGTGTTCCATATACATCTTGAGATGTGCCTGCCCCCTCGGTTTCTGATGTGGATTCAGCTGAGCTCGTGTCAATCGACAGAAATTGTGGTTTGCGAACCTTCTGTTTATACCTAGAAAAATTAGGTCTACGTCTCTCCCCACATAACCAATGATACACTTGATGGTGTGTGTAATCAAAGTTTACCTGTTCGACTTTTTGTTTTTTAAATCTAATGAGGTCGTTTCTGTATCTGGTGATTTCATCTTGAAGTTTGACCATATATTGGGTGGAAGTGGCTGCCGTCAGAGTGGATGTGTGTGTCATCTCAAATTTGTTAATGGAATCTTTTGTAAAAATTAGTTCATTCCTAACTTCTTCCACAACAATAAGCATCCAATCTAAGGAGCATTTATTGGCGATCCCCAGCCATTTCTTACCTGGGGCTAGACAGCATTTCCTGCCAAGTCTCGATCTCTGGCGTCGTGTTGCTGGCGCGGGGTTCCCTTTTTCGGCTCCCACTGAACTCTCTACGAGGTACGTCATCGCTCCTCCCTGTCTGATTACTCATACAAAATTTATTGTTCACCACCAAAGTGCAAGACAGTTTAAGACTATACTGGGGCAGCTTATTAATTCTTCTTTATACTAGTTTTATAATATCACTATTGTTGTAGTTTGGATGCATTACCAAGATATCGACGGCACATGCCCAGCTTCCATCACCATCCATGTGCTCTTACAACTAGCTATACTAGTTTTAGAATAAAGTTAATCAATTTAGGCAAGAATATATTTGGATGATGTAACAGCAACAAAGGCTTAATGTATCCATAAAAGTAATGGTTAACATGAGAACACAATCCATGATTAACCTCTTTAAAATCGGTGACGTGTCACGTAAGTCAGCCAAATGTGGGTCGTTAATGACCACAGATGTACCAGGTACGTCATTTAGTAAATCGGCACTTACCTGATCCCAGATGATCCTCCATCGGCGATCGTGATCCTGGGGTCTGTCTGGGAGCTCAGGCAGATCCCCACTGCCCGATCCGGCCCTCCCGGGCCATGTAATCGTGGGGTCCTTGCGATCACATGGCCGTAATAGTCGGCTTGTGCAGTGCCTGCAGGGGGCCTGCCTGTGCTCTCAGGCAGTCCCCCTAGTGCCTGAAATTTTTTAAATAAAGTTAATAAAAGTTAAATAAAAGTTTATAAAGTACATAAAAAGTACTTAGATCATATATATATATATATATATATATATATATATATATATATATATATATATATATACATACATGATCGAAGTACTTTTACATCATACATCATTATTAAAAAACATCATTATTAAAAATTTATTTTAATATTATATATATATATATATATATATATATATATATTAATATTAAAATACACTTAGAATGACATTAATGTTTTATATTTATATATATATATAATTATAAATATATATATATATATATATATATATATATATATATATATATATATATATATAAAAATATATATAAAAAATAAAATAAATTGAAAAAATTTAAATAAAAATTAAGATTTTTTTTTTTAAATGATATACCGGTTTAAATTTGTTCTTACTGTATTTTGATATTAATATACATCAAAATACATTTAGAATGACGTTATAAATACATATGTGGTGACCAACAGAGCATTGTAAAATACATTACAATATTTGCTTTTTATTTTCATCCAAATAATAATCCAATCATAGGAACATCACAAATGTAGATGAAAGATTTAAATAGATTGGGGGACTGGGCACTAAAATGGCAGATAAAATGTAATGTAAAAAAAGTTAAATGGTAGTGAATTAAGGATAGTGAATTAAGGATAAGAACAATGAGAATGATTTGTTATAGACAACAAACCAGGCAACAATATGCATTGTCAAGCAGTAGTTGCTAAGGTCAGTAATGTATAAATAGTATGTATAAATAGGGGCATAAATTCCCAGGATGAAAATATAATTTTGCCTCTTTATAAATCACAGGCATGACCACGCCTTAAATTATGTGCACCTGTTCTAAAGGATTATTATAGCACTGGAATAAGTGCAGAGGCGGACTACAAAATTGATAAAAGAAATTGAGCATGTTAGTTATAAAGAAAGATTAACAAATTTAAATCTCTTTAGTTTTGAAAAAAGGCACCTCAGAGGGGATATGATAGCATTATACAAATATATTCAGGGCCAATTCAAACCATTGTCTGGAAATCTATTCATAAAGTAGACTATACATAGGACACAAGGTCATGCATTTAGACCGGAAGAAAGGAGATTTAGTCTAAGGCAAAGTAAAGGTTTTTGCAGTAAGAACAATAAGGATGTGGAATTCACTGCCTGAATAGGTGGTTTTATCAGAGTCTATACATATGTTTAAACAGAAATTGGATAAATACTTGCAAAAACATAATATAAAGGGACATACTTTTTAATTAGGAGATATCTGACTGCCATTATGGCGTCCTAGTTTCCTAGTTTGTTGCAAAATTAGAAACACTTCAGAGTAAGTTTTCTGCCTTCTTTTGGATCAATAGTGAAAACAAATGTGAGAAAGGCTGAACTTAATCGACCCATGTCTCTTTTCAGCTATTTAACTATGTATGTACCTATGCAACTATATCTGCTTATGAGTAATCTCAATCGGAGATATGAAACACCCATTGGCTTTCATCTATTTATGTGTGTGGACTTTTGTTCAGATCAAAATCAAAGCTAAGTATTAATGTTTGTAAATATATGTTGGTTATTTGAATCATGGGATGTGTTCTCATGTAAACTGTTATATTTAAGTACCAAAGGGGTATATTGTGTCACCCACACGTCATTTTCAACATTTCTTTGGCACAGTTTTTTCATATATACAGGTCTTTTTTCATGTGTTGTTTCATGTGTGCCCTAACTACCATTTATTTGTCAATGTTACAGACTTATCAATCTTTCCTCCACTTTTTCTGACAAAAAATGCATTACAATTAATTCTTTTTTTTTTGCCACTCTTAATTTGACAGTCTTCTGAAATGTAAATTTCAGTAATTTACCAGTAAGAAAACCATCACTTTTTAGACTTTTAGAGTACTCAAATAATTAATTAAGAATGTAACTGTTACTTATCAGATCGTTTTGATAAATCTTTCCTTTGTGTTTATTACTCAGCTGAAACAGTGCAGGAGACACTTCTATTCACAGCTAGATTTTAAACATTTTTTTGTTTCCAATTTTGATCCTTTTCTTTTTTGATTTAGTCTATCAGAGCTTAAAAAGCTGTTATGGGGATATCTATCAAACAATTGATCTAATGTACTAAAATGGAAACAAATGTCATGGAAACCAGTAACATCAGAATCCACATTCCATTGATAACTACTCTGATTTAATATGTTTGCACAATGTTTTCAAATAGAGCATGTCGATAAAGCTCCCCAAAGAGTTTGGCTGAAGTAAAGTCTGCTTACCTGATTGTATTTATTCATGATCATCTAAATATAAGCATTGTTAGGAGGCAACGTTAAAGCTAGAGCCTTAGACGTTGGACTCTTTAGCTCAGGATCTCTTCAGGTGGCATGATATTTGGAGATTTAGGGAGGTTGGTAGGTGATAGAGAAAGAAAGAGATGGGGCATGATACACAAGACTGGTTAGGTGTGATTGTCAAGTCCCCGCTCTGCTCTTCACTCACCTCATACTCCAACACCACATCCCTTCTCTCTCAGCAGGGCACCAGGCAGTGGAGTATCAGCAAGTGCTGGGTTGGTTGTGCCTCTCTCTGTGGAATATTCTTCCGATGGCCAGAAACATTTGCATGGCATCTGGTTGCAGCTCAGTACTCAAGCTGCTGTGTTTCTAAGGTGCATGGGCATCTGGCCATCTACATCTTTAAGGGGAAATGGAAGTTCCTGTTGGAGGGGGCATGTTGGTAATGCGAGCATGATAAGGGAAGGCATACTTCTTTATCCCTATAAGTATATTTCTCTACCAGTCCCCCATGCTCAGTATACTGTGCTCCTTGTTCAAATAAGTTGCTCCTTTTGCTCCTGCACCTATATATGATATATAGGTGCTACCTTGTATTTGACCTTTGGCTTTAACTACATTTCTGAATCTGTGCTGGCTGACCTTACGACTTGCTACCGTGACCACGTCAATGCTACTTGCCAATACCTTGCTTTGATTTCCTCTCAGTCTTCTACTGTATTCTTGGCTCTGTCTACTAAACCCAAGACAGTTATGGAGTGAGATGCACAAGGATGTGAGAGAACACAGGGGCATGGAGAGACACAAGGTTTGTGAGTGGACATATGAGTATAGATGAAACAAACAGTGTAAATAAAAATTATAAAAGAAATTCCAGACTTTGGAGTGTAAGATACAAAATCACAGTAGTTAGAGGGTGATATTGGGCAGTAGGTGCTTCATTGAAAGCAGGGTAATTGTGTTTTGCCCGGGCTAACGTCCCAAAGTAGATTTGGAACCTAAATAAAGAAGATAAGAACTCTGAGAATGGGCAAAAACTCAGAGAAACTTCAATAGCCTGCCCTTTGGCTAGTCCATGATCAAGTCTCACAAATGTTTTCTCACTTGTACCATTTATATATTAGATTGATTCGATCTACAAGGGCAATCCAAGTTCCCTCTGCACAAAAGATACAGCAACCCCAGATGATGATGTCAGAATTATTTGGGCCTTATCAGCAAGGTCTAGCTGATACCCCTTTTAGGCACAGTGAGCACATGTATTTGGAACCTACATCTAAGCATTCAATCTAAAGTCATACATGGTGAAAGAAAAAGGTAAAACCAAATTCCTACAATGAAAAGCAGGATATACCTTTTGTAGATTCACCCATTATAGTGAGATATTGTTTTTAATGGAATGAGTACAATGGACACCTAGTTAGTGTCTGCTCTACAATTCAATAAAAACAAATATAAATTTGCTGCAGGTAGCAGTGAGTGGATTTGACCAGGAGAAGCTGCACTCTTCCTCTTTTTTATTTTAAATTAAATAAAAATCACTGATGGACAATGTCGCTTGGAATTTGGTATGATAGTGAAATTCTATTATTGGCTATGGCATATACATGTGGATGCTATATTTATCATTTTGCAGCCATATTGACTTGCGAAACCGTTTGGCAGAATATAAATGGAAGTGATAGATTCCTGCTACTTTCTGTGACTTTACATCATCCCCGAAGTAACACTTATACTGACACCCAATGACTTAGAGATATGTTTAAGTAAGTTCCATTAGTCTAACTATTTTTTCCCCTAACAACTTTGCTGAAATATATATTTTTAAATAGTCAATTTTATTTACTTTTATCTGTTATGCTGCAAGTTAACTGAAATGTTCCCAGCATTGCTACAAATAGATTAATCATTTCCATATCAGCTTTACAGATTGAGCATTAACAATATGTTAATTACTTTTTGCATTTATTGCTTCAGAGCCAAAAAAATCCTTTGGTATTTGTAATATAACACATTTAGTAATGAAGAGTCATTCATGTGTGTAATATGTGCTTCTTGCTGTCCTTTAATGATCACAGCCATCTGAGAATTCTCAGAATTATAGACTTAATATAATGTTAAAAGGACATGGTCTGATGTAAGCATATGTTCTTAATTGATTGCTACTATGAAAATAACAATATTTTTTTGTGTTTATTCTGCATTTTCCATTTAAATTACATCATATTTTTACTACGCCTTTTTGCCATCCAAGCTTTTATTGATGGTTAGCTAATGGCAGGCACATGGTAATATCTAATTTTTGGAGACCTTTCAAAGTAAAGAAAGATTTCCAAGATTTTTAGTTATTGGGAGCCCTATATAAAGTCTCTGGAGTCTCAGGGTAATGCTCTTGATTGTAAAAACTTCAGTTCACTATCACTAACATATTCTTCTTTAACCAATTTATTTATTTCATATCCTTTTTTTCTGTACATATTTATTAGGATGTTTGGTGATGTAAGCCATACACCTATGGTGTCATACTATTTGATTTAAAACAATAAAATGTATATTAATATATATATATATATATATATATATATAAAAATAAATAAAGGCTTTGTGTTCCATTAACAAGCAATGTTACATAAACTCCCATTTACATTCGTCTCTGTTCCAATGCTTGTCTTCACTCAGCAGTGGATTTAAAATTCTCCACCAGAATTACATTCACTTCCTGCAGACCAGTAGTTCGCCCTTCCAAACAGTGCTGTATAATCAGTTAATGACTTAATTGAAGCAGGAAAGAAAGGGAGTAGAGGTAAATGCACTACAGGATTTTTGTAAAAGCTGCAATAGAGACCTACAATGTCCTCTGTATGTCAGATGCCTTTTTTCTAGCAAGAAAGCTTTGGTTTTATGTGGGTATTACGTCAACAGAGAGGTAATATTTTTACTTGTTTACTCTATTTGGTTTACTCTATTTTGGGAATCTGTATTTCAAAAAATGGCAGAATCTACGACAAGCAATTTAATGTTTTATTTCTTTTACCACTTACTTGTTCACAACAAACTGCAACTGGCATCGTTTTAATTTAATTTACATTCATGCTAAAATTTCAGAATGGACATGCAGAACATACTGCCAGTAGTACATTTATAAAGAAAACTTCATATATGAACAGGTTAAACTAACAGTGACAAAATTCTAGAAATATATTCATAGTCATCCAAGTTTTTTTTTTTATTATTATAAATAATGGATTATTTTTCTCTTTGATTTATGCAAAACAAGTAGAAATCTGATATAAATGCAGATACTAGGAAAGTAATTATAGAAAGTTTTGCAAAAGAATGTTATAGCTGGCAAACCAAAGTTAAAATTTGATCAAACTATTTTTTTTTTTTATAAATAAAAAAGAGACATTGGGTAATTCACTAATTCATGTAAAAAATTAACAATGTACACACAATACTTAACTAATTACACAATGTGAATTGATTTGAAGTAACATCTAAAAAAAAAAACAACACAATGCAAAATATCACATATTCCTTTAATTATTTTGCTAACATGAAGGGTATAAAGCACTTGTAACATACAATGTTCACTCTTTATCATACATAAATAATACTATGAAAGTAAAAAGGAATAATACACCCCCCAAAAATTGTGAACACACATACAATACTTAACACAGTAGTTGAACACAAGACAAGCAGAGTGATCTACAAAATATAAAATGGAAAACACATAGTGCTCACTGAATAAAATAAACGATACACAAAAGTAAGTGAAATAAAACTCACACAGCGGAAAGCCGTATCAGGCTCCAAGGTGCATATACAGGCTGCAAGGTAAATGTGGAAGCGATCAATGGTTCAAATATAAATTCAAAATGAAAATTTATTAGACATATATAAGGGACAAAGTAGTTATTAGTGCCAACAAGGATATAAAATACAAAGAAGTAGGGCACCACAAAAATCAGCAACACATGAATAAACAATATATAAACACAATTTTGGAAGTCCAGCAGGATAGCAGCAGATGCGTTTCGACCCTCTCAGGGATCTTCCTCAATGCTGTCTGTCTCTTCTCAATTTAGGGTTTAAATATCTCTTGAATAGCGAAAACCTCAACAGGTGAGTTCCGTGTGTGAAATCACTTCCGGTTTCGAACCGATATGTCATCAGTCCGCATCCAGTGTAGTATGTTGACTCAATATGATGTTGTTAAATCCGGTTTAAAAGTTCCAAAGTATGGACAAACAATGAAAAAGTCCATATCATTAGAGGGAAAAAAGGAACAAATAGAAAGAGGAAATATATATAAAATCTTAATTGGGCAGTCATAAAAGTGTAAGGCATGAATAAGAAAAACACAATATCAATATAAACATCTAGAGAGGTGGATTTTCACTATAGTTAAGAGAAAGACCATTCCAAATAAAATGAAACACATAAAAAAAGTTTTATATTTTTAAGTCATTATCACTTTTAAAATATATCAAAACTTTCTTAAAATATGCTTGGTTTGATTGGACTGGCTGTTAAAATTCAGGATAATTGGAAGACCTTTATTATCATCTTTAGCAACTAGGCATTTTTCTTTATTCAGAATATTATCTCTTGATAATTCAGAGATGGATCAGCGCTAACAAGCCACAAGCATTTTTAGATAAAATATTATGGCAGCACACCTATAAAGAACGTAATACAAAGAAAAAGAAGAAGAGACGGTTGCGCCTGTATACTATATATATATATATATATAAATATAATATGTATAAAAATATATAATCACACAGTAAATAATAAATACAAATGTCCAGATAAGGTAGTCCAAAAGTAGGGAAAAAAAGGTTCTTTATGGAGCAGCAAACTGTTGATAGTAGTAACATCACAAACTAAAACTCGGAATCCGGTGGAACATGTGATTATCTCTTGATAATGCCTGAACATCTTTTAACTGTTGGTCTATATTATTTACATTATAATTTTTTTCTTGAAATGTTCCTTTTAAAAAATAAGCTTGTGTGTTGAATTCTTCCTGGTCATTGCAATTTTTTCAAATACGTATAAATTGCCACTTGGGTATGTTTTTTAACCAATGGCCATCGTGTCAGCTGGTGGTATCGATAAAACTATTTACATCCACTTTTAAAAAAAAATTTCTAGTCTTAATGGTGGAGTTTTCAACATAAATTTCTAGATCTAAAAAATGGACCTTCTGTTTACTAAATTCACTAGTTAAAACAATGTTCTTGTTATTATCGTTTAAAAAGAATAAAAATAGTTTAATCACAATCTCCTCTCCAGATAGAAAAAAATAATCGTGAATAATACTATACTATACTATAATCATCATAAATAATACAATATTAAGGTTTATTATCCAGGTTTTGTCATGACTATACTTTAAAATTCTTTCCAAAAATAATGAAACGTGCTTTCTTGAACAGGAACTTGTATCTCCGAGGTGGGAAAAGCCGCACATTGTTAACAGAAAATAACATACAGTAAAACACTCTATTTGACAACAGCAAATAATATAAAAGCTCAATGCACAAGGATTCCATCAGGAGTCAACAAGCAGCTCAGTACATAAATTTTAATCACAAGACTACCTGATGGGCTCAATAACTTTCAACATTTACTCAGGAAAACAGCATTAGGAGTTTCTGCTTTTACAGTGTCATATACAATGCTGACCACCTGCTTGCCGGAAGCAAAGCCTGAAATTAAATTCCTCATACAAAATACATTTCATAGAAGGCTGTGGAAACTATTTTCCTTTATAAAACCGGTTTGCTTCATGTGCCTCGGAATGTTTATGCTTCACCTGTTCTGCAGAGTTTTTGTGGAATCCTGTGAGTCGAAAGCAATCTCTCTCAACCTGTTGTTATATTGAGTTATAAAACATAAATAAGCTTAGGAGTGCTACTGCTGATTAAAGACAATTTCCTCATACCACTCTAACACATACTAAGCATTATACCAGTGAGCTGTGTATTCTTTTTAAGTATGCTTTTTGTTATTATTATTATTATTATTATTATTATTATTATTATTATTATTATTTATAAGCGCCAACAAATTCCATAGTGCTGTATAACGGGTGGACTAACAGACACGTATTTGTATCCAGACAAGTTTGACTCACAGGAACAGAGGCATTGGGGGCCCTGCTCAATGAGCTTACATGCTAGAGGGAGTGGGGTATAGTGACACAAAAGCTAAAGGTAGGGTAGAAAAGTAGGTTGCTAGGATAGTTTTCACTGAGGGCTTAGTGTTTTGTTTTGATGACAGTTTTTTGTGTAAACTATTAAATCATCTTGTATATCTCACTTCTGAGTGTAATGAAATGATTTTCAGGGGATGCATGCACATGCTATAAGTATTGAGTGGAAAATTAAATGCAAATGGGAAACAATACTGGATAAGTGTCGTGCAGCACTAAACATCATGGTCATTCTATATCAATGACGATAACATGGGACTTGCAATGTAAGGAGAGCAATTGCACACTAACTGCAAACGTTAAGATGCTAAGATGGAGGACATACTCACAACTGGGCAGGGCATATATGAAGATTTAATTTTTGCAAGTAGAAAACTAGAACAATGAAAATACACCATAGATGTGGAGGATAAGATTCAGAAAGGCCGTCAGTACATGTTCCCTGTGGACCCCAGTATCCAAATATACTATTAGTGAAGCTACCTTACCAGTGGTCACAATTATACATTGTTTACTGCCTTATAAACTAATTTGAGATTATTGCTCCACCAGTCTCTCAGTTTGCTTAGAGGAACACTATAGGGTCAGGAACACAAATATGTATTCCTGACCTTATAGTGTTAAAAACATCAATTTGGGTGGCGTGCCACCCCTTATCTCCCTTAAAAAGGTATAAAATGTACCTTATTTCCAGTGCCGCGTGGGTCTGCCCACGTTGGCCCAGCCCCCTATCCGCCTCCTTGCAGACATCATCACAATTTATGATTTTTAGCCAATCCAGTGCTTTCCCTGAAATCAGCAAGGAGGCGGGATAAGCGGGGTGTCAAACGCCGGCTTGGCCAATCAGCATCTCTACATAGAGAGGCTTTGAATCAATGCATCTCTATGGGGTACATTCAGCTTCTCCATGCAGAGCATGGAGAGACTGATTGGCAGTGCTGTACATTGTGCAGCACTGCCACAGGAAGCACCTCAAATAGCCATCTTAGCAGTGGCCACTAGAGGTGTCCCTAGGGAGTAATGTAAACACTGCTTCTTGGAAAAGGCAGAGAATGATTATATTCACTAGAGCAATTACTTTAAGCTGTAGTTGTTCTGGTGACTAGAATGTTCTTTTAACAACAATACTAGATACAGAGTAATCTCCTCATGTTGGTAACATCTGCATAGATTTCCCTCAACTAAGGCCACACTAGGGCACTTTGCAAAAAAAATATTGCACTACCACAATGTGTTGTATGTTTGTGTAGTTAGGAATATTTATTTTTATTATTTGTTGAAGAAAAAATGTGAGAAGCACTTGTCACACTACCTGCGACTCTAAGCTATATGTGTTGTATTCTCTACCATGTCAGAAAGTCATGGCTTAATTCCCAGCAAGGTGAACTCAGCTATCCATCCTTCTAATGGGAGTAAAATAGTTACCATTACATGGGTAATAATAAAATTCAGAGCGCACAATGTGCTCGGAAAATGGCAAAAGCTAAATATACCCTCATATTATTAATTGATATCACTGTATAAATCAGGACAACATTTTGAGTTTAACCCCTTAAGAACTGAGGCAGTTGTACAAGTTGTGACAAATCAAAACGTAAACAAAACCTTGAATTTGCGCTATATGCATGTTCAGCCGTAAGTCACCTCTTCCATATTATGTGCACCCACACTTATATACAAATATGTGTATATTAAACATAATTTAAAATGAATGAAATCTAAAGAAAATTGAGAATTTAAGAAATGTTTTTTTTTTAGTTTTGCATGACATTTTAACTGTGAATGTCACAATACTGTTCGCTGTTACTGCAATGAAGTACACATATTTGTATTCAGCGATGTCTCATGAGTAAAACAGTACTCACAATGTACAGGTTTTATTGTGTTTTGGAAAGTTACAGGATCAAATATAGCACACTAAATTTTTCAGTTTATACACATTGAAATTTGCCAGACTGGTTATGTTGCATTTGAGACCAAATGGTAGCCCAGGAATGAAAAGTACCCCCATGATGGCATACCATTTGAAAATGTAGACAACCCAAGGTATTACAAATGGGGTATGCCAGTTTTTTTCTAGCAGCCACTTAGTCACAAACACTGGCCAAAGTTAGCATTCATATTTGCTGTGTGTGAAAAATGCAAAAAACTATATTGAACGCTAAATGAACTTAAAAATGTCTCCTACTTAGCTGTGCTTTCAGTTCACTTCTACTTTGGCCTTCAATTCGAAATTCACTTTCAAAAACAGTCCCTGTATGGTGCCAATTCCTGTATAGTGCCAATTCTCCATTTGAATAAAATAATACGCTATGTTTACAAATGTAGAAGAACAAAAATAGGTATCACATTCATACATATACATATTGAGGGCTGGATTATCTTAGAAGAGTAAGGTTTTACTCTGCTTAGTGAAAAGCAATTCCTTCAAGTCTATGGGAAAATTACTATTCGGAAAACTCAGCCTGCTAAGAGGTTCCAGCCCTATATATTTTTTTAGATATATAAAATGCAAATACTTCTGCCTTGGCGCAAGTCAAAGTGGCAAGAAATAATTTGGTTACAGATCTGCTGCTCCTTTCAAACCCCTAAGGATGTAGTTTCAGTCCTTAGCAGGGCCACTTTTTATTTTTGAAATAATAAACAGTGAGTTTGATAATAACAGCCCAAGCTATTGCCCAAGAACACCGGTAAACGTTATAGGAATCAAAATGTGTCCTTCCTGGTTAAATACATTTAAATAATAATAATAATTTATCTTTCAACAATAAAGAGCTTATTCTCCATTTACTATATCTATGTTTATTATGCTGTCATATCTACTATCAATTTTACTTTTTTATGTTGCTTTACCAGATTACTATTTATTTTTAAATATTGTTTTTTGTTGTTTTTTTTTGAGGTGGTTAATTTGATAGGATTGCCAACAGTGTTATCATAGGGAGTTTATTTTGTTATTTTACAAGGTGCTGTTATTGTTTTCCTGTACCAAGTCATGTAATTGACAGGTTACATATTATAATGCCTGGAAGTGTTCAGCCTTGTGCGGTGAATGGAATGCTTTAAATCCATAGTGATTATTCAGTTAGATGATGTTAGGTGACTTTTAAAATTTGATTGACATAAAATACACGCCAATTCATATTTTATTCATTTTTTGACATATCTCCATAAATCTATCAAAAGGGTTTTGCATATATCTTCAGCAGAATGTTGAGTAAAATAACATTTGAAGGCTGTAAGCCAGGGATGCCCAAAAGGTAGATCTCCAGATGTTGTAGAACTACAACTCCGATCAGGGATGTTTTAGCCGCGAGGCAAACATGGCATTTGCCTTGGACGGCATTTTCCAGGGGGCGGCAAAAAACGCCGCCCCCAAATACCCGGGGCAAATGCCTTGTTAGCCTTGTGGCTAACTGACATGCTGGGCTGGCGGGCGGCTGGGCTGGTTGCAGGGCGGGCGGCGCTGGTGGGCGGCTGGCGAGGGAGCACTTCCCCTGAGCACTCTGCTCAGCTTCCTCGCGCGCCGCAGAGTGAGGCTGGCAGCCAGAATATGACGTCATATTCCTGCTCCCACCCTCACTCTGTGGTGCGCGAGGGAGCTGAGCAGACAGCTCAGGCAGAGCTCTCCCTCGCCAGCCGCCCGCCCGCCCAGCAACCTCTGAACCACCAGGAAGAAAGAGGACCTCCCCCCCCCCAGCATTCCCAAAGGTAAGGAGGCTGGGGGGGAGGTTAAATAAAAAAAAATGTGTTAATGTGAGTGTGTGTATATTAATGTGTGTGTGTGTGTGTGCCTAGGGCAGCACAAAACCAGGATACACCACTGACTCCGATGATGCTTTGCATGCCTTTAGAATGCGTTCATAATGACAAAGCATAATGGAAGCTGTAGTTGTGAAACATCTGGGGAATCTACTTTTTAGGCACCCCTGCTCTAAGCACATATTTCCAGAAAATAGCTGAAAAAAAAGGTTCTTAGATTTCAAACATTTTGCCAAGTTTTTCAACAGGCACAGTCATTGGTTGCTCTCGGTTTAACCAAGGTTGCAAGTGGAAGAGTTACTAGGAGGTAAGATATAAGGTTCTTATTTCCCTTTCCAAATTGTTTTGGTATTCAGATATTGGACAATAACCACAAGACATGACATCAAGCTACTAGAACATGGTGCAAGACACAAAAATAGGATCAGTGTGCTGAAAATTATCCTCTAAGGCTAAGAACGTTGGGTTAACCATAGTGTATCACTAAACAAAGTGTTCATTTCTATGTGATTTTTATATATGCATAGTACACTTGTTATACAGATATTACAAAAGGGAGGAGGGGTGCAATACATAAAATGGAGACTTGTGCTCCTGTATATATACTCACAGTTATATTTAAACAATCAATGTGTCAAACTAGAATAAATGCATTGGCTGATGATTCAATCAGATATCAATATATTGTGTTAATAGTAAGTGGGTATACAAAACGATATTAGAACATTACATATAATGATTAATGTGAGACTTATTGTTGCGATGCCTTACAATGTGTTCACTGATATATAGCTGTGCATATAATACAAAAACAAGTCAAATTTAATATATTCTTTGCTCAGTTTGAGGTTCCTAATCAAGTAAAAGCAATGAAAAAGCATAGCACTCATCTGCAGCAAAGATAAGACATCATGGACAGATTCAATATGAATTTCAAATTGAGATGGACATTTTAGTATGAATCAATTTCTAGCTGTATAATGTCAATAAAATAATACCAGTTTTTTATTATTTGTTTAGGCTTTAGTTTACTTACTCATGCATTTATTCAACATTTGCCTACGGCAATCTACCTAAAATTAGTTCCAAAGAAAATTAAATAGCTATATTCTACATGAGAGATTCAAAAAAATCTTTGAATCATACTGTCATGCTGACAGTCATTAGTACTTGCTTGAAGGGGGAAATTGTTTTTTTTTTTTTTTTTACAACATCTGGGATGACAAAATATATAAGACAATATACAGACAACCACATAAAGTCTGATAAATGTTTTAAAAGGAATTATTATTTTAATAACAAATATTTTATTTTCATATTCTCTCCTTTTTAACACAATATGCATCTAAGGCACTTGTTCATTTGCTCATTATTTTTTGTTTGGATTATTGCATCCCACTTTTAAAACCCCCACCCCCTCTTCAGGCCTCTATTGTTCCACTGCAAACTATACTAAATGATACTACTACATTATCCTCTTTAGCCATTGCTTCTCACTTACCTCACAGCAAATATTTACAATGTCTTCATGCATCCCCTGGGATTGACTTTGAATAACTGACATTAACCTACAACGCTCTCAATAACACTTCCCCAGTTAGATTTTTCTTTTCATAAACCTCAAGAACACATCTCTAGATCTTTCCATTTTATCACACCTGCATATCCAACTCTGAGTTACATGGTTTCTTGAAGGCTCTACCATTCCTTGGAAATGCCCTAGCAAATATACTCAGCATAACAGGAAATTGCAGAACATTGTTTTTCTTAAAGAAAAACTCCAACACCATAACCACTGTAGCTTGCTATAGCAGTTATTGTGCTAGGTGTGCCCTGGCACCACCCCCATTGTAAGTAGCCAAAATGTGAACAAGGTGGATTTAATCCTGCAATATAAGCGTTGTTGTTTCAAAACAAAATATGATTTATTTTTTACATTGCAGAGTTAAAAGGATATGGCTACTGCATGCAGACCATTTTATTGAGATGTAGGCAGTCTTGTTGACTATAGTGCCCCTATGAGTACATTTAGCCTTTCTTATGATGATATAGATAATGAAACATTCATTCATAAATTACAAACAAAGGAAGATTTAGCTCTGAGAAAACACTGGTGTAATAGAGATAGGCAGCTCAACAAACATTTCCGTAAGTCTCTCTAATTCGATAATCAGAAGTGTACCGGAAGTTGTGCCTTGGGATTTCCTTTAAAGTTTGTGATCTAAAATAATAAGAGTGGAACAGAGGAGAACTTGATGGTGTAGTATGCCGCAGTCAAATGAGATTAAGATTAAGAAATTCACTTACAATTTTATAGAGCTCAAAATAAGCTCCACTTCATGCTCTTGAGGTGTAAAATCCCTGCTTGTGTATAATAAATGTATTTCTTGGTCCACGAGACACCAAGTTTGGACAAGTTTGGACAAATAAATATACATCTTATCTTTTCATATTAGGAACATCAAAGGAGTGGGTGTTCTTTGATGCTTGGGTCCAATAAAATTGCCTACTTTTTTGGAACATCTTGGAGTGCCTGGATTCTTTTTCTACACTTAAGTTGATATTTGGTCCCTTTGGTACTGGGGCTGATCCAGTTTATTGCACCCAGGAGTCCAGGACGAGGGTTTGAGTGCATTTCTATCACCTATGCACAGTATTATATGTCATGACTTATTTCTCAAAATTATTCTACTTGCACTATATAGACCAAATTTCAACAAAAAGACATATAAGACAAAATATATATAAAACAATCAATGGAAGTTATGGATAATTATGCATTATACTTACATGGCAAGATAAATATTTAGCTGATTTTATATCATATTCACATATAGTATAGATTAATGTACACAGTGGATTATTTTAAGTTTTATATAGTAGTTAGAATCTGAAAATAATGTGAGATAGCCCTTTCATTATTTAGGCCATATGGTTTTCTAGTTTGCAAGTAAATATCAAATATACATCTTTCTTTACAGAGTGGATTGAATACATTCCAACCTCTCAAACCCAATTTGCAATGTACAAAACCTTTGAAGTAAAAATAATTTAGATTTTCTCCATTACATCTTAGAAAGAGTGCATTAACAGATGCTTTTCTTTTTTATATATATCCAGGAAATGCTCACTAGTGATGTTGCGAACACCGTTCGCGAACCGGGCAAACCGCCATAGACTTCAATAGGCAGGCGAATTTTAAAACCCACAGGGACTCTTTCTGGCCACAATAGTGATTGAGGGGGGGAGACCTACTCTCCTTCCCCCCCGGCACCAACCCCTGTGCGGCAGCTGGGGGCCATAAAGATAATGAGGGGGGGACCTACGGTCTTCCCCCCAGGCCCCCACCCCTGAGCGGTGGGTGGGTGCCATAAAGATAATGAGGGGGGGGACCTACTGTCCTCCCCCTCTCCGGCCCCCACCCCTGGGCGGCGGGTGGGGGCCATAATGATAATGAGGGGGGGACCTACTGTCCTCCCCCACCGGCCCCCACCCCTGGGTGGCAGGTGGGGGCCATAAAGATAATGAGGGGGGGACCTACTGTCCTCCCCCTCTCCGGCCCCCACCCCTGTGCAGCAGGTGGGGGCCATAAAGATAATGAGGTGGGGACCTACTGTCCTCCCCCCCAGGCCCCCACCCCTGGGCGGCGGGTGGGTGCCATAAAGATAATGAGGGGGGACCTACTGTCCTCCCCCTCTCCGGCCCACACCCCTGGGCGGCAGGTGGGGGCCATAATGATAATGAGGGGGGGACCTACTGTCCTCCCCCACCGCCCCCCACCCCTGGGAGGCAGGTGGGGGCCATAAAGATAATGAGGGAGGGACCTACTGTCCTCCCCCTCTCCGGCCCCCACCCCTGTACGGTGGGTGGGGGCCCTAAAAAAACAATAAGGGGGTCTGCTGTCCCCCCGGGCCCGACCCCTGAGCGGTGGGTGGGGGCCTTAAAGATAATGAGGGGGGGACCTACTGTCCTCCCCCTCTCCGGCCCCCACCCCTGGGTGGTGGGTGGGGGCCATAATGATAATGAGGGGGGGGATCTACTGTCCTCCCCCTCTCTGGCCCCCACCCCTGTACGGCGGGTGGGGGCCCTAAAAAAACAATAAGGGGGGGACCTACTGTCCCTCCCGGGCTCCACCCCTGAGCGGTGGGTGGGGGCCCTAAATACTAATAAGGGGGGACCTGATGTCCTCCCCCTGGCCCACACCCCTGAGCAGCGGGTGGGGGCCCTAAATACAAATGGGGGGGACCCTAGTCACCCTTCCTCCACCCAAAACAAAATTATCCCCCTACCCACCCCCCTCACCCTAAAAATAATGAGGGAGGGACCTTTAACTAAGAACCTGTAAAAATAATAAAAAAAAAACAACTTACCATTCAATGTTTTCTTTCTTCTAAAATCTTCTTTTTTCAGCCCCAAAAAGGCAAATAAAAAAACATAATAACCGACGCAATAAAAAAAAAAAAAAATAAATAAATAATAATCCATCTTCACCCATGGAGGGCTCTGCGCAGACTGAGCTCTGCAGGGCGGGGGAAGGCTTATAAAGCCTTGCCACACCCTGCAATTAGGCTTAAGCCAATCAGAGTGCTTGACATCCATCCAATCACAGTGCTCTGTGTCATTTTACACAGCGTGGGAAAGTTCTTTGGAATTTTTTTTTTTTTTTACAATGTCTTCATGCATCCCCTGGGATTGACTTTGAATAACTGACATTAACCTACAACACTCTCAATAACACTTCCCCAGTTAGATTTTTCTTTTCATAAACCTCAAGAACACATCTCTAGATCTTTCCATTTTATCACACCTGCATATCCAACTCTGAGTTACATGGTTTCTTGAAGGCTCTACCATTCCTTGGAAATGCCCTAGCAAATATACTCAGCATAACAGGAAATTGCAGAACATTGTTTTTCTTAAAGAAAAACTCCAACACCATAACCACTGTAGCTTGCTATAGCAGTTATTGTGCTAGGTGTGCCCTGGCACCACCCCCATTGTAAGTAGCCAAAATGTGAACAAGGTGGATTTAATCCTGCAATATAAGCGTTGTTGTTTCAAAACAAAATATGATTTATTTTTTACATTGCAGAGTTAAAAGGATATGGCTACTGCATGCAGACCATTTTATTGAGATGTAGGCAGTCTTGTTGACTATAGTGCCCCTATGAGTACATTTAGCCTTTCTTATGATGATATAGATAATGAAACATTCATTCATAAATTACAAACAAAGGAAGATTTAGCTCTGAGAAAACACTGGTGTAATAGAGATAGGCAGCTCAACAAACATTTCCGTAAGTCTCTCTAATTCGATAATCAGAAGTGTACCGGAAGTTGTGCCTTGGGATTTCCTTTAAAGTTTGTGATCTAAAATAATAAGAGTGGAACAGAGGAGAACTTGATGGTGTAGTATGCCGCAGTCAAATGAGATTAAGATTAAGAAATTCACTTACAATTTTATAGAGCTCAAAATAAGCTCCACTTCATGCTCTTGAGGTGTAAAATCCCTGCTTGTGTATAATAAATGTATTTCTTGGTCCACGAGACACCAAGTTTGGACAAGTTTGGACAAATAAATATACATCTTATCTTTTCATATTAGGAACATCAAAGGAGTGGGTGTTCTTTGATGCTTGGGTCCAATAAAATTGCCTACTTTTTTGGAACATCTTGGAGTGCCTGGATTCTTTTTCTACACTTAAGTTGATATTTGGTCCCTTTGGTACTGGGGCTGATCCAGTTTATTGCACCCAGGAGTCCAGGACGAGGGTTTGAGTGCATTTCTATCACCTATGCACAGTATTATATGTCATGACTTATTTCTCAAAATTATTCTACTTGCACTATATAGACCAAATTTCAACAAAAAGACATATAAGACAAAATATATATAAAACAATCAATGGAAGTTATGGATAATTATGCATTATACTTACATGGCAAGATAAATATTTAGCTGATTTTATATCATATTCACATATAGTATAGATTAATGTACACAGTGGATTATTTTAAGTTTTATATAGTAGTTAGAATCTGAAAATAATGTGAGATAGCCCTTTCATTATTTAGGCCATATGGTTTTCTAGTTTGCAAGTAAATATCAAATATACATCTTTCTTTACAGAGTGGATTGAATACATTCCAACCTCTCAAACCCAATTTGCAATGTACAAAACCTTTGAAGTAAAAATAATTTAGATTTTCTCCATTACATCTTAGAAAGAGTGCATTAACAGATGCTTTTCTTTTTTATATATATCCAGGAAATGCTCACTAGTGATGTTGCGAACACCGTTCGCGAACCGGGCAAACCGCCATAGACTTCAATAGGCAGGCGAATTTTAAAACCCACAGGGACTCTTTCTGGCCACAATAGTGATTGAGGGGGGGAGACCTACTCTCCTTCCCCCCCGGCACCAACCCCTGTGCGGCAGCTGGGGGCCATAAAGATAATGAGGGGGGGACCTACGGTCTTCCCCCCAGGCCCCCACCCCTGAGCGGTGGGTGGGTGCCATAAAGATAATGAGGGGGGGGACCTACTGTCCTCCCCCTCTCCGGCCCCCACCCCTGGGCGGCGGGTGGGGGCCATAATGATAATGAGGGGGGGACCTACTGTCCTCCCCCACCGGCCCCCACCCCTGGGTGGCAGGTGGGGGCCATAAAGATAATGAGGGGGGGACCTACTGTCCTCCCCCTCTCCGGCCCCCACCCCTGTGCAGCAGGTGGGGGCCATAAAGATAATGAGGTGGGGACCTACTGTCCTCCCCCCCAGGCCCCCACCCCTGGGCGGCGGGTGGGTGCCATAAAGATAATGAGGGGGGACCTACTGTCCTCCCCCTCTCCGGCCCACACCCCTGGGCGGCAGGTGGGGGCCATAATGATAATGAGGGGGGGACCTACTGTCCTCCCCCACCGCCCCCCACCCCTGGGAGGCAGGTGGGGGCCATAAAGATAATGAGGGAGGGACCTACTGTCCTCCCCCTCTCCGGCCCCCACCCCTGTACGGTGGGTGGTGGCCCTAAAAAAACAATAAGGGGGTCTGCTGTCCCCCCGGGCCCGACCCCTGAGCGGTGGGTGGGGGCCTTAAAGATAATGAGGGGGGGACCTACTGTCCTCCCCCTCTCCGGCCCCCACCCCTGGGTGGTGGGTGGGGGCCATAATGATAATGAGGGGGGGGATCTACTGTCCTCCCCCTCTCTGGCCCCCACCCCTGTACGGCGGGTGGGGGCCCTAAAAAAACAATAAGGGGGGGACCTACTGTCCCTCCCGGGCTCCACCCCTGAGCGGTGGGTGGGGGCCCTAAATACTAATAAGGGGGGACCTGATGTCCTCCCCCTGGCCCACACCCCTGAGCAGCGGGTGGGGGCCCTAAATACAAATGGGGGGGACCCTAGTCACCCTTCCTCCACCCAAAACAAAATTATCCCCCTACCCACCCCCCTCACCCTAAAAATAATGAGGGAGGGACCTTTAACTAAGAACCTGTAAAAATAATAAAAAAAAAACAACTTACCATTCAATGTTTTCTTTCTTCTAAAATCTTCTTTTTTCAGCCCCAAAAAGGCAAATAAAAAAACATAATAACCGACGCAATAAAAAATAAATAAATAAATAAATAATAATCCATCTTCACCCATGGAGGGCTCTGCGCAGACTGAGCTCTGCAGGGCGGGGGAAGGCTTATAAAGCCTTGCCACACCCTGCAATTAGGCTTAAGCCAATCAGAGTGCTTGACATCCATCCAATCACAGTGCTCTGTGTCATTTTACACAGCGTGGGAAAGTTCTTTGGAATTTTCCCACGATGTGTAAAATGACACAGAGCACTGTGATTGGATGGATTTCAAGCCCACCAATCAGAGTGCTCTTTGTCATTTTACACAGCGTGGGAAAATTCCAAAGAACTTTCCCACGCTGTGTAAAATGACACAGAGCACTGTGATTGGATGGATTTCAAGCCATCCAATCAGAGTGCTCTGTGTCATTTTACACAGCGTGGGGAAGTTCTTTGGAATTTTCCCACGATGTGTAAAATGACAAAGAGCACTCTGATTGGCTTAAACCAGCCAATCAGAGTGTTCTTAGCCTAATTGCAGGGCGGGGCAAGGCTTTATAAGCCTTCCCCCACCCTGCAGAGCTCAGTCTGCGCGGAGCCCTCCATGGGTGAAGATGGATTATTATTATTTTTTTAGTGCGTCGGGGTATTATGGTTTTTTATTTGGCCTTTTTTGGGGCTGAAAAAAGAAGATTTTAGAAGAAAGAAAACATCGAATGGTAAATAGTTTTTTTCTAATTTTTATTAAAGGTTCTTAGTTAAATGTCCTCCCCTCATTATTTTTAGGGTGAGGAGGTAAGGTAGGGGGATCATTTTTTTGGGGGGCGGGGAAGGGGGGACTAGGGTCCCCCCCATTTGTATTTAGAGCCCCCACCCGCCGCTCAGGGGTGGGGGCCAGGGGGAGGACATTAGGTCTCCCCTTATTAGTATTTAGGGCCCCCACCCACCGCTCAGGGGTGGGGCCAGGGGGGACAGCAGGCCCCCCCTTATTGTTTTTTTAGGGCCCCCACTGACCGCTCAGGGGTGGGGGACGGGGGGACAGTAGGTCCCCCCTTATTGTTTTTTTAGGGCCCCCACCCACCGCTCAGGGGTGGGGGACGGGGGTGGACAGTAGGTCCCCCCTTATTGTTTTTTTTAGGGCCCCCATCCACCGCTCAGGGGTGGGGGCGGGGGGGGACATTAGGTCCCCCCCTTATTGTTTTTTTTAGAACCCCACCCACCGCTCAGGGGTGGGGGCCAGGGGGGAGGACAGTAGGTCCCCCCTCATTATTTTTATGGCCCCCACCCACCACTCAGGGGTGGGGGTGGGGGGGAGGACAGTAGGTCCCCCCTCATTATTTTTATGGCCCCCACCCAACGCTCATGGGTGGGGGCGGGGGGGAGGACAGTAGGACCCCCATTGTGATTTATGGCCCCCCCCTGCACTGAACAGTGGTGGGGGCCAGGGGGGAGGACTGTAGGTCCCCCTTATTGTTTTTTTAGGGCCCCCACCCACCGCTCAGGGGTGGGGGCTGGGGGGGACAGTAGGTCCCCCTTTATTGTTTTTTTAGGGCCCCCACCCACCGCTCAGGGGTGGGGGCCGGGTGGGGGCATTAGGTCCCCCCCTCATTATTTTTATTCCCCTATATAACAATGTTTGGTATTTAGTGAATATTCCCCGGTATAACAATGTTTTACATTTAGTGTTTATTCCCCTATATAACAATGTTTTGCATTTATTGAATATAGGGGAATATTCACTAAATGCAAAACATTGTTATATAGGGGATTATTCACTAAATGCTAAACATTGTTATATAGGGGAATATACACTAAATGCAAAACACTGTTATATAGGGGAATATTCACTAAATGTCAAACATTGTTATACAGGGGGATATTCACTAAATACCAAACATTGTTATATAGGGGAATATTCACTAAATGTCAAACATTGTTATATTCCACTATATAACAATGTTTTGCATTTAGTGAATATTCCCCAATATAACAATGTTTTGCATTTAGTGAATATTCCCCTATATAACAATGTTTTGCATTTAGTGAATATTCCCCTGTATAACAATGTTTGGCATTTAGTGAATATCCCCCTATATAACAATGGTTTGCATTTAGTGAATATTCCCTTATATAACAATGTTTTGCATTTAGTGAATATTCCCCTATATAACAATGTTTTGCATTTAGTGAATATAGGGGAATATTCACTAAATGCCAAACATTGTTATATAGGAGAATATTCACTAAATGCCAAACATTGTTATATAAGGGAATATTCACTAAATGCAAAACATTGTTATATAGGGGAATATTCACTAAATGCAAAACATTGTTATATAGGGGAATATTCACTAAATGCCAAACATTGTTATACAGGGGAATATTCACTAAATGCTAAACATTGTTATATAGGGGAATATTCAATAAATGCAAAACATTGTTATATAGTGGAATATTCACTAAATGCCAAACATTGTTATACAGGGGAATATTCACTAAATGCAAAACATTGTTATATAGGGGAATATTCACTAAATGCCAAACAATGTTATATTCCCCTATATAACAATGCTTGGCATTTAGTGAATATTCCCCTATATAACAATGTTTGGCATTTAGTGAATATTCCCCTATGTAACAATGTTTGGCATTTAGTGAATATTCCCCTGTATAACAATGTTATTGCAGCTTCCGAATGAATCTAAATTGTATGCTGTCCAGTAGGTGGGAGGGTCTGCTAGGGAGGGTCTGCTGCTGATTGGCTGTAATGTGTCTGCTGACTGTGAGGTACAGGGTCAAAGTTTACTCAATGATGATGAATAGGGGGCGGACCGAACATCGCCTCTGTTCATCCGCGGCGGCAAATGCGAACATCCTATGTTCGCCGGGAACTATTCACCGGCGAATAGTTCGGGACATCACTAATGCTCACATATTCTGTTCTTCAATTCTCTTTCAAAGCTACCTACGTATTGGACAACACAATTGTAGATTATACTAGCTTTAGTGTAACTATAATCTTAATTTTATTAATGACAGGAGGCGAATATTTGCTTAAGTCTCTCTTTACTAGAACTCCACAGCAGCACATTAACAGAGAGATAAACACCAAAGACAAAAACATAAGGTATCTATATAAGGCTCCTCCTAAACCACCATTTCCTCTTTCACGCTGCGACAACGTAACGTACACAACAATGACAATAACTAAATAAAGAAAAATTCACAACATAACGATGAATGTCATCTGGAAAAACTTCGGATAATGGATGAACTTGATCTTTAACCCGCCAAACGGCCGATCCTATGAACTGAAGTCGAACCATTAAACTGAAACGAAATAAACAGAATCGAAAACACTGATTAGTGAACGAAATGTACTGATAAAACATAAATCCCACGATCCAGTACTGATAGAATAAAGACACGAAATCCATACTAATGACCGTCAATACAGTATAACATGCACTTCCCACAACATCACCCCAGACTAACCAACCTAGCCCAGATAATCAGACAAATCAACAGAAATACAATCAATGCAATCCATCCAAAACAAGGGGGGGAAGAAATCAAATTGGGTGGGAAATATTCGCCTCCTGTCATTAATAAAATTAAGATTATAGTTACACTAAAGCTAGTATAATCTACAATTTTATAGCATGACAGGAGGCTTCATATTTGCTGTTTTAACGCTCCGACAGCAAAGCAAAAGAAGCATGTTCCGACGGTCTAAAGTAAAATAGGCGAAAAAACTCTACACGGGACCCGTCCGCCGAACGCAAAATGTCCTGAAGGGAAGCGCTCGCCAAAAAAGCTCCGGAAGCTGCGGCGCCCCTAACCAAAAGTGCTCCAAAGGTCGCATCCACGCCCGCCAGAGCCAAAAGACATCTAATCCATTGCGCCAGTGCCTTCGCTACACGAAGCTTAGGCGAGTCCTAGAAGTAAGGGCATGATACAACCGTCGATTCCGACTTGGTATGTCTAAGCACCTTGACGGAGATCCCCTCTGGAGAAAAACGAGAAAGCGCCGACATCAAAGGCCCGGACATCCGAAACACGTCTGAACGAGACCAGACACAACAAGAGGGCAAATTTCGCTGAAAGCTGGCGAAGAGAAAGTTCCTGGTTATCAGGCCAATTCCGAAAGAACGCCAAAACCAAACGCACGTCCCAGAGGGAAGAATACTTGGGCGCCGGAGGGCGCACCAGTCTCATTCCACGTAGGAGCCTGCAGACTAGCGGATCCTGGCCGATGGGGAAAAACTCGAAGCGGGACATGTGCCATCGAGATAGCTGATCTAACCACGATAACCGAGCGATATGACCGACCCAGGTCAAAGAGATGAGACAAGAAATTCAGCACGCTAGATACAGGACCCGTAAAGGGATCGGTATCCCGTTCCAAGCACCAGCGACACCAGGAGCTCCATGTTGAGAGATAACACCTCATCCCAGAGGCCCAGGAATCCCAGAGAAGGCCACTAGCCGACTGCGATAATGCCTCGACATTCCAGGCACCCCTGAAAGAGTCCAGGGTCATCCCGAATATCGCCTTGCTGTTCCAGGCGGATATATGCAGGAGGCACCAGCTCAATCCGGCCTGCACGTCCGAGGCCAGGGAGATCATCTGGTCCTAAGAGGGTCTCTTGCGTAGAGAGTGCGCCTTCAGCCGCTGCATGGCCCTGTAATGTAGTGGGCCCGGGTATAACGCCTGTATCGAGGCCAAGAGGAGACCCACCACGCGAGCCAACCTCCAGAGGGGAGTCCGGTCTTGTCGAAAACACGTCTGATCTCCTTCCAAATGGCCGTTATCTTCGCCACAGGCAGGCGGAGAATGCCGTCTTGCGCAACGACTACGAAACCCAAGAATTCCCCATTCTGCGCAGGCTCAAAGGCCGATTTCTTCAGAATGACCACGAACCCCATGCATTCCAACGAGGAAAACGCAGAGCGCGTCCGAAATCTGAGCCCGGCGGGGTCCTCGCAAAGATAAGCAAGTCGTCCAGATAGATGATGCAGCGTACGGCCTCTGATCTGAATTGGGTGACCACCGGTTTCAGGAGCTTGGTGAAGCACCAAGGGGCCGAGCTGAGGCCGAAGGGGAGGCATGGGAATTGGTACGGAGAGTCTTTCCATACGAATCAGAGGGGACTGCGACAGGCCCCGTCCACCGGGACGGAGAGGTAAGCGTCTTCTAGGTCCAGTCTCGTGACCCGGTCTACTGGCCAGAGAAGGCATCTAAGAAGGTGAATGCCCTCAATCTCGAAGTGGTTGTATACCACAAAGGCGTTCATTTCTCCTAAATTGATCACTGGACGGAATTCTACAGACTTCTCCCTTACCAGGAGAAAATCGAGCTGACGAAACCCCCCAAATCCGGGGCCTGTAGGACCGCGCCTTTGGCTAGCGGAGCTCGAACTTCCACCTCCAACAAGGGCTGTTGGCCTCTTGTGATGACGGGGATCCTCGGGCGTCCAACCTGTGTAGGGGAAGAGTGGAAGTCTGTGACCTAACTCCGCACTGTCCCAAGGACCCATACGTCTGAAGGTAACCGTGGGCGGAAGACCTTCCCGATCGAAGACTTCGCTTTGTCCCGGGAGGTAAACAGAATAACCTGTTTCTGCAGTTCCTCAACGAAAGGCTCCCTGAACAGCAGACCTTTAGCCAGGGGACCCACATCTTCGGCTCCCAAATCCGACAGCTTGTTGTCCATATGGAAGAGTGCCGTCTTCCTGGGTTTCGTGCAAAGGGCCACAGTGGCACTGCCCAGCAGGCAAATGGAACAAAGTGCCCAGTCCCTCATGGTGGCTGGGTCCAGAGCCCTACCGTCTATGAAGGCCTCGTCTGTTAGGGCCAACATCCGGGGTAACCGCCACCCTGTCCGGCAGTACCGGTCTGGGGCATTCCGCCCGCAGCTTCTTGCAGGCCTCACTTCCAAGGGGTCTACGGACCCAGTAGCGCACGAATTGTGCCAAGTGGTCGGGCAGTGACTAGTCCGAGGACCTGGGGCGTCGGATAGATTGAGGCTCTAACAGAGGTTCTCCAGTAGTGCCCAAAAGGGTATCGTCCCCCAACATTGTCGTGGGGGCCCTAGTCGGTGGTGCGTCTTCCTCTTCCCAGCGTCCACCGGGACCCTCGCCAAGGTCCTCAACCCAAACATCTTCTCCATCTGAGGGAGGCTGGTCTGCCCGCCACACATCCAGCGCGGCCAAGGTGGGGGGTAAGGAGGCCTCCTCCCCTGCGCCCGATAGGCGGTGGCGCCTGGCCGGCGAGGTTGTCAACCTCAAACCACGTCACTTCGCCGGAGTCTTGCCCGTCCGGGAGCGTGGTTCAGGGTCTTCACCCTTTCAATAGCGCGTTCGCGCACTTGCCTGCTCTCGCACCTGAGAGTCTGACTCATCCGAGTCTTCTGCCAAATGAGGGGTTCCACACACACCCCTGTCCGTATGTGGTTGAGGGAGGGCCCTAGCCAGGGCTTTTTCAACAGATGCGGTCACAGCCGCCTTAAGTAAAGCCTGCAAATTCTGCTCCTGTGCAGAGGCGTCCATAAAGTCTGAGTCTATGATACTTGATACCTACGAAGCTAGAAAACAGGTATCATTAGCAGGCAAAAGGGGCAGCACCCCTAGTGTTGGCAGAGGCAAGTAATAATGCATGCAGGCTCAACAAACCGTATCCAGGGTATGGAGCCACCAGTCCAATAGCATGCATAGTATGGCACAGACAAAGCAGGCCAATCAAGGGGCACAGACAAAGCAGGCCAATCACGGGGCACAGACAAAGCAGGCCAATCAAGGGGCACAGACAAAGCAGGCCAATTATAAAGGCACAGACAAGGCAGGCCAGTATAAGGGTACGGGCGGTACCGACCCAGAGGTATAATGCAGACGGAAACCTAGATCCTTTTAGACATGTAGTAGAATCTTGACTATTAGGATGCACGGTAGAGACGAAGCTGGGTCCTTATAGGCAAGGTTCTTCAAGATAGCGAAACACTTTAGTTTTGATATGGTTGTGCCTAATCCATTAGGCCATAAAATACGAGAGCCATGCTCAACCACCCAGATGGGGCCTGAACCCACAATCCCTGGCTTTGGACGCCAGTGCGACCTCCATCAGGCAACTGAGGCTTGATTAGAGCAGTCCTAGTTCAATAAGTGGGTAAGGACATCAGGCAGGGACACCTGCAGGAGGCACGCAGTGCCATGTGGAAGTCAGGAAAACCAGTAAACCGTAAAACCATGTCCATAGAAAAACATGCAGGGCAAGCACACATGCAAAGAATCGAAAACTAAAGTCTATTGCTTAGTTACTTGGGGAAGTGAGGGGGATTGAATCTGCGACCCTCATATATGGGGCATAATTTATGATGCAAGGGCTCACAGAGCTGCCTCACATGGACAGAAAAGAAAGCTGTCACCAAAAAATATGCACCCCCAAACCGCCCAGGAGATGGGGAAACACACTGGACCAACTAGTCACTGTACCTTTAATAAGGCAGTGACGCGCGCGGCAAACACAGTGGAGAGCCGCGCACCCGCTGCCCGACCACGCGGTCGCGGGGAGGGTGACCGGGAGCGGAGGCTCCCACGGCAAATGAGTAGATCCCTGCTCCGTCCCCACTCTGATAACAGTGTTAGCGAGTGAGCGGGGACGCGGACAGGGTAAAGAACAAAACGGGGATTCCCGCGGGCGGGAATCAAAGGCAACACACGAGGGACCGCAGGAGTCTTTCTCCGCGGTCCCGGCGGTCGGCACGGGGAGCGGTCAGAAGACCGCTTCTCGGGGGACCACCACGGCCAATAAGCTAGAGGAAACCAAACAATAAAGCCAACAGGGTAAAACAAAACTCCCAAGGAAAAAACAGGCACAAAAGAAATAAACACGTGGTAAACTACCAGTAATCTGTATAAATAAAGACATGGTAATCTATCCGTAATCTGTATAAATAAAGACATGGCAAACTACCAGTAATCTGTATAAATAAACACATGGCAAACTACCATCAATCTGTATAAATAAACACATGGCAAACTACCATCAATCTGTATAAATAAACACATGGCAAACTACCATCCATCTGTATAAATAAACACATGGCAAACTACCATCAATCTGTATAACTAAACACATGGCAAACTACCAGTAATCTGTATAAATAAACACATGGCAAACTACCAGTAATCTGTATAACTAAACACATGGCAAACTACCAGTAATCTGTATAACTAAACACATGGCAAACTACAAGTAATCTGTATAACTAAACACATGGCAAACTACCAGTAATCTGTATAACTAAACACATGGCAAACTACCAGTAATCTGTATAACTAAACACATGGCAAACTACCAGTAATCTGTATAACTAAACACATGGCAAACTACCAGTAATCTGTATAACTAAACACATGGCAAACTACCAGTAATCTGTATAACTAAACACATGGCAATCTACCAGTAATCTGTATAACTAAACACATGGCAATCTACCAGTAATCTGTATAACTAAACACATGGCAATCTACCAGTAATCTGTATAACTAAACACATGGCAATCTACCAGTAATCTGTATAACTAAACACATGGCAAATTACCAGTAATCTGTATAACTAAACACATGGCAATCTACCAGTAATCTGTATAACTAAACACATGGCAATCTACCAGTAATCTGTAAAACTAAACACATGGCAAACTACCAGTAATCTGTATAACTAAACACATGGAAAACTGTCAGTAATCTGTCTAAATAAACACATGGCAAACTACCAGTAATCTGTCTAAATAAACACATGGCAAACTACCAGTAATGTAAAGGAAACATTCCCCAAAGAAAATAAAAGAGCCAGAAAGGCACATAAATCTCACAACCAAGCATAGTTCATAACAACTATAAATAAATCACACTAAATCCCAAAGCCACCCACTAGAAGCAGGAGGCAGTGGTACTCTGACCTGTACTGATGCAGAGCAGCAAAGAAAGAGGAAATGGTGGTTTAGGAGGAGCCTTATATAGATACCTTATGTTTTTGTCTTTGGTGTTTATCTCTCTGTTAATGTGCTGCTGTGGAGTTCTAGTAAAGAGAGACTTAAGCAAATATGAAGCCTCCTGTCATGCTATAAAATTACTGCATGACAGAAAGTAAATCACAGTGATTGAATCGAAGTTCATGTAATCTTGTATTTCATATTTTTTCCCCATTACAGAAGAAGAAAAAAACTGTTGTTTTCTCTACCAAATTGTAAGATTTACACCTTGTTGTACCACATGTATACACTCCTTTATAGGAAAACTTAGCTTTCTTATTCCCTCTAGATTCTATATTTTATAATATGACTGAAAGATAAAAGATTGCCTGAAGTAGACATGTGTCTTAAAACAAGCTATACACCTGTCTTGCAAATGTTATCAAATTATTGATTCATTTTTACAATAGGGATATGAATTTTATAATCTCTATGTGATCATATAGTTTACCAAGTCTGGTAAAAAAAAAATAGGTTAGAGGCATAATTCCTTTCAAAGTCTTCCTAACTTTTCTTAAAAGCAACATTATAAACTCTCTCAATAGATGATTTTATGTTTAGATCTCCAAAATTGTGGACATATGTCAGGTGCTAGAAGAGGAAAGGATACTGCAAGAGAAGAACCCAAAAATATATATCCATAGTATATTTACTTTGTTCAGGGCTTGCCAAATATAGAAGGTAAATATTAAAAAAAATGTATGCTATAGAAATTCATTTCTTTATTGACTCATCATTCATTTCTAGACTCTGGGACTGATAATTGTTTGAGTTAGTTATAGATAAATGTGATAGCATTCCAGAAGGTTTCAGATCTTTAAAGAGTTGTATTTGCTTTGTGTATGTATTATTAAAGGGTTACTCCAACTCTTTTTAACAAAACTTTGTTTCTAATTTGTAATGTCCCTTTGGGCTTATTAAGTGTGTCTGATCCTCCTTATAATTCTTAAAAAATGCTAATAAGCATAAACTTGCCTGGAATCCAAAGGCAGACGAGACTCCACTAATTTTTCCACTTTCTGTCTGACGTCACTAATTTCCTCTATGTGGTCCACTCAAATGAGGAAAGCATTTGATTGGACTGATCTTTGAGCTCAGAGAGCATGAGAGTGCTTTGAGCTGAAGAAGGAGGAAGTGGAAGGTGGGTGTGTGGGTGCACAGAGGGTATGGATCAAAAGAAAAATACAAATCAGAATGCCGGGAGGCAAGGAGGGGTGAAAAAAGAATGCACAAGCAAGGGAGTGAGTTTCTCTTGCTGGCTTGCTCTCAGCGCTGCCTGCAAAAGTAAAAGCTCATTAGTGCACACAGATGTCAGATTTTTTTTTTCTTTTTTTTTTTCTGATTTTTTTTAACGGTGCATGTCAACGAGTTTCAATGACATATGTAAAAGATGCATCATGTCTGTATATAGGCTGAGGTTAAGTACATAAATTGTCAAGATGAACTGCACACAGTTTTATATTTTTTAAACAAGACATGGTACGAGAACTGGTATCAGTCCAAGCGCTTACGCCTAGGCTTATGTCCCCATTAAATGTTAAGCTAACATGCAATATCACTTACATATTGTAAGCACTTTCAGCATTATAAAGGAAAGTAAAATAATAGCTGATATCAAGAGATAAACAAGTTGAGACATTACTGCTGCATCTGTTAGTCAACCCATGGGGTATACGTAGCCCTAGTGAGTTTAAGGCATGCAGAGGCCTCAATTCATCATTTAGGCCGGTGGAAGGTAGGCCCTGTTCTTGCGCTTAGCCTTCCCGGACTTTGGGGGTTGGAAGAAAGGCATCTATCTGATCCTCTTAATGCCTCGGGTTGGTTTTCGGTCAGAATGTGGCCGGATGGTTGGTAATATGCGAGATATTTGCAGATTGTGTGTATCGAGATTGGGAGTCGACATAGATGCCGTCTGTTCAGCTCTGGTTCCAAGTCCCGCCCTCCGTCAGATGTTGTTTTTGCACAGAATTAACATTAGGAAACCTGGAACAATGTTCTGGGCTACCTACATCATAAGTGTAACTAGCCCGCAGAAGCACTGCACATACAGAGTAATTGCCCCATGACCACTTCTCAAAGCCAAAGTGGGCATGGAGCCTGGAGTAACCTTTTAATTTCTTTCTAAACGACAAAGTTAATTTACCAGAATGTTTTAATATTATGCTGACTAATCCTCTTTATTTAACCAATATGTGTTTGTGAACTCTGAAAAATAAAATTAACTGCAGAAATACAAGCCACATTTAACTCCATTTTGGTTTCCTATTGATCACTCTTGCAAATTCAGCCCTTTGCACCTGTCTGGCAACTAGAGACAGAGAGCACAGAGAGTCCAATGTGCATCCCGGCTGTGCAAGTTCTGAGCTGGGTAGTTATGCATATTTAATATACATATTGTACATACACATATACAGTTTAAAAAAAATCAGAACATCACAAGACAAAATGGTTTTCATAAATTGTAGGTGATTCTGAATATTTTATTCCAGAGTATAATTTCTGTAAACACATCTACTTTTCATTGTTTTTTTTATTAAATTCTTAAAGAACCAACCGCTTTCATTTCTTATTTCTACAATTATTAGTTTGCTACATCAGAACAGTTGGAGAAAAAAGTGGGCACTATATGAAAGTATTTGTATAGGGAAGTCAGAAGCTTGAGTTATATTCTATGTTTTTGACAATGGCTGTGTTTTGCAACACACATTTCATTGTAACTTTGTTTTATGTTAGTTTGATGGTAAAGGAAGCGTGGTGGCAGAAGGTCCAGAAATTAAGTGCAAATAATTTATGCTATTTTTTCTAATGCATTTGGATTCACAAAGCAGCTGGTCACAAATGCTAGAGGTAATCTGGCAGTTCATTATGCTATTTGACCTAGATTTATTATTTTGAGTTTTAAATGTACTTTATGTAAAATTTACATTCTTAATGAGACATATATTTCTAATACTAATTAAAAAAACAGAGCCATAAAAAGAATTTAAATCATTACCTTATTTTTTTTTTATTATTTTGTATTTTTTCCGTAATTTACTATTTGTTATGCATGGCGGAACTTAAAGCTGAATCATTCAAGCAGCAAGTAGGAGAGTCTGTTTGCCTTGTCTGTTGACCAGAGGGTAATGAAGGATTGTACAGATGAGGGAAAGCTAAAGGCATGTAATAAATGTTTCAAATGTTAATCTCCAGAAAGCCAGAATTTTGTTCTCAAACAGAATATTTGAAGTCTTATTACATAAAAAGTGCAATTTTAATTAAATAATTTAAATGTCTTTATTTATTGATTTTTGAAAAATATATATATAAATAATCAATAATGCAAAACTGTCTAAATGTAAAAAATGCATGATATACATGAATATGAATTTTATCTTATCGTAGAATGAGGCTTGCACATGACATATACCATATAAGCAATACATTGGAATAGTATTGAACAAAAGCATATATATATATGTATAATCTTCGATAACCCATAGGCCACTCACTTACTGGATACTCATTAAAGTTATGATCCAGATTAGTTAATCTAGTTAAAATAACGAACTGCAACCATATTTGAATTCCTATGTTAAAAAATTCCCTTACTTTGAAGTTTTTATATATATATTGAGCTATTGATTTATGGTACATGAAATTCTTTATAGTAGCTTTTATAGATCGTGAAGTAAAGTTTCATAATTTGGTTTAACCCCTTAAGGACCAAACTTCTGGAATAAAAAGGAATCATGACATGTCACACATGTCATGTGTCCTTAAGGGGTTAAACTGGTGTTTTATCATATTGCGATTAAACTTATGATATACTTTTCCTCTCTCATTAGTTCATGCTCCCGCAATCCCAGACGTCTCTTTGACATTTTTAATTCCCTTCTCCGCCCTGCTGTGGCCACCCTCCAAACTAACCTTACAGCTGATAGCTTTGCATATTACTTTACTGACAAGATTGAACAGCTAAGGAAACAATTCTCCCCTCCTTGCCGTTCTCTTTCTCAACCACACATAAATCATGCTTTCCCTACCCTTCAGACTTTCTCCCCAGCTACTGAACAAGAGGTGGCTGCACTTCTCCATTCCTCTCGCCCCACCACTTGCCCACTTGATCCTGTCCCATCTCACCTCATCAGATCTCTCTCCCCTTGTCTTGTGCCTATCCTAACACACATCTTTAACTGCTCTCTCTCTTCTGGCACTGTTCCTGCTGACCTTAAACATGCCACTGTAATACCTATCCTGAAAAAAACATCTCTTGACCCGTCCTCCCCCTCTAACTATCGTCCCATATCCCTGCTCCCTTACTCATCAAAGCTTTTGGAAAGACTTGTCTTTTCCCGTGTGTCTCACTTCCTTAATTCCAACTCTCTCCTTGACCCTCTTCAGTCTGGCTTCCGCCCTCTCCACTCTACTGAGACCGCTCTTATCAAAGTGACTAATGACCTAATCTCCGCTAAATCCAAAGGTCACTACTCCATACTAATTCTCCTTGACCTCTCTGCTGCCTTTGACACAGTTGATCATGCTCTCCTCCTTCAAACTCTTCAATCACTCGGTCTCTGTGACTCTGTCCTCTCTTGGTTTTCCTCCTATCTCTCCCAACGCTCATTTAGTGTCTCCTTTTCCAAGGATACCTCCTCCCCTCGCCCTGTCTCGGTTGGAGTTCCCCAAGGCTCTGTCCCTGGTCCCCTTCTATTTTCTCTTTATACTGCCTCTCTTGGAAAACGTATTGCCTCTTTTGGATTCAACTACCACCTGTACGCTGATGACACTCAGATATACCTCTCCTCACAGGACCTCTCCCCGGCCGTCCTGCAACGTGTCACTGCTTGCCTCTCTTCCATCTCTGACTGGATGTCATCACGCTTTCTCAAACTTAACCTCTCTAAAACTGAACTCCTTGTCTTTCCTCCTCCTAATACTGATCCTCCTCTCTCACTCTCCCTTCAAGTCAGTGATATCCACATAAGTCCATCCCTACAAGCGCACTGTCTTGGCGTCATACTTGACTCTGGTCTCACCTTTGAGTCTCACATCCAGTTTGTTGCCAAGTCCTGTAGGTTCCAACTCAAAAACATAGCCCGCATCCGCCCCTTTCTTACGCAAGATGCTACCAAGGAGCTTGTCCATGCACTAGTAATTTCCCGCATGGATTACTGTAACCCTCTCCTGATTGGTCTCCCCAAAAGCCGTACTGCCCCTCTACAGTCTGTAATGAATGCTGCAGCTAGACTGATTTTCCTATCCAGTCGGTCCTCTCACACCTCACCCCTCTGCCAGTCCTTACATTGGCTCCCTGTATCCTATAGGAGTCAATTCAAAGTGCTAACTCATACATTTAAAGCACTGAACAATTCCAGCCCCTCTTATATCTCTTCACTGATCCAGAGGTATGCCCCTCCTCGTACCCTCCGCTCTGCCCGCGACCACCTCCTGACCGCTGCTCGCACCCGTACGGCCAACTCACGCTTGCAGGACCTCTCACGGGCGGCTCCTCTCCTATGGAATAACTTGCCTACTGCCATCAGACTCTCCCCTAGTCTTCAATCATTTAAGAAGGGCCTTAAAACCCATCTCTTCAGGAAAGCGTATGGCCTCCCAGAGTAATCTCTCCCTTACATACCTGTCTCTTGCTCTCCTATGGGATAGTGCTTTGCTCTCTCCTCCAGCTCTGCTTCACTCCTACTTGATATTTCCTATCCTAATGTTTCTAATACCCCACCTCCTATAGACTGTAAGCTCATTTGAGCAGGGTCCTCTTCAACCTATTATTCCTGTAAGTTTTCTTGTAATTGTCTTATTTATTGTTACATCCCCCCTCTCAAAATATTGTAAAGCGCTACGGAATCTGTTGGCGCTATATAAATGGCAATAATAATAATAATAATAATAATATAAACCATAATAATATTAATAATAATAACAATTTTGTTTAGAATCATCCTCCATCCTGTTTATTAGTTTTTAATTGTCTACAGTTGGCTCTTTCTCCCAATAACTTTCAAAGCATTGCAAAAAGGTAACCTATATAGACCAACTTACTATTCCCTTTTCTTGAGCTGGGTTCTCCCTTGTAGAGAAACATATTTTATTTCCAGGTCTATATTTTGTCAGGCTGTATACCTACAGCCTTTTTTTTTTCTTGCTATTTATTTAGAGGTCCTTAGCCCTTTATTAATATTGGTCCCTGAAAGGGTGCACAAAATGTCCAGTCTCCCTCTGCATCTCTACATAGATAATGACACTCTCCCTCCTCTCGCATTTAACAGTAACCTTTAACCCCTTAAGGACCAAACTTCTGGAATAAAAGGGAATCATGACATGTCAGACATGTCATGTGTCCTTAAGGGGTTAAAGAGATGCTCCACTGCCCCCAAATCAAGAAGCCCTGTTTAGTATACATATATATATATATATATATATAGAATATACAAAAGGAAGGCTTGCACTCACGGTCTGTATAATGAAATATCTTCTTTATTCCAACATTTTAAAACATGATATAAGTCATCGACGTTTCAGCCATCTATTGTGGCTTTCATCAGGATCAGTTTAGCACAAAATACATATGTTAATCATGGAGTTTATATAACCAAACAAACTGATAATTAAATCATTGAAAACACTCACCACCTGAAGCATTCCACACCTGGCGTCTCACTAACTAAAATACGCATGTGTGGATATACCAAAACCGGAAGTAGCGATCCCGCGTCACCATCCGTTGCCAAGGTTACCCAAAATGATTACAAGCTCCCCAATAACGAGGTGACGCTCCTGAGCGCCCGGGTGAATGCCAGATGATCAAACAAATTAAAACATGATAAAACAACCTCATAGTATGTGTCCTCAGTCCACAAAAGTAACAGTATGTCTACAGTAAGGATCTTAATACCATATTCACAGTACTGTCATACAATCAAAATTATCTATTATAAACAGCTATATACCATAGACCATACTGCTATATATCTAAAGTATTAGAATGTGAATAAGAATATATCCTAACATACATATATATAAATCCTGCAGGGGGCAACATTGATACAAAATGCTTCTTAAAGATACAGTACAATATACTCCCATAATGAGTAAAAAAGTGCCATGCAGTGCAGAAAATGAATTTTTGTTTGTTTGGTTATATAAACGCCATGATTAACATATGTATTTTGTGCTAAACTGATCCTGATGAAAGCCACAATAGATGGCTGAAACGTCGATGACTTATATCATGTTTTAAAATGTTGGAATAAAGAAGATATTTCATTATACAGACCGTGAGTGCAAGCCTTCCTTTTGTATATTCTATTATTATCTTTGGCTATGGCTTTGATGCACCCGGCATTATATCAATAAATATACTTGAAAGTGTGTGTGCAGGGCACCAATGGATTCTATATATATATATATATATATATATATATATATATATATATATCGCAAATGAAGCATGCATGCATTTAATTATGTATATATAATTATGTATATTTAATATCTATAGAATGTAAGCTCGATCGAGCAGGGTCCTCTTCAACCTATTGTTCCTGTAAGTTTATTTTTAATTGTCCTATTTATAGTTAAATCCCCTCTCATAATATTGTAAAGCGCTACGGAATCTGTTGGCGCTATATAAATTGCAATAATAATAATAATAATGTATTTTTACTTGGAATATATCTAAAAACAGTTTGAAAAAGCCTGTGGCTGTCCAATCACAATCTTTCCAATACAGCTCAATTAGAAATCAATTAGAAAGATTTCCAAGAAGGAAGCGGAGATGCTATTAAGTACACTACAGGAATTCTTTGCAGACTGTAAACGCATTCTGTAATTCTTTGTACAGTACAAATACTAGATGTATCTGCATTTACTCTGTATGGATTCTAGTGGCATTTTAGGAAGTAACAAAAATATATCTAAACATGTGATGCACACCACGAGAAATGGTAATATAAATGTAACTTTCTAATCAATAATACGAAACAATATTACAAACATAAAATAACAAACAAAAAGTTACAGTGCTCACATCAATAGCCTACCAGAGCAAGACACAAATTGGTTTTGTTTTAGTGATTAGATTTATTGCTTGTATTTGATACCCTGAGGAGTATCTACTTAGGACTGCACCTGTTATATAGCCGGGTATAATTTATTGTGAGCAAATCAAAAATACAATATGCCATTAAAAAAAAGGATTGTTCCTTGCATTAGCATTTGTTTCTAGTATTCTGTTTGAATGTCACAGCAATAAAATAGTTAAACTGAATATTATTATCTGCTCAGATTACTTGATTTTCCTTAGAAGGTATTTCATAGTCAAAAACATTTATGGAAGATTTCAGATTCATAACATGATAAAATGCAATTTAGATATCAAGTGTTCTGGTTGGGTGATAATTAGCTTGTACCATGTGATCATAAAACAGAAATGGAGTGACATTAAAAGCCTAATTTCCTTCACAACAATACATAATTCTGCTATCAAAATCAAATTTATTTTTGACAGAACGACATAGGAATCATAGTGTATGCTTGTAGACTGAGAATCCTGTGGAGTCAAATGCATTACTGATGTTTAAAAAAAAAATCCATCACATGACAGGTGTATAAGCAAATGGAAATCCAAAATAAATGCACATAAATTATTTTCAAAACTTAAACGAACTTTTGCAGCTGCCGTGAAATTAGACATAAATGAAATATTTAGGATGTGCTTGAGTTGTGTATCGCAAGACAAATCAACAATTGTTATGAGTAAAAATCCCTCAGGCACTCAAATAGCAAATTAAACTACTGATATACTACTAGCTCTCTGTTACCAGACCGAATTGCTTGCGAGTTGAGGCTTGCTAGTTAAGAAGAGGTAGAGGAGCACCTTGCACACAGGAGTGCTACTAGGGTAAAAAATACCAGAAGCTTGAGCCCAATACAAACCACAATGATCCCACAAAATCTCAAAGCCTCATACACATATTTGTAATTGTAGCTATACACACAGTGAAAAGGATGGCATTCTGTGTAAAGAGACTACTGAACCAGGGGTCCATCCTATGCAGCTGGATACAGTGGATTTCTCAAGGTTTAAACATTCTGAAGCATTGTATACATAACAAAACCCTAGCTATTGACATTTCAGCTCCAATTAATTCAGTTGACATTGAAAAAGGTATATGTGACAATCATTATTTCATACGTATCACTGCTGTAACAATATCCTAGGTTTTGTTCCTATTTTACTTTTGTTCTTGTGCTGTCACAGTATAATGTATTTTCTTCTATTTCACACAATTCCTCTAAACAAAGAATTCTCAAGAAAAAGTACCTGTGAAAAATGGAAACATTAGTCTGCTTAATTTTGGGCTATGCTGCCAGCAGAATAAAATATACAGGAAGGTTTGACATCTAGGAGTACACACAAGCACATCACGGTAATAAATGTCAAGAACTGTGCAGTGTGTATAAGTGTATCACAGAGCTCCATTTATTTAAAACTCACAGTAATGTGCAGTGTGTATGAGTGTATCACAGAGCTCCATTGATAAAACTCCTAGTAATGTGCAGTTTGTATGTGTGAGAGAGCAGTGGGATGTGGATGTAAATGTTCCAGTGCCAGTATACCACTACATATGTATATTTTCATGTATATACATTACTATACCAAGTATGTATCCCTGTGCTGGACTGCTCTCACACTTTACATGACGAAACTCATGCTGCTTGCACAAGGAGACACTTCTCCTCTGCTACATTAATGCCACATTCTGGAGCTATGGCCTCAAAAGCTCCCCCTGGTGCCATCTATGCTCTTGCCCCGGCATTCTCACACTACCCACTATTAGTATTGTTCATAAACAAATAGTTGTGTAAATGTATATTTATTTTCTTCTGAAAGAAGTTAAGGATGTTGTTATGTTCTGATGGTGCTGAATTATTGCAAATAGGAAAATGTTTTATATTACAAGTCAGAGAAGACACAATGCGCATGCTCACTTTTAATTACATGTGGGTTTGAGTTACAATTTAAGTGATTTTTGGAGCCAGGTTGACTGGGCACTCCTTTGCATACTTAGGATATTTTCATAAGAGTAATGTATACAATGTAATAAACTCCCTGCCATGTTCTTTACCAATTTATACCACACAGCCAAGTGTAAGAGGAAAAATAAGTTGTTTTCAGGATTAACTTCTATTCCACTCCTCACAGACCGAAGGATGAGAGAAGATCAGGTGATAGCTCTTACCTGGCTATGATTAGTCCATTCTTTTCCATGGACCTCCACTTGTTGTACATAGTGGAGCAAAGGAAGGATTTTAACTTCCTCCCAGTTGGAGAGAGCCTGTTATATTTGCATCTTTGTGAACAAAATAAGTGAATTGTGCAACTTCCAAAATGTCACAAGTATTTTGCACAATTACCTGTGGGTAGAGTTGTTGATCCTTATTTTCAATCATTTTGTGAATTCAGTTTTTACTTTTCTCTCAGACACTATCCCACGTTATGAATAAAATATATATTTATACTTTCCGAATATGTAGAGATCAACCTGATATCAGATGCTCATAATAGAAACATACGAAAATTTTTATAGTAAGCATGCAGCCTATTTTCTTGATGAATAGATTGACAATGAGTATACTACAACATGGCATTATCTGTCACACTCTCCTTGTTACTGGGATGTTTCAGTTAAAACTATTTAATAGCTATTTGTAAAACTATCATTGTTCTGTGAGCATGTTTTCAATTCTCCAACATTAACCTTTCAATCGGGTATGTTGAATTCCCACATAAACCCTGCAATATTTTTTGTTCAACAGTTCTGTTAGCTCCCATTGCTGTCTGTTGAATGACATGGTTTTATTTTGCCCAAGTACAACATTGTTTTCTTTAGCATCACGTCATCTACTGTGCGCTTGCTGACTCTGAACTAAAGAAGAGTATGGCAGACATTGGCTATTGCAATTTTGATCAAATATTTTTGTGCAGAGCTCTATCCTGTTTTGGATGTTTTAAAATAATATCAAGATTAAGTTGACACATATCATCAAATAATGTATATGACAAGTGCGTGGACACACAACTGGATGATCCCAAGCAGACACAGGTTGACAACGTTTCGAGTCGAAACATTGCCAACATGTGTGTCTTAATAAAATCTGCTTTGGATCATCTAGTTGTGTGTCCTGACATTTGTCATATAGGATTATGGATTGGGAAGTTTCCATCCTTATCTGAGAGACATGAAAGGAATAGGATCAATTGCTGAGAGGTATAGGCAGTCCCTCGTCTGTATATACATATTATAGAATAAGGTGTGCAATTATAATGGCCCCTTATGTAACATATTAGGCATATTACATGGCGAGTTATTATGATGGTCATTTCTGCATACATATGAAGGGGAAGGGTTTATACGCCCATAACTCTATTATCCAAAGCCTTTACTGGACCCTATAACTGGAATTTTATTAATAGTTTTGACTAGCTTAGTGGGAATAAAATGCTGTTTGTCAAGAGTACTTCCTCTGCCCTTCACTGTCACCATGTGCATGGGGGGATCCCAATTACACGATACTAGATACGTAATGATTGGAGTGTGGAGAAGTTTTGACTCCCTTAAAAAATTAGTGTTAAATAAGATAATTTTATATTTGCATGAATACAAGATTATCATAAAGATATCACAGTTTCTCAATTTGTAAATCTGTTAAGGAAAATCTCATCATTCTTTATCTACTACCCATTGAAATATGCATCCATTCAAACATAACATCAATCAAAGTTCTACGCTAACTATAAAATGTAGACATTTTTAGTTTGTCTTCTTGCCAGTTATTATTGTTTTATTGTAGTTTTTGTTTTTTTATAAAAAAACATTGCAATCCGAAAAAACATTTCCTCACAGTAGACAAATAATGGCATAAACAAATAATAAACACAAGGTTGTTTGACGTTGACATTCCATGTTACAATGACTACACATGTGCATTAGAACAGGTTAATACATTATCAGGAACACAGGTAAATCTATGTGCAAAATAACATGCAATACACTGCACACACCTTTTGAACTAGCTGCTTTATGTACAGTTTTAAAATATGTTTAATTATGTCAATTGAAATTGCTTGTAGGTGAAGTTTTCGGTTTAAGTTTCCTCTGTATGTATAAAGAATCAAGAGACCCAGAAGGTACATATTAATAGAATATAGTTAACATTTTTATTGTTGTTCTGAACTGTGAAGATGTCCTTACAGAGCTATGATATACTGTTCAATTTGATATTTTTATTGAAAACCTATAAATGCTGGATCCTGAACATAATGGCTCATGAGACTTGGTCTCCTGATTCTCAAATATTTCCTATTTCTCTCTCTATGTTCTAATGCAAATAAAGTGTTGAATGTCCATAGAACCTATGTTTTCCTTACACACGAATAAAGACAACATTACTGTTCATGTCATCACCAGTAATATAATTGAAACATTATATGGTCAAAACATTACATTTCGCAGGTACAATAGATTTTGACATTTTGCCAGTTAAAGGACTACTCTAGTGCCAGGAAAACATACTCATTTTCCTGGCACTAGAGTGCCCTGAGGGTGCCCCCACCCTCAGGGTCCCCCTCCCGCCGGGCTCTGGAAAGGGGAAAGTGTTTAAAACTTACCTTTTTCCAGCGGTGGGCGGAGAGCTCTCCTCCTCCGATCCTCCTCTTCTCCTCCCCGTCGGCTGAATGCGCACGCGCGGCAAGAGCTGCGCGCGCATTCAGCCGGTCACATAGGAAAGCATTCATAATACTTTCCTATGGACGCTTACGTGCTCTCACTGTGATTTTCACAGTGAGAATCACGCAAGCGCCTCTAGCGGCTGTCAATGAGACAGCCACTAGAGGAAATAGGGGAAGGCTTAACTAATTGATAAACATAGCAGTTTCTCTGAAACTACTATGTTTATGAAAAAATGGGTTAACCCTAGAAGGACCTGGCACCCAGACCACTTCATTAAGCTGAAGTGGTCTGGGTGCCTAGAGTGGTCCTTTAAGTGTAATCTCGATAATTACGTTTCATTGCACCAAAAAATGTACAATCTCAAAATTCTCAAGACTTTTTTAAGAAACCACCTTTATGCAATGCCCTCCCATACCACATTGGACTCTCCCCATCTCTGCAGTCCTCAAAAAATGTCTTTAGAGAAGCCTATCTGTTTGCACCTTAACTCTTCATCCTTGCAACCTTCATCCACCATCTCTCTCCTCCCAATCACCTATACTCAGATATAGCCAAATCATTCCCCCCTCTCTGCATAGTTGTCCTGATCTTTATAGATTGGGAGGGCCCTCTTCACCTACTAGGACTTTTTTGCAGAAAATGCAGACTCTACAGGCCATCATCAACTAAAAAGAATAGTAAAAAAAAAAAAAAGAATTTCATCAATGGTTCTTAATCAACTCCTCCAGTCACAAAATAAAGTGTTTCTGTTTTCTATATCAGCTACTTTGCGACAGGAATCTGGAAAGATACTACATAAATGGCTACACTCCCACCTTCCCCTTCCATTGAACAGTCAGATAGCATCTGCACAGTTCTAGGTATAGTGCAAGAGAAATGCTGATCTATAGTACGTAGAACTCAAACACTCCCGGAAGGAAGCCAGGTCATTATTTATCGAGGATTCACGCAGTAGATAAAGTCTGCATATCACAAGGTAGAACTTTTCATGTGCTACTAGTCATCATAAAGAAGTGATATACATCTAGGAAAACATGATCGATCAGGCACCCCTAATTGTAACTAATATTCTTGTTTACTCTTTATTGAATATATTATGCATATATACTGTATTGAAGATGCAGAAGAGGACAATATAGTGAAGATAGGAAAGGAGTCAGAGGTCATGAATGTAGATATACCTAGTTCCTCACTTTGCCCCAATTTAAAAAAAATGTATTTGGGGTATGACAAAGAAGACAATTATGTGCTACAGAAATAATGTTTTCACGTGTAGCCTTGTGATAGGAACAAAATTCATTAATGACTTACAAATCATTTTCTTTAGCAAGCCAGCATATCTTTGCAGAACTCTATTTCTGTTAAACAAGACAAGAATGATTTAACATTTATCAAATATCCCCTTCATTTGTCTGAATAGACTTAATACCCGATTTTCTCTTTTGGATTTGTCACTTTTTTTATTATACATTCTGTGCTTTCAAATGACAGTCCAATTACCAGAGGCAGCTGGAGCTTTATTTTTACTAGTTACCGCTTAAAAGGAAGGGGCACCTTTCAAACCTAATAAATGCTCTTTAAGAAAGGTGGTTTGACTAAATGTTGCGCAGGTTTCCAAAATCATAACCTTTAAGGAGCATATTACAATTATTCTTTTTTTAAATTCAACACTATAATTTATGGCATTCACACGGTTTAAATCGGCATGAGGCATCATGCTTAAGTATTAACCTTAACAAAATTCTAAGCATCTATAGAGACTGATCATGATGCACATACAAAACCTATGTCAATTCACTGGTGATATGAAATTAAAACTTCAGCTTTCTCATTTGTGTCTTTTACGTAGTTATTTCTTGCAATTATTTTCAAGTGCATTTTTCCCTTGTATCACAAATCTTAATTATCACGGTTTTTCAATTGTAACATCCTGTGAGTCACACAAGAGGCAAAGGACCTGTTCCATCTGCTACAATAGCAATTGAATTTGCCTAGTACAATGACACGTATGCCTGTCATAAAGAAATGTCATAGTGGCCCTTTGTAAGTTATACGGTTGTATGCCAGCATCATGATAATCAAATTGTTTGCATATGTATAAAATATTTTATTTTATGAATAGACAAAGATATTGTATATCTCACTGCATTTGGTGTAGAGAAGTAACTATTACTATGGCATTGACAATTTGCACTATTATAGCACACAAGGCATTATACGAGGCTGTATTTCTTATTTGATTGCTCATTTTAGGTTTGAGAGAAAATTAAAGGGATGGCATTCAAAGAATCATAGCACCATGATTAGGGTGCTCATGTAACAAATGAACGGTAGAGGTTTATAGTGTCACAAATATGCCATATTACCCTACCATTTTGTTGTCTTTAAAAGTTGAATATTTTTATACTTAGTTTATACATTGTAAGTATAATATAAATTCAATAACTACCTGTTGACAATGTACGGTACTATAAAATTGTACGCGCAAGAATTGTAAAGCTCCATTCCTGAACTAAAAAAAAAAAGAATAAAAAATAAAAAAGTATAATATAAATTAAGGTTCCCTTTCTGGACATGTTTTAAAGGAAAAGTATAGGCACCATATATACTAAAGTACACTGCAGTGGTCATGGTGCGAGGAGATCCTGCGGCACAGTAAGTAGTCTATGTATTTAAAGCAAAAGTCCCCTTCTGCCATAGATAAATGAATAGTGGCATATATTATGATAGGATGGCACTAGTGGACTTCTGGCACTATGGATTTTATGAGTGCCCCTTTAAGTGCTAAATATACTTATTCTTCCTGGTTTAGAATGTGAAAAGATAGATAGATAGACAGATTGATAGATAGATAGATAGATAGACAGACAGACAGACAGATATATAGATAGACAGACAGACAGATAGATAGATAGATAGATAGATAGATAAATAGATAGACAGACAGATAGATAGACCAATAGATAGATAGACAGACAGATAGACCAATAGATAGACAGATAGATAGATAGATAAATAGATAGACAGACAGATAGATAGACCAATAGATAGATAGACAGACAGATAGACCAATAGATAGATAGATAGATAGACCAATAGATAGACAGACAGACAGATATATAGATACATAGATAGACAGACAGATAGATAGATAGATAGATAGATAGATAGATAGATAGATAGATAGATAGACAGACAGACAGAGAGATAGATAGACAGACAGATAGATAGAGAGATAGATAGATAGACAGACAGACAGACATACATATAGATAGATAGATAGAACCTGAAAATATTTCAATCATGGTTTCAGAATTTCAAAGTGAATTTTAAATAAAGATAATACAAATCTTAATCACAGTAAAGACAAAATGGAATTTTCCATCCATATACATGATCTTTGCCAAGTTTGTATAATGTATCTGCAGCTGATCATCACACAATATTTTGCATGCTAATAAACCACAGAATATGCAAAAGCTTCCTAGTTTTTCATGGCAGCCAAGGGCATTGATTGATTAAGCCATGTAAATTGATGATATTTTTCATTTTCTTTTTTTTTCATGTTGCATTTTTTATATTATTTAATATTACATCTGAATTCCGAGCCATTAAAGTTTTTCCTCTTATGTGTGCATGCATACACTTCTGGAAGGCACTTTTGTTCTCAGTTACCTAAATCATTATAATCTGTCTGAATCAACCTTTTCTTTAAAGTACTTCCTTTTTTAGAATAACAATCAGGTTATATTCAGAGACATTTCCTACTCGACATATTGCACATGGATTTCCATGTCTCGGTGACTTGACAAATGAATGAGCTATATTGTAATGATTAATTAGTTAATCAATCTGCTCATGCAATCTCATGTTTCTAAATTAGAAAACAGAGAAAGTAATTTGACAGTCAGTTTTGAAATACTTTAGCATGAAAAAAAATTTACAAACAGCAGATTTTCCTGATTTTATCTCTCTTCTGTAGCCAAATATATCTGAGAGCAACCCTTCACTAAGAAAATCCTTTGCCCATCTTGCCAGTTTGATTACAAAATGTCTTTGTGGATGTTGTAAGTTGCATTCAGGGTGTTGTTTGTACCAAGGCACAGTCTCCGGGATCACTGATCCTTCCCCCCAGGTATAGACAGAAGTGCACCTGCCACTAAATCAGCTTCTGGGACCAGGGCATGCCAGTCACCCAGAACCAGAGAAGGTATGGTGATGAGGCACAACTCCCAGCTTTATCCAAAGGGACTACTGTGGCCTTTGGGCTCTCCTAGTAATGAGTTTTCGCAGTCTCTTAGGAACTGTCCTCAGAGACTGCTCCAGAAGATCCACCTGTTCTGGCATCACCTCTGGGGTAGGCTTGTGCTGCTTGAGAGCGAGTGTGTGTGCAAGTTGCCAAAGCCTGAACCTAGTCCATAAAGTGCAGTCAGGTTTGGAGACTGTAGTTTCCCACTATCCAGGGGCATGCAGTGTCCGCCATATTGGAAGAAATCCAAATCTACTAAGTACGGATTTCAAGGGAGCCCAATCATTTGCACATGCTGCATCTACTGCTATATTATTTGCAATCACTTCAATTAAGGAAATAAATAGTAATAGTAAAATATGCATATGTTGAGTTTAACGCATCTCTGTCACCAAAAATACACTTTATCTAATATGCTTCTTTATAGTTTCCTGTGTCTGAATTTATTTTTATTTTTATATTGAGAACTTGAGTTCTTATAAAATATATAAAGAACAATCTGACCACTTTCCCATATGTATAGTAGTAGTTTCCATATTATTCTATGTCAGATGTCCATTGAAAAATTCCATTAAAGACATTATTATAGTAGGCTTGTTCAGTGATACACTGCAAAGTAGTGGTTATATGGATATGACAAATGTGGTCAACTGCTGATAATTATGGGATTGGGCAAATGTTGAAGTTAAATTTAAACACTGAATTTAAAATATGTACTTTAAGGAAATTCTGTGAATTAAGAAAGGCTCTCAAATTTACACATGTAATATCTTTAAATGTGCTCTTTATACACCCTTAGTTTAAACTCTTTGTCTAATTTATTGTTACTCTTATGTTTGAATGTGATAAATGCACATGCATTAAACTTTTTTCTTTGTTCTCTTTTCTTTGTTATCTTTTTTGGTCATTGCAATAGGAATTTTTATTTATTTTACATTTTTTATTTTATTTTTCATCTAAAAAGTTACAAGACATTGTATGTGCATCGTTAGGTTACAAAATAAAAAAAAGTTGTTGAGATTGCTTTCATTTGGAGTGCATATATATGATCACTTGATGAGGCTCCATGAACAATACAGGGAAGACATTGTCTCACAGAACATATCAATAGTTAAAAAATGAAGTCTAGTATAGAGACGGGAAGAGTACACCACAAGGTCGCCGCATACGCGGACGACCTGCTCTTTGTGGTGACCAATCCCGAGATCTCCCTTCCAAACATACAGAAAGAGCTGCGAGAGTTTAGGACCATATCAAACCTGAAAATTAACCACGGGAAATCATACATTCTCAACGTCAGTGTAAATGCCGCACGAGCGGATCCCCTACGGCACAGCTTCCCCTACCAATGGGCCGAACACAAAATCAGGTACCTAGGGATTTGACTGACAAGACATAGTGAAGACCTGTTCAAAGAAAACTTTATGACCACACTACAAACATTCCAAAGGGACATGCGGGAGTGGTCATTCCCACATGTCTCTTGGCTGGGGAGGGTCCAGGTCCTGAAGATGAACTTCCTCCCACGTCTCCTCTACCTCCTCCAAGCCATCCCCATAGTGATCCAAAGGACCTTTTTTGGGTCCCTCAGAACAGAGATGACTAGGTACATATGGAACGGGGGGGAGACCTAGACTGAAATTTTCCACACTAACACGCCCCAAGGACAAGGGGGAATAGCCCTCCCAGACTTCTACCGATACTACGTCGCCCGCATTTGCTGCGGATAGTAGAACGGTCAAAAGACAACGTCGGGAAGCTCTGGAAAACAGTAGAGGAAGCAGAAGCGGGAAGACCGCTCTCTGGACTACCCTGGGGCCGAGAGACAGCGGATGGGAGGGAGATGTCCATATACACACGACACACTCTGAGAGTGTGGAGGAGGGCCTCCAAAACCAGTAACATGTCACCATTCCCCTCCCCCTCTTACTCCTAACACACAATCCTGACTTCCACCCGGGACTAGACCCGAGAGCCCTTTGCAACATTCCTCCGGGCAAGACTCCTCGCCTACACCACATCCTTCATGCAGGGGAATGTAAACCACTAACAGCTCTACTAGGGGAGACACCCCCGACCTTCATGCACCAGTTCAGGTACACCCAGCTGAGCAACTTCATCCGAACGCTACCACAAGGCTCAGCGCTCACTAGGGGTCAGACCACAATAGAAGCGGTTAGCGCACACCCAGATCCACTTCCACATGGAATATCCTATCTATACTCCATGCTACAAATAGAAACCCCGTCCGAAACACCCCTCTACATGGGAAAATGGGAGACGGCCCTACACACCACACTCACGGACTCGGAATGGGACTCCATCTGCTACCTAACACACCACTGCTCAACACATAGCAAAACTCAAGAGACAGCATACAAGTTATTAACACAATAGTATAAGACACCACACCTCCTACATCAAATTGACCCAGCTCACTCTGACCAATGCAAAAGGGAGGTGGAGATGCAAAAGGGAGGTGGGAACCATAAAGCACATTTGGTGGGACTGCGAGAAAATCAAAACATATTGGGAGGGGATCCACACGGTCCTAAAGAAGTTCTCGGATGCGCCCCCCCCCCCCGGAACCAGCGGCAATGCTCCTACGTCATACCACGGTCCCCCACTCCAAGTACAAAAAATCCATAACCATTAGAATACTCAACACAGCTAAGCAGGTTCTCCCCCAATTCTGGAAACAAACCGTAACACCCCCGCTACTAACATGGTTTAACCAAATGGAAGACCTTAGGAAAATAGAGGAACTGACGATGACGGCCAACCTGACCCATAAGACATACTTGGACATATGGATGCACTGGATCCTTGAGACAGCAAAAGAAGGATTCCAACGGATACTCAGAGCTAATAGACACTAAGACACGGACAGATAAAACCGAACCCCACACTAAGCACGACTGGAGACGACGGACAGCGGACGCACCCGAACCCCCTCGCATCCCCGACACCCCCCCGACGACTGAAGCTACAAGCCTGCCCCAGCCCCCCCATGACCGCACCAACCTTAGGGAGAACAACGGACTCCGAATAGAGGCTTACCCAACCACTAAGGGAGCCCAGCTAACATGACATACAACCCTAACCACTAATGAAACGAACACACCTCAGACTTACCATATCACTCAGCCCCCCAAGGGGTCAGGCACATGAGAGGTGGGCCCTGATTTTTCAAGGGACTAGGGTAGACAAGGGTGGAAGGAGCTAACTCTCACTTTTGCTACAGACAGCAACACACGGACTTAGCTCCAACTGCCCTGGAGGCTTTCACTCCACCTGCCTCCCACGCACACCTAAACACGCAGGTATTGGGGGCGCTTTCAGACATCTTACACTTGAATATTTGTCCAACCAGAAATATAACTAAACCGATAAAAGGGACCTGCGAGTCCGACAACAATGTGGGCCTGCGTGCCCGAACTGATACTGATGACTTACCTTGCATTATGAATCATTGATGAGACCTGCGAGTCTCACAGCTTTTATATGATTGAACGATGAAAAGAGAAATAATAAAAATAATATTTACAAAAAAAAAAAAAATGAAGTCTACAGATACATAAAATAATGATATACAAGAGAAGTGGCATGGTCATCTTTCCCACCTGGATTATTACGAGATGGTATGGTAGATAACTTTTAACATAGGTAGGTAATAGATAAATGAAATCTGCAAGCGATTGGTTTCCAGAGCTTAGAGCATGTTAATTCTTACTTTGTGATATATCAATGAGTATTTTCGATGTGTAGCAGAATTTAGATATTTAAATCAATAGATCCATACCAAAGGTTATCTTGTGTGATTCTTTATAGGTGAACTCAGTGGATTTTGTGACTTAGACGTATGTAACCGGCCTATAAATGGCCATTTTCTGCTGAGGGGAAATGGTCAGAATGAGGGAGTGTATGACTTGAAGACGTACGGTATAAGGATCTATCAGGATTCCTTGATCTACCTTTATCATTTTGCACAGTCATGTGTTGTGTACAGCCATTAAAAATATCCTTTGGGTCTCTTCTCCATTGTCATGGGCTGTGGACTCCCAGTAGTTGGCAAGAAAGTGTTAATGGGTTTTGGAATTGTGGCGTGTGACCTCAGACCTCAATTGGGGTCCTCTTACCTCTTGGGTTGTTCTGGATGAGCTTTACCCAGGGTTCCCAAATTTTGGCATAAAGTATGTATTTGTCAGTAAATGAGTAGTGGAGTTCTTCTATCACTCTCATAATTTAAAAAAAAAATTAAACCATTCCCTAATTGTTGGGGCTATGTCTTGATCCATTTTGTAGGAATGAGTAAATTTACTGCGGTGATTAGGGGATTAATAATACTTAGATGGGAATTGGAGATGAGTAAATGAGAAACAACATCATCTCAGGGGTGCAGGGGACATGTATATTTGTTATACTGTGGATTAATAATGAAATTTGCTTCCAATACTCTTGTACAATGGGGCTTAACCATCATCTGTGTGCTGGTGTACCTATTTCTCGAGAGTTATTGCAATTTTCTGCAGAATAATACCATTGTGACATTATTTTATAGTCAGCTTCTTTGATGGTTCAGCTAATAGAGGTAGTGTCTATTTGTATAAAAAATTTAGTTCAGTCAGCGAGTGTCAGCATAACCCAGAGGTCTTTGGCTATGTTGCTGTAAATGCAGGTGGCGAATCTTTGTGTTCAAGCTGTAATAATTTATAAAATATAGAAAGGTGTTTGGTTTTCACACTTCAGGTTTGGCAATGTGATTTGAAAATGGTAAGGGAACGGCTGCCTTTTAACAGAAGTACATCTGAGTGGAGTAAGAGAGTTGAGTGTATAAGAAGGCTTCTAAGGGCTTTGGTTGTTTATTAGGTAATAACTTGGGGAGTGGCTTCATGGTATCGGCTTCTTAGATCGAACCTAAAGTGAAAGTTGTGGAATGGTTAAACGTGGCAAGGATTTTTTTTTTTTATGGAATTTTTTTTTATATATATCTTCTTTTGCTAAAGTATCTGTTATGTGGATTGTGTTGCACTCATTTTACCACTAGACCAATTATATTCTTTCTTCTCCCTTAAGATATCTAAAAAAGAAATTTCCTTACTATTTATTTGCTTTTTTTTCAGAAACATCAGATTAGACAGCCAACTGTGTTTCCAAATATAGTTTGACATTATTATGTGTGTCCATTCTTTTTGCTGCTTGATGTTCTAACATTAATAATTTGTAACATACAACAGAGCTTACAACTGCTGAGAATTCAAAGGGTTGTAATTATTAATTGTACGATATACTGAAATATATTTCCTGACAACCCAAAGTTAGGGATAGACTATTGTGTATTTTTTATATCACTATTTTTCAATTAATTTTTGATTTATCAGACAGATCATATAAAAGGTAGAATTTACTATATTAAAACGCACAGTGCAGAATAAATAATATAATATAGGTTTAATACACAATATTATTTGTTTTCTCGTGCTCACAAAGTTCAAGGCAGTAAGAAGGCAATTCTTCATACAGAAAGCAATCAACTATTTTCAACTATGTATATTATATTTAAAATGACTCTGCATATTGTTTTAGCTTTCATTTAGTTGTAAATATTTTATTCATGTTAAGTGCATTATAAATGTTGAAACTATATCGGCCAGCATAAAATATGAGATAATCCCATATGGTTATAATTTCTTAAGATTACAAAATCAATAATAAAGACATGATAAAAACAAACTGCAAAGATTGGTTATTACATTTTCAATTTAGAATATGGTAAAATACTTACATTTTTGTCTCATATTGGTAATAAACACAGTATTAATAATCATAAAAATATTGATTACCCATAATATATTTCATTACCTACGGTTATTGGTTTGAAAGCTTTTGCTATTTCAAATGTATGAAACGTCTATGTTTATTTTCTTGGGTCTATCCGATAACTTCTGACCCTTCAATCAACTAATAGAAGCAAGTTATTGTAGGTCAAATCAAGGATTCTATTCCATCTATTCAAAGACAATATAAGCCATATTTTAAGGACCCTGAGATCCATTTTAATGCTAAATAGTTGTTAATGGGACACTATAAGCAACATAACCACCAGTAGATAGGTTATAGAGCACATAGATACAGTTTTTCTATTTCTCTGCATACAGGTAATTATAACTTCAGCACTTAAATCTAAAATGACAAGTCTCCACTGAAGATAACACAGGAGGAATTGTAAATGTCCTTCTCTATGTCGTAGTAATTGCACAGGTGTGTGCTATGAAAGTCCCCACTAATCTTATACACTCCTTCACATTTATACGAGATAGAGTTATGATCCTCTACAAGGCTCCTTCACAGCTATCTCTGAAGAAGAAAGAGCCATGACTATGTGCACAAAGTATTATGCTAACAGTCCCCTTCTTCACAAAATTGTGAATGGATCTGTCTGTGAGTCAAAAGCAGTAACAGTGCAGCTACTATTAAAATATGGAGCAGTTCTATTTATGTTGGCAAGAACTAAAGTAAATATTCTCAAACCCTCAGCTGTGGAGGAGTGTAGAAGATATGCACAGGTCCCAGCAAAAACAATAAGAGCATCATGATTGACCAAGATACTTCCATGTGTGATGAGAGGTCACTTCAGCAGCTGCAAACCCTTGGGATAGCCATTAAATGTAAGAACTTCAAAGCAGAATATCTTGTTTATTTTTTTATGTATGTGCTGTGGTTCACAGAACAATGGTGTATTTTAGTGTAGTTGTGGATGCTTCTAATAATGAGCTTGCAATTGTAGTTGGATCATGGGGTTAAAGATTCTTGAAATGAACCAAATACATGAAATATTAAGAAAAGGACAGCTTATATATAAGTCAACAATAATCTCTAAAAGAGATATATTAAACATGTACCCCCCCCCCATAATTTGTAACAGAGGTGAGGCCTTTGTTATATTATACTGAATGTCAGAATCTTTCACCTAACATATTCAGGATTTTTTCTATGTTAATTAACTGATTTTACAACTGTGATGTCAGTTATGCAATTAACTAATTCAACCTGATTTTCTAAATTTCTTATTAGGCAGAGTGGGTACATACAGGCATCTGACCACTAGGGGTGCCTGTTTTCAGCACTTATAATGTGCATTCTCTTACCTGAATATGCTGGTGGGAAGAGATACGTACCAGGAGCTGGGGCCAGTGTCCTCTGTAGTCCAGTCAGCCTTAATAGCAGACTCAGTGCCATCCCAGCAACCCCAGTGTCTGTGTGTGAGGCTGGACAGGAAGAGGAAGGGATCACTTCCCATCAGCCAACTAAAAGCCACTCACACAGGAAATGCCTTGTAAGAGGAACAATGGAAGCTGTATATGATACACACTGTATAATCACTTATGTCACTCTCTAATATCATCAATCTCACTGGACTACAGAAGACGTAGGGGGTTGAATACTTCGCAAATAATTCTTCGAACTCCAGCATTCAAAGCCTAAAACTGAAAATAAACCTTTAACTTAATCCTATGTTTAACTCCTCTTAAAAACTAAACACTACCTGTATACTAAGTTAAACCCACCTGTAGCCCTAAATTCAATAATCCTAAACAGCCTTTATACTACAACTTCAATTCTTCTCATGCTGTTAATCTTTTTAACACTAAACACACTATGAAATCTAACTCTGCCGTTAATCCCTCTCTTTTTAACTTTAAACACCCCTTTACCCTAACCACTTCTAACATTATATTTAACACACCTGTACAAACTCACTATACTCATAGATTTAAACAAAATACATTTGAAGCATAAATACACATATAGATATGTTAATATGTAGAAATAAGGGAAGCACTCTCCGGTCTTCATAAAAAGTCCTTCAGTATTTTATACTGAAGGATTTTTTATGAAGACCGGAGAGTGCTTCCCTTATTTCTACATATATATCCCTTACACGTGGGATAGCACCAAGGCATTTACAACTTTATTTTTGAGATAGGGTGAGTGCCAAGCTATATTTGTTTTGTAGATATGTTAATATATATGCACTTGTCAAACATGAATAAATTTTCTCTATGTTTATATGTCCGCAATGTGCAGTTAATACATTAATTACTTACTTTATCTACTTTATTTTGGGGTTCGGCAGCAGGGAGCACTTTGGAATTGCATGCCTACAGGCACTTGACATGTAAATCGAGTCCTGGCCATGTTTGTATAATTTTAGATCTTTTTTTTTCCTTTTTCTTTTGCTCTGAGTCAAAGTAGCAAGCAGGGGATTATTCAAATTTTCTTCTAAATAGCCTTTCAAAATCCATGGTACATTCTGGAATTGCCCTTGCATCTTTATTTTAGAGAGAAATGTGGAATTTGTCAGAAAAGCTTAATAGCTTAAATTTAATTTAAAATGAAAGTCTTGCCCTTCATCATTACAAACCTTAAACTGTTTACGGTGCAACATAAAAAATGCTCAGAAAAATCCAAAAATCCAATCCATTAAATGCAAAAACATTTTAGATATAAAAAATTGCAAATGGATATTTGTATTCTTTCAATGTTGTGTGTGTATATATATATATATATATATTTCATGCAGAAAACAACTACTTATATTAAATGAAATTATCTGTCATTTTATGTCTTGTTGAATATATTACAAATTGCCACAATGTTCTATAATAAAAGAAACAAGACATTCAATCATGTAGCACATTTATATCAAGGTTCACATGTAAGGTTAATAGAGGTGTTATTTTGAAATGCCTTATTAGCTGTTTATCACAAATGAAAGAACAGTCACAATAAGCTTCTCAATATTTAATATAAAAGATTTTGATTCAATTTAGTTTTGTAGGTCTGAAAGAATACGACAGCCACATTCTCCTTTTAAGTTCATGATGGATAAATAACACATTTTCCTATCACCGGCCTTTATTTCTATGTCCAACAAAATAAAGGCCTATCTTGAGGATAACTGGGTATCACGACATTTAAGGTTAATGATAAAGAGTAGGGAGTGCAGACATTCTCCATTATTTTAGCTGGGCATATAACATATAAGTGTAGGGTTATGCCGGGACAGCTATAACCCAAAGGAACACGCTTTCCCAATTAAAGTCCACATTACCGGCAGTTAAAGTACCAATTCTGCACTCTGCTATTTATGGTGCCATAGTGATGCATAGTCCCTCTTGAATTTGTGTCCTCTACCAATTATTGTAAAAGGGTTACAAACCTAATGATTACTCAAGAAGGACAGGCATTTCCCCCCTCACTAACAGTAACCCTGTATTGTGCCATATAGGTAGTATGGTTAGCAGAGAATATTTGGGACCCACACTCATTTGTGCCAGCAATACTACTGCATATATTTTTTTATTAATTTAGTACATTTAGTTTATTTAGTTGCGTGCTGACGGCATATCATTTTTATTTTTATTTTACAGAACTTCGTGGTTCTATGGTTCTCATATTAACAAATTAACTTCAGTCATTGATCTTTGTAAGTACTTACAAAGGAGTTGTCTCTTTAAGAGATACAGTGGGATTGTACGAACCTGTAGCAGAGATTGGAACACCATGCAGCCTTGATCAAAGGTAAAATTGGCACACTATGCAGCCTTGATCAAAGGTAAAATTGTCAGTAAGAACAATTGGCATAACCACACTTTCTGCTAGAAATCACAATAATTATAAAACGTGAATTCAAGAAAATGTAGCAAGCCAATCCAAATCCTTCCTTCATATCTAGCATATAGGTCAAATATATACATGCTAACATATACTAATGGCAGACATACAGGCAGTTCAATGGCATTCCTTGGTTCCAATCTCTGCTACAGGTTCGTACAATCCCACTGTATCTCTTAAAGAGACAACTCCTTTATAGTCCAAACACAGTTTATAGAATCAGTAAAAACTATTTTTAATAGGCTGGGGTACAGTCATAGTGCCAATTGCTGATCTTTATAAATAATAATAATAATAATAATAATGGCCTTTATATAGCGCAATCATATTCCCCAGCACTTTGCAATATTAGAAAGTGAGAAATTTAACTATAAATGATACAATTACCAAATGTTACAGGAACAATAGGTTTATGAGGACGCTGCTCAAACGAGCTTACCGTCTAGTGGAGGTGGGGTATAAAACAACAATAAGAAGGGCATCAAGGGGGACGGCAAACAAACAAGGCGGGATAGTAGCAGAACTGGAAATGAAAGTGGAGTGTGGCCCTTTAAGAGAGATCGAGCAACAGTTTTCTGAAATAAAAAGTTACCCTTTGAAAACTAAATGTTTTAAGTCAGCTGTTAAGAAGCAGTGTTTGACAGTCACTCAGCTCATCAACAAGGTCCTCATCCACGGTCTACAAAAGGAGGATATTCTCTACTTATTTATATCATTTTTATATTCTGTATACCATGAGAAGTATGCTTTTCTTTTCACTTCATTATTTTAGATTTAGCAAACTGCAAACTGATATGAATTCTGACCCTGAGTTCATTCATGTTTGTGAATGTGGGAATAACTCCATTAATGATGAACCATGATGTGATACATTTCAAGAATCTCAGGTTGTCTGCCATCCAGATTAAATGTAAAAGGAATGAATATTTCAATCTGGTAAGAATAGCAAATGTTTGTAAATAATTTGCATTTACTGAATAGGTAGTGTAAATGATTCCCACTTTGTAAATTTAAATGTAAGTATCAGTTGTCAATTTACTGTTAAGTTAGTTCCCTTGTTATGGTTGTTAGCAACAACACATTATTTTTTTTTTATCAAATAAGACAGTAAATGTACGCAGTATCAAAACAAGATTCCAGTCCAAGAACATTGACACGCAGACATAGAACCCTCAAAGAGTGGTGCATTTTCATTATCATTCTGAAACACTGCATGGTGAGACTTTGATGTGTGACTGCAACACTAAACAGCGGTTGATAACTATCTTGCCCAAGATTCATTGCACATGCAGGCTTTGAAGCTGGCCTCAAAATATGCCAGGAACGCTATTGAGGAGGTGAAGTGTAAGTAATGCAAATTTCTTATTTTGTGTCTTTGTCACTTCACTTTTATGTAACTTTCAATGTCCCAGACTACATGTTGAGATAATGGAATCTAGTAACAATATAATAAAGAAAGCCTTTTGGGAGTCCGAGGAGGGGTGCAATGTAGCTATATAATATTCATTATTTACTGAACATAATGAATTCAACTACTTGACAATTCTGAATAAAGCACAGTCTTTTTGCACATGCACTTTGATAAGCAATGGTTCAAAAGATCATCGATGAATATGTATATAGCAAAGGCGTACCTCCCTCCGTGTTGTAATTTTACATGTGTCTCTTCTCTTTATATAATTTTCAGTTCATCAGAATGATGACACTGTTATGATCACAGCAGAGATAAGAATAGATTAGATTTTTCAAAATGAACCAAGAAACTAAATATTGTAAAAAAAGAGAAAAGCTAGCACATAAACCGCAATTCTATATAAACATAACATTTAAATTGCATTTATACAATGTTTAACTTACATTTATTTGGTCATCCTTTACAGACATATTGCAGGAATGAAAAGGTTACGACCAAGGGGTAGATCAGGTAGATCCCTAGATGTTTTAAAACACCATCTTCCATGATGCTTTGTCATCCAAAGGTATTTTAAAAACATGCAATGCATCATGGGAGCTGTAGTTCTACAACATCTGAGGATCTACCTGGGACAGAAAAACATAACGCAAGAAAAACAAAAACTTAAAGAACCTGCATAATTTATTATTATTATTATTATTATTGCCATTTATATAGCGCCAACAGATTCCATAGTGCTTAACAATATTATGAAAGGGGGGATTTAACTATAAATAGGACAATTACAAGAAATTTTACAGGAACGATAGGTTGAAGTGGACCCTGCTCAAACTAGCTTACAGTTTATAGGTGGTGGGGTATGAAACACATTAGGACAGAAAATAGCAATCAAATAAGGTGGGAGTGAAGCAGAGCTGGAGGAGAGAGTAAAGTGCTACCCTATAGAAGAGAGCAAGAGACAGGTATGTGTGGCGGAAACAGCCCCTCCACTTGTGCCTGGAGAGGACTGCTTGCCAGCCTCTTGCCATGTGATTATGGTCCCTGGGAGGATTGGCCCTTGAAATAACAGATTTGGGCATATTGTATTTTATTATGCTGCTTCTGGCCCTTTAAGAACCATCTGGGGACATACTGTGGAGTTACTGGGTGGCCACCATTTCATGTATCAAAGGCACATGATGAGAACAATGGATGAAGCACATGGTGAGAACAATGGATGGCGGCCATTTTAACTCACAGACACTGTTTGGACTTTTCTACACGGTGCCAACTCGCCGGTATTTGGTGCACAAAGACATTGTGCAGTAGTTTTAAACTAAAGAACAGGGGACACATTATACAGTAATTATTTTTCATATAGCCTTTATATGTTCTGCGGAATCTGCATTAAACTGTATCTTCCAAAGTACTGAACCGATCTGGGTGAATGTTGGATATGTGGTTCACCCATATCCCCTGGTTCCGAGGATATACTTGTTATGGGGTTATTGCATGTTTTGGGGTGCCTGTGATATGTTTTATAAAACTGTATTTCTCTGCCTGTGATAATTATATTACCCATTGTGTTCAGTAATAATATCACAGGCAGCGGAGAGGATTTTGTGTGGGAGTGTCTGTGTGTATTGTACGGATTGATTGGTTGTATTTCAAAACCCTGTGGACAGTACTATGTGTTTAGATTGTGAATAAAAGAGGCTGTATGTGCCAGTACAGTCAGTTCTGCTTGACCTCAAAACTAAGTGTCGTCTCGTTATTGGGGGAATTGGATTGTATGCTGATTGCCAGGAGTGTAAGATGATTGTATGCTTTTCCTGTTAAGCTGTTTCCTGAGGGGTTTGCTTGAGACTGTAGCATAACTTATTACTACTCTGACAATCTTGCTTTAGTCAGAGTGTGCTGCTATTTTCAGTTTATATTCCATCACCTCCAGTCCACCCTTGATTCTGGTTATTCCCCCCTTACAGCAACTTGGTTACTTAGTGATATATATATTAGGGAGATACTTATTTCCTCTCACTATACACACCGATAAGCTACATTGGCTGCTGAGACATTGTTGCAATTATACCACTAACAACAATCTACACTTCTATCCCAGCAACTATATACATAACAGATTACTAATGGCTGGAATTATTTAATGTAATAAGTAAACACTGTGTTTTGATTAGATCCATAATCAATTTACTATGGATAAATAATTACATATTTACAAAAAAAAAAAAAAAACTACTCGTATAAATTATTGCAGCTGTATTTTTACACAAAGTATCAATAATGATATTCATTTAAAATCATCTCAATTGAAATGAATTTATTTGAATTGTGAGCTGTAGCTTATTGTAATCTTTAGAAAAGCTTCATAAGTATATTTCAAGCATTGCTACTTTGAACACAGAGTTCTATAACAAATGTACTTTTAATGGCTTTCAATAATTATAGTGCCGACTGTCCTTTTACATAAAGTTGAATTTATTTTGTCAGTTTCAAAATATTATTTTTTTTTTTGTTTCTGTGATTTACGTTAGTCTTTATTTTCAAATTATCATTTACTTCAAAGAGAAGCTTCAAATAAGTTATTTTTGGAAATGTGACAGATGCATTGTGACTATTGCAAACTCATCAAGATGCTTAAACATACTGGCATGTTTAATGGACTTAATTGCTTTTTCATATATTCTGTATGAAATGATTATAACCTAATTTAGCAGAGCCAGATGTTACACTAAAAATATATATTTTAAAGAGAAAACTGTCAACTAAATATGAATAAAACAAAGTTAAAATGATATCAAATAATGATTTGTTTCTATTCATGATTTGAAATCTTAAAATTGTGTATATAGCTAATGCATGTAATGTTTCATGCTACTTGTATTTTTTAAAACATTCTCATGTGACTCAAATATATAAAACCATGCACAATCAATCAACTCTCTTCAGGAACGATATTTTCACAGACCATGAACAAGGATTATGCTAGGGGGTGTACCTAATGGGTAAATTCCCCATCTGGCGTCTTTTTCCCAAACGATTTCTTAGCATCACCATAAAATAGTATTTAATCATTTAAAATGCAAAACTGCTACATTTGGAATCCATTTCACATTTCAAAATATTTAAGGTTATAAATAATAGAATTTACTGTTGTAATACAAAAAGAAAAATAATGAAAATTTTAAAAGAAAGCGTGATTTATTTATTTATTTTTATTTCTTTCAAATTGCGTTTTATTGATTTTTAGATGTGAAAAACAGGTCAGAGAAAAAAACATATATACATTCGACAACAATGTACAGATCGATGATTGTGATGTAACTGATGCAACTTCATCTTAACTATAGCAAATACGGTTACAGTGTATTTGTATTCCATAAAACAACTAAAGCCTTGCTTTATAATTTACTCCAACTTATAACAATTAGCAGAATAACTTTAACACAGAGGAGGGATGGGGGGGGGGAGGTATGGGAACCCTATAGTGTGAGTCCTTTAATACTAATACTTTTTTAATGGTAAATAATTTTATTAGAATTATATCTACTAGGTATCACAGAACAGGAGGAGCACACAGGGTCCGAAAGGCATAACTGTGGCAGAGCAATAAGCACAGAGTATCTAGTGGCAAACAAGGTTGCATAGTAAACATACAAGTGCATTGTGAAACTACCTGCCAGTCAGATTGTTTGTGACAAAGATGGGGCTGAACGTCTGCCCATCCGTTCAAATTGTGCATATATAAAGGAAGTAGATACTCCCATTTAAGGTTGATTCAGATTGCATTTACATATATATATAGTATAACTTTCCCTTCTATAATAGGTTCCACAGTAGCTTGCTTCACTAACCATGGAACTGATAGTCAGCTCCTAATAATCAAGTGGATTGTGTGAACCGTGTCAGTGATGTGAAGCAAATGGGCCAGTAAGCCTTGGTAGGTCAGCCACATCCCCCTCACACCCAGGCACAAGTGACAGTAGTGTCAGTGTTGAGAGTCAAATCAGTGTCATGCCTTTGAGTTTGTAGTTTTGTGGAATGAGAAAGGGGAAGAATGGGAGAAAAGCAAGAGGGAGAAGAAGCAGAAGAAAAGGATTATTCCTTGAAATGAACGAGGAATGGGAGAATCAGAGTAAGTTATAGTGAGCATGGGTTGTGGAGGTGTATGGGTAGGTCACCTCTCATCCATCCACGGACCCCGCCTCCGGCCCCTCATCCCTACCCGCACCTGCAGCCCCACCCATGCCTCTGTGTATCCTGTCTCCTATATACATGAACCACAGCCACCAGCACTCCACATGTTTATCTCCTAAGCGCTGCATGGGTTGCTTCCACAGCTTGAATGTCCTACACTTGACCCAAGGGTGGGTATCAGTGATTTAGCCAAGTTGAAAAGATGTCTAGTGATGGACTTTTTATATGTTGAGATTGGTGATGGGGTGAGGTGCAGTAAAGCCAATTCAGCTGTTAGTGGTTGTGTTTCCCCAAAGACGTTGGACATGGTATCCCGCACCATCTCCCAAAAAGGAACGATTCGGGGCAGCACCACCAGATATGTTCCATCATCCCCTCGCTCTGGTCGCATCTCCAGCAAAGGGGGAAGGCAGCAGGGAATATCCTGTGAAGAAGGCTCAGGATGTGGTACCAGCCTGACAATAGTCTGTAGTTCGTCTCTTGGTCTCTGGAGCTGGTTGAGGTCTTGGGATGCAGAGTGAGAACTTTTTCCCATTGCACATCTGTAATACTAATACTTATCACCCGAGGATAAGGAGTATCAGACAACATCTTTATGCTAAGAAATCTTCATTATGTGTGATACAGCTGTTATCCCACATTTCCCAGGCAACACGCCAGTGTTTATCTCCCATTATATGTTTAATTGCTGACATTTCATAAGGTCTGATTAGTGAAAACTGATCTAGTATTTCGCTCAATGTAAGGGTGTAAGTTCCATCATCTATCAAGCAGTGTCATTGCAGCCACCAATATGTGAAACACCAAATATTTGTGCACCTTAGGTAAATCCAGCGGGAGCATTGTGACAAACTGCCATTTGCCACTGGGCATTGGAGAGGACTGGTTGCCCGCCTGCTGCCTTTAGACTATGGCCCCATGTTGAAACACTTGATTTTCCCCTGCAAAGACACGAAAGCTGGGTAATTTGGTACTTGCCCTATTTGAACAGTGGTACCCCAGATAGCTATGCCATGGAGCCCATTCGTATAACGAAAGACTATGTGAAAGACTTTGGCTCCATGGCAATTGAACTGTATGTCTGTGATCTGAGTGCCATTCAGTAATAATGTGCGCTCAGATCTAAGCTATCTGAGGATATGTTGAATGTACCTGTTTTATGCAATAGCTGCACAGTTATATATTTTTATGCATTTTATTGTCTTTTGCTACCATGTGTTCAATGGAGTTTTGCCTCTGTCCTTGGAGATAATTGGATTACTTCCCAATTATCTCCAGGATAGAAGACTCTGTGGAACTGGTTTTGGGCAGAAAAGCCATGCTTCATTTGGTCACAAAGGACTTCGATTTATCTTTTGATCTACTGGACGGATTTTTATGATTTTTGAGTATATTTATACTGATGCTGATTTCAAATATGTAACTTTTATTAATATTGCATGTATACTTTAAAGTTATTAATGTTGTGCAAAAACTGTATATTTTCTGCCTGTGATAATTAAGTTAGTCTATTGTGTTGAGATAATTGTATCACAGGCAGAGGGGAGGATTTACTTTATTGTATGTGTTGTAATGTGTTTATTGGTTGTTCTGCAAAACCCTGTGGGTGGTCCTGTGGGTGGTCCTATGTAGGGAAAATCTGCATAAAAGAAGGCCCTTTGGTGCCAAGTAAAACAGATCTTCTTGACCCTCAACACGTGGTCTTGTCTCGTGATTGGAGGGAACTGCTATATCACACTGGGGATTGCTCTGCATACTCCCTTGAGCTTTAATCACTTAGCTCTTTTAAGAGCTTGCTCCTGATACGCTCTCCTGGAGGAGAGGTCTTTCCCACACGGTCCTGGAGGACAGAAGCTGATCCAGGGTGGAAGGAAGATGGCGAGACTCCAGTTAAGCTACGGCGGTTGTGGAGTCTGCGGTGGTTGTGGTGTCCGGTGCGGTGCTTGTGGTCCTCGGCGCAAGCGAGGAAGCGTCCATCAACGGAAGGTACTCGGTCGGAGTACGGAAGGGTCCGTTACAAGCATCAACAGCAGTAACTGCTCTGGATCATTTGTTAAAGTGATATATGTACAGTTCTGATTAATCTTAGCAACACAGCCCAATTATGCTTCATTATTAGTGTAGGTCCACCGGACATGGAGCATTTTGCCTCTATCCCTAAAACATCCCCAGCACTTGTCAGATATAAATGGGCATATTGTCGACAGTCTAGAGCAAGGTTCTTCAAACTCTGAACCTCCAGATGTTGCTGAACTACAAACGCAATGATTCTCTGGCTATCTCATTCAAAGAATCATTTGAGTTCTAGTTTAGCAACATCTGGAGGGTCAGTGTTTGAAGAATTCTGGTTTAGAGAACACAAAATATCAATGGTAGAGTGTTTACAAGTAACTTCCATATGGCTAGAACAAATCATGAATGCCTGTCTCCATAATTTATCAGCTAACTGGCCTTCAATTTTCTGCTCTCATGCTTTAATGAACTGAAGGTTTCTTAAGGGATGTAATAGCTTGTATATTATACAGATTTTTTTCTTAGGTAGGAACAAAGACTGCTTTTCAAATTCTATTATCTGCTCCTTCTCACCTAGCCTCAGTATAAGGACAATATTTTAATTGTAAATGATTTTGACTGCAGGTAGGAGTCATCATACCCTTATTTAATATTTTTGTTGGATGTGTCTGACTGGGAGTTAATTCACTTCAAGGCAGAGATGGTACAGGTGAGATACAACCAGTTGTATACATGTAACTGGGGAAAAATAAGGTATGGCCACTGCCAACTCCCTAATAGTACTCGACATGGACAATGAGCAAACCTTACAAATATATGTAGTATCCCAAATTGCCATAGTATGTTTGATATTTTTAGGCTATATTCATGTATGGTCTTAAGGCTTTTAGGCAGCCATATTATTAATTAAGCAGGTATTTTTCTGACCTAAGGAGCCTCATGATCTACCTAATGTGGTTTCTAGGGTGATATAAGCTGCTATTAGATTGCTTAGTATACCAGCTTAATAGTAGAGTCTCAAATTTGGAAGACTCATGTCTCCTTACTGCACTAATAGTTGTAGGATATAAGAGGAAACTTGTAGTTTCTTGCCCTCTTAGAAATATTTAATTATTGCCATTATTACATGCTGGAAAAAAATGCAGTGGGTAATGAGATGGATAAGTTCTGTAATGCTTGGCAAAATTAGCATTTTAAAGGACCACTATAGTGCCAGGAAAATAAACTTGTTTTCCTGGCACTATAGGGTCATTAGGTCCCCCCCACCCTTAGGGCCCCCCTCTCGCTGGGCTGAAGGGGTTAAAACCCCATTAGCCACTTACCTTTCTCCAACAGCGGGCTCCCTTGACGCTGGGGAACTCTCCACCCCCTGCCGACGTCAGATCCAAATGCGCATGCGCGCGCGCATTCAAACCGCCCATAGGAAAGCATGTCCAGCGTCTTCTCACTGTGATTTTCACAGTGAGAATCGCTGAAGCACCTCTAGCGGCTGTCGGTGAGACAGCCACTAGAGGCTGGATTCACCCTCAGTGAAATAGAAGGAGGCCATAAGCTTAGAAAGAGTACATCAACGGTGAAAGGAAAGAAGGATCCTTCACTGGAGTTGAAATGGTTGAAGGGTATTTAGGGCATGACCCAAAGTAATAATAGAAAGGAAGAGACTGAAATGGGTTAACTAAACAGCGCTCCTAGAGTCAGTCCCAATACCCTGATCAAGACTGCTCTACCACTGTAGGGCAACACATTGCCAATCATAGAGCATATGTAGAACTGAAAAAATAATAATCTTTAATAGTCCCAATTCAGGAAAATATTACAATATAGACAAAAAGTAGTGAAAAAAGGTGTATATACAGTGGTGTAAACATAAAAAAATAGGACCATCTGCTATTAGGCAAATTAGGCAGAGAGGCTTGGTGAGGCCTAATAGAAAGCAGTTGTTGGTGGGGGATTCCATCATAAGAGGTGTGGAGATGGACAATGGTGGTCTTGTGAGGTGTCTTCCCGGAGCTACTGCTCACAGAGACAGGAGACGTATCGGTAATATTGTTAAGCAAGCAAAGCAGGAAGGGGAATTGGATGTACTTGTCCATTTAGGGACAAATGACTTGGCTTGCAATGAGGTTTCAGAGGTTAAGGAAGTTTTTAGTGTTTTTGCCAATGATATACGGCAGGTTGCTTCCACATTGTCATTCTCTGAAGTTCTGCCTGTGCATAACACTCAGAATGACAGGCGGATGCGTATTAGGGACTTTAACTTGTGGCTTGGTGAATGGTGTCGGGAGCAAGGATTTGGCTTTATTGCTCATGGTAGCTCTGTTTGGAATGGAAATAAACTGTACAAAAAAGATGGTTTGCATCTTTCTCAAAAGGGAACAAATGTTCTCAGTGAGCAGTTCAGAGGTTTTGCTAGGATGTATTTAAACTAGGAGGGGGGGGCAAAAGGGTGATAAAACATCAATCCAATTGTCCCCCAAAACAAGGACAGAAGGTGCCTGTAGCAAGTGTGTTAAAAAATGATAAGCTTAGAGTCATGTCTACAAATGCTCGCAGTTTAGGGAATAAGATCCATGAACTTGTGGCAATAATGGCAACTGATAGTGTAGATTTAGTCGCTGTTACTGAGACATGGTATAATGAGAAAAATGACTGGGACATAGCAATACCAGGGTACTCTTTATATAGAAAAGACAGGGAAGGCAAGAAAGGGGGAGGGGTGGCCCTGTATGTAAAGAATAGCATAAAATCTAGCCTAATAAAGGTTAGTGAGGCGAACATAGAGTCAGTTTGGGTTACGTTAGAATTTGGTAATCACACAGTAACTCGTGTAGGTGTGATTTATAGGCCCCCAGGACAAATTGAAGAGTTAGATAATCTACTAGTTGAAGAAATAGCTAAAATGACAATGAAGGGGGAAGTTATCATCATGGGTGACTTTAATCTTCCTGATATAAATTGGAAAACAAAAATAGCTACTTGTGCCAGGAGCACACATATTCTAAACTCCCTACTGGGATTGTCTCTAAAACAAGTCGTTGAGGAGCCAACTCGTAAAGAGGCCATACTAGATTTAGTGTTAACAAATGGAGATTTGGTATCAGATATTACTGTAGGTGAAAGTTTAGGATCCAGTGATCATCAGTCAGTGTGGTTTAATATAAGAACAGTGACTGAGTCACACCACACAAAAACAAAAGTTTTAGACTTTAGAAAAACAGACTTTTCCAAAATTAGAATATGTGTAAAGGAGTCATTATCAGACTGGAGCAATTTAAATGGAGTCCAAAAGAAATGGGATTATTTAAAAGTTGCACTACTGAAGGCAACAGAAAATTGCATTAGGCTTGTCAGTAAAAGCAAAAAATTCAAGAAACCACTGTGGTACTCCACAGATGTAGCCAAAATAGTAAAAAACAAAAAGTTAGCATTTAGTAATTATAAAAAAACCCAGAGTGAGGAAGACAGAATGACCTATAAGATTAGGCAGAAAGAGGCTAAGCAAGTTATAAGAGCTTCCAAATCACACACAGAAGAGAAAATAGCACAGTCAGTAAAAAAGGGGGACAAAACCTTTTTTAGATACATAAATGAGAAAAGAAAAGTAAAACAAGGATTAGTTAGATTAAAAACAAAAGAAGGAAGGTATGTAGATGAGGATAAAGGTCTAGCTGACTGCCTCAATGAATATTTTTGTTCGGTATTTACAGATGAAAATGAAGGAAAGGGACCTCAGTTAAGAAAAAGGATAAATGAGTCATTTATTACACGTGAGTTTACAGAGGAAGAGGTTCTATTTCAACTGTCAAAAGTAAAGACAAATAAGTCAATGGGACCTGATGGAATACACCCAAAGCTATTAAAAGAGCTTAGTGGTGTACTAGCAAAACCATTAACAGATTTATTTAACCAATCATTGATAACAGGAGTAGTCCCAGAAGATTGGAAGTTAGCGAATGTTGTGCCCATTCACAAGAAAGGTAATGGGGAGGAGTCGGGCAACTATAGGCCAGTAAGCCTAACTTCAGTAGTGGGGAAAGTGATGGAAACCATGTTAAAGGATAGGATTGTTGAACATCTAAAAACACATGGATTTCAAGATCAGAGACAACATGGGTTTACTTCAGGGAGATCATGCCAAACTAATCTTATTGATTTTTTTGATTGGGTAACTAAAATTATAGATCAGGGTGGTGCAGTAGACATTGCTTACCTCGATTTCAGTAAGGCTTTTGACACTGTTGCACATAGAAGGCTTATCAACAAACTACAATCTTTGAGTTTGGATTCCAATATTGTTGAATGGGTAAGGCAGTGGCTGAGTGACAGGCAACAGAGGGTTGTAGTCAATGGAGTATATTCGAAGCTTGGGCTTGTCACCAGTGGGGTACCTCAGGGATCTGTACTTGGACCCATTCTCTTTAATATTTTTATTAGTGATATTGCAGAAGGTCTTGATGGTAAGGTGTGTCTTTTTGCGGATGATACTAAGATATGTAACAGGGTTGATGTTCCAGGAGGGATAAGCCAAATGGAAAATGATTTAGGTAGACTAGAAAAATGGTCAGAGTTGTGGCAACTGACATTTAATGTGGATAAGTGCAAGATAATGCATCTTGGACGTAAAAACCCAAGGGCAGAGTACAGAATATTTGATAGAGTCCTAACCTCAACATCTGAGGAAAGGGATTTAGGGGTGATTATTTCTGATGACTTAAAGGTAGGCAGACAATGTAATAGAGCAGCAGGAAATGCTAGCAGAATGCTTGGTTGTATAGGGAGAGGTATTAGCAGTAGAAAGAGGGAAGTGCTCATGCCATTGTACAGAACACTGGTGAGACCTCACTTGGAGTACTGTACACAGTACTGGAGACCCTATCTTCAGAAGGATATTGATACCTTAGAGAGAGTTCAAAGAAGGGCTACTAAACTGGTTCATGGATTGCAGGATAAAACTTACCAGGAAAGGTTAAAGGATCTTAACATGTATAGCATGGAGGAAAGACGAGACAGGGGGGATATGATAGAAACATTTAAATACATAAAGGGAATCAACACAGTAAAGGAGGAGACTATATTTAAAAGAAGAAAAACTACCACAACAAGAGGACATAGTCTTAAATTAGAGGGACAAAGGTTTAAAAATAATATCAGGAAGTATTACTTTACTGAGAGGGTAGTGGATGCATGGAATAGCCTTCCAGCTGAAGTGGTAGAGGTTAACACAGTAAAGGAGTTTAAGCATGCGTGGGATAGGCATAAGGCTATCCTAACTATAAGATAAGGCCAGGGACTAATGAAAGTATTTAGAAAACTGGGCAGACTAGATGGGCCGAATGGTTCTTATCTGCCGTCACATTCTATGTTTCTATGTTTCTATAAGACGAACACACAGTGTCTAGAGACCACTTGGGTGGTGCTTAAGATTCTGATAGACTGAGTGATATCAATTATCACTAGTAGCTTGTTTATAACAAAATATCAGTGAGACATTACAGAATAAACTGTGTCAACATTAGTAAGCAACATGTCACCACTGGAATAGTGGATTCAAACCCTATGTATAAGGCAGTATGAATGTAATTTCTACACGCAGAAGCTGTATAATACGGGTAAGAGTGTCTCCAGGGAATATGTCAAAGTAGCTTACAAAAATAGAGGGGAACGAAATAAGTAGTAGACCGAGGGTATACACGGGTATATGGGAAGGATAGTCGGCAGTATAATCCGAACTAAAATGGTATGTATAGATAGTTGTGAGACTAGCCGACAAAAAATGCCTACAATCCCAATTGCAATACCCCGTATAATCCCCAGTAAAAGAAAATAAATGATAAAGAAAAGTGTGGAGGATTAGTTAGTCTGGCCGGACGTAAGTAGAGGTAAATGTGGTCTACGATACTAATAACACTAAACCCACCAAAAACACCCGTAATCTTAAATCACTGAAAGCTTATTCAAATAAGAATGCTAACGAAATGCAGCCTGCTGAATACATCTGGTATATGTTTCAAAGGAGGAACCTAGATCTAGTGCTCCATAAGCCGGTAGAAATCGATTAAGATAATGGTATAGTTCAGGGATAGGCAACCTTCGGCTCTACAGATGTTGTGGACTACATCCCCCATAATGCTCTTACACACATAATGCTGGCAAAGCATCATGGGAGGTGTAGTCCAAAACAACTGCGGAGCCGAAGGTTGCCTATCCCTGGTATAGTTAAATACCTTAGATAACAAAAGGTCATAAGCGCCTGGAGTACACTAGCTACGGTACCAAAGATGCCAAGAAACAGCTAGCTGGAAACTAATGAGTAAGCCCTAGATAGTATGAACGAACACCAGCCTAAAAATAGAAAATTATATTGCAGGAATAGCAGTCCTAAGTAAGACTAATAGTAGTCAGGGTAGAGTTCAATGCGTGTTTCGGCTCACCCTGAGCCTTTGTGAATGAAACCGATCCTAAAAAGAGAAAGAACCCCAGAATGAACCCCAGCCTAAAAAGAGAAAATTATATTGCAGGAATAGCAGTCCTAAGTAAGACTAATAGCAGTCAGGGTAGAGCTCAACGCGCGTTTTGGCACACCCTGCGCCTTTGTCAAGAGCTCTTGAGATTTATTATTTTTTCAGTTCTACATGTGCTCTATGATTGGTAATTTGTTGCCCTACACTGGTAGAGCAGTCTTCATCAGGGTATTGGGACTGACTCTGGGAGCGCTGTTTAGTTAACCCATTTCTGAGGTTACAAGCTTATATACGAGTTATTTACTGTATGAATGTACTAATGCCCCCTCATGAGCAAAAGCTTAGTAATCCAGCTGTAAGGAATACAACATCTAGTTTACAAATATTAGCTTGTTTGAATTTTCTTGAACACTTATAGTATACTTTAAAAGAAAGTATACTTAGTAATATATGCCTTAATAAGAGATCTATAATAATCAGGTGAAGTAGTTAGGTGCCAAATATCAAAGATTAGTAGCCTTCATACAGCCCATTTAGTAAATACCCATTTAGTTATACATTTTAGCATATCTCCAATGTTCATGGTTTACAATTTGTCTTTGTCAATCTATGGATTTTTAAAAAATAAGTTCACTGAGCTGCACATCATTCTAAAAGAAAACAAATTTCAAAGTCAATGTTATATTGCCTGAAGATAATCCGTAAAGCTAAATATTTAAATATTTGTTAGAAAAAATATTTAATAAGACATATTTTATAAAAGTTTTTGTTGATATTTCCAGCACAGAATGTTCAATATAACAATATATAACAATATGTTCAATATAACAGGCAACAAGTTTCATGTGAACAATAAATTCTAATACACGGAGATGCAGCTATTTGTCATCAGTATACATTTTTTATTTCAAATGTAATTATTAATTTTATAACTTGTTAGTTATTATGCTCACTCTTTTGATTTATTCATCTTTTTTAAAATAAGTATTCACTGGGCTACTCCATACTTTTACAGGGTTATTCCCTAAAGTCAGTCAGGAATTTAAAGTGAATTCCAAATTTGAGGCCAAAATATCCAAACTGGGAGAAAAATAAATAAATAGCCCAGGTTCTTTTTGCAAATGCATAAGATAAGCTAAAACCAGCTTGAAACCTGATTGAAGACCCACTGAAGGGCAGGCTAATTGAGCTGTAATCCTTTCTCAGTACTCTCTTACACCTTGTTTTTATGCTCTCCCCAAGTTTAAAGGGTAATCCAGACGTGGACCCCTTGCTCATAGTGCCTAGATGGGTATCGACTATACCTCACTGACAAGCCTGAACAAGGCTAAAACAATCATCTAGGGTTGTTTTATCTCTCGTGCAGAGAGACGGCCTGCATATCGGGTCTGGACTGCCCTTTTGAGTGGGATCAGCCTGACATGCTAATTGCCCTGTTTGCAATGGCCCAAGATGAGATGAAAAAAATAGATCATCATTTTAAAAAATTATACACAAGCATGGAGCTAGTATTTATTCTCTCCTCGTCCCCATACAAAATGTGAAGTGAGAAAAGGCATGTGCATTAAAAAAAACAATAAGCCTTCAGTGAATACTATTCTTGCATACTTTTCTACACTACCCTTATCTTTTGTGTAACTATACCCCATTTCCTCTAGCATGTGCGCTCATTGAGCAGGACCTCGAACCCCTATGTTCCTGTGCATCCAACTCGTCTAGTTACAAATATATGTATTTTAGTCCACCCATTGTACAGCACTGCGTAACTTGTTGGCACTTTATAAATAATAATAATAATAATAATAAACTAGGTTTAACCAAGCATACCCTAAAGTAGGGTAGTTGTAGGGCCTTAAATAAGCCATTAAACCAAGAGCAAAGGCAAAATTGGTTGGTAACCAATTATCAAAAGAACAAATTGTAGAAAACACAAAAGCACAACCTGTAAAAAGAACAAGTGAGATCTGTAACAACAGAGGTCGGTTCAGCCACTCTGGGCACATGGGGTCCCTTGCTCACAGTTGGGTATCCACTATACCTCACTGACAAGGTTGAACAAGGCCAAAACGATCATCTAGGGTTGATGTATCTCTCGTGCAGAGAGAGCCGGCCTGCATGTTGGTTCTGGACTGCCCTTTTGAATGAGATCAGCCTGATATGCAAATTGCTCTGTTTTTTTTCAGGCAGGTGTGTGTGCGTGGTCGAGCGTGATGATGTGTTTTGCAGTGTTCACGGCTTCTTCAGATCTGCCCACTCTTCTAAGGAAGATCTGAAGAATCCGTGAACATGGCGAAATGCGTCATCACGCTAGACGCCGCACGCATACCTGCAGGATTGTAACGCCGCCTCCCGGAAATTCTCATTGCGGTATACAAGTTCACTTCAGGAACAAGAAGCCGGCTTTATACTTGTACCTCGTACTTGTTATACTGCCTTTGTAAGAGGGAGTGCTGGACGGAGCTGCTGTATGTTATCTTTGTGCAATAAATTGTGAAATGTGAATCGACTGCCTCTGTCACTTTCTGCCCGAGAAGGGAATTTGATTTGGAGCTTCCACAGTTAGAGCGGGCTTATCTGCTCTATTTTTGTGAGCTTATTCAGTATCTATATATTTGATTTATTGGTTTTACAGATTTACACTATTTGTATTCAGTTTCTCTTTTCTTTCTATGTTTATTGTGATATATGGAAAGAAAAATATATTAAATTTTCTCCATATGTAAAGAAAAGATTTAAAGTGAGTGTATTGTGTTTTTCTACAACATTTTGCACGTATTTGCACAACATATGAGTGGTATTGAGTTTTATGCACTTTCAATGCAGATTGCACCTTTCACTTTACAGATCACTTGTTGTACTTTATTAATATTTTTGTCTTAAAGGAGCAGCAGACCTATATAGATTTTTTTGTATTGAATGTGTGTATTAAGAGCTATTACACTGATTACGGTGCTGCTTTTTAGATATATACGTATTGTCCATTTTTAAAGGCAAATAGATAGAGGACTATTGCTATAAATGCTTTTTAGTTCACTTTTTTTTATTTTATGTGCAACATAGGACAAAGGGTCTATCAGAAGAAATGTCTCATTCAGAATTGGTGAAGTCTCAACATCATTAGCTGTAGCAGGAAGGCCCAGCTTGGTCAGGAAAGCATTCATCTGAAAGGCATGTTCCAGACGTTTGTTAATTCCATTAAGCATCACTACGAGGGGCCCTCAGTTCAGCCCAGTGATATCTGATACAGTGCTACTGGACAGTGGACAATGAATCTACACAAGTCAGGGAACACGGACGTGAACTCTTCAAATGTATAGGGGGATTTCGCTTTAATCGCTGGCACAATGGCAATATTTTAACGGCCTCTGAGGAGCTTAACTATCACATCACTTGGAGCACCCTTTGGTGCTTTCAGAGAGTTAGGGACATGAAAAAGGCCATCAAGTTGGGCAGCTGTAGCCTGCATATTTGATAATACAGACTGTAGTAATCATCTGACATACTGAGGTAACTCCCCATCATTTACTAATTCCAATATGCCCCTCACCCTTAGGTGTTACCACCCGCTTCTATCCTCCAGGGACATATTTAGGCTAGGTTTGGCAATGATGGATACCTCTAGTGTTTATATATTAAACATTTTGACCTTATAATTTAAATACATGTCAAGTAGAGCATCTTCCGGGGGGGAAGGGCGGAGACTCTGTTCACAAATTAAGTGCACTGCTTTCTGACAAATAAAATAGTCACTATAGAGTGCGCACTGTTATTATATCTTCTCTCAGCTCACCATTAAGGCTCTGGAATTGCCTGGTGTTTGTTCTGTGGTTGATAATGTATAGCTATTAATTATTTGTATTTTTTTTTTATAATTTATTGAACAAAAATGGTGCTGTGACAGATATTCATGTCTAAGTCATGAAAGTTGGAAACTTCATCCAACATTATCTATCTTTCTCTCTGATCCTATGGTAATGCTTATTAAGTTATTTATTATAAGAATATTAAAAAAGTAGGGTAGTTGTCCACACATTCCCACATTTAAGTTTGTATTTGCACATATTTGCCAGCTTAAAATAGCCCATTATCTAGATAAAGATAAAGATTATCATTTACTTTTACAATTCGTATTTATTACTCGATTCACAATATTTGTTTAATTTTTAAATTTAGTTTTTAGATTTAGTTTTTAAATTTAGTGTTCAGCTGGTAATTCAAAAATAGGTTTTAAATAAATGTTTAAATAAATAAATGTTAGCCTATTTAATGAATAGAGATGACTTTATAATAATTGGATTTTTAAGAAATATTATTTAAAAACAAAACAAACAAACAACAACAAAAAAAAACAGAAAAACAGTGTGCACTCCCTAATGAAGTATACTGTGCAATGATTTATACTTTTAATGGAGCCTTCAGGAACTCATGATAGCCAGCGATAACACTTGATAACTCTCCCCCATCTTCTACTCATCCCTTATGTGATTAAGTGGTGAGTTTACAATGAAGAACATTTCTAGAACCCCATGTCACATAGAATAGAAGCAATATTTCCAACTGTATTTGAATTAAAATGATTGGCATTTCCTCTACCCAAGTAGATGTGCAGGGTAATGTAATATTTTCTGTGTACTTAGTTTTCAATGTATTCAATGTTTCATATATTTTTGTTTAAAATACATTTATTCCATGTCATCTGACTTGTGAAAGCCTTTCTAACCCCCTTATGCAAATCAAAAATGTAATAAATGTAGTCATTTCACTCCATAAGCTCCTAAACATATGTAGGCATTTGGTTAAATCAACCCTGAAACGTTCCTTATATTAAAATAAAAGCCTCTGCATTGCAGCTTTTATCTTTGTAGAAATGTTCCATCATGCCCCACATGGTTGTAGAGGTCCCTTTTATAAATCAGCTTTGCAACTCCTGTATCTTATGTTGATCTTCTTACCTTAATCCACAATGCACTCTGGCTCATCCCAATCCTTCTGATGCTAGTATGGATGAGTGTGTGGGTGGAAGTATATGCTTACAAACCGTTCAAGACTAAGCAATTTATTTATTTAAAGATGTAAAGAAAGTAAAACTAACACAATGAAAGGATATGTCTACATGATAGGAGGAAGTCAAAAGAGCTAATCCCACTTATACAATTGTCCATGGGAAATTGGAGGATGAGCCTATCGCTTAACTTAAAATTTACAAAGAGTATGATTTGAAAGAGACCTAATACAGCACCAGTAGCGGAATATTATACACGAATTGCCACAATGTCCTGGGACTTTAGCCTGCAAAATTACCTGTAATTATTTTAATATTCCTGTAAAACAAAAGATTTCCTAGCATAAAATAAAAATTTGACATTCTATTTTATCATACAGATTTATTTTACTTCATACACAGTGAAAACTAAGCTAACATTCATAATCTTTATATGAGACACCATTCCAAGTTTATTCACCTAAAACAAATCTCTGCACAACAAAAAATTTAAAAATGATAGTACTAATGGGAGAAAATATCATGTATATCCTTCATGGTCATATTTACATATTTCATTAATTGGAAATGACCGCAAATTATATTATCTATAGAATTTTTTTGCATCTTGCTTTGTACTTCCCGGCCCCCATTTTGTTAAAAATTATATGTACATACTCACATTCAAATATATAAATGCATTCAAACTCATATACACACACAGAGGTACACAGACACATACATGTGTACAGATACATTTACGCATACAAACAGATAAATAAACATAAAGATTAACACACACATTCATATTCACTCACATGTATTTACTCGTGCACTTACACTTCATTTTTATTTAATTTATTGATTTATTTTATTTAAACAGTGAGGTCAGCTCAGCCTTATTTTTTTTACCTTGACAGGGAAATATCCCTTGTGTACTAGAAGGGTGCCTTTGACCACTCTGCATTGACTGCACAGCTGCCTGCAACTCCGTACTGATCCAAGGAAACTGGGGTTACATCACATCCTGGGCTCCCATCATCAAAACAGATTGTGTGAGGGAGCTGTGTATCCATTGCAGAGTGATCTCATCAGTTTCCTTGCCTCATGCTTGACAGCCAATCATAGGACAGCGACAGAGAAGTCACCTGTTGTCAGTCACACAGGGTGTTCCATCCCCCTGTACCCAGTAAGCACGCCACTGAATCTATGCAATCAGTGAAGCCACACAAATTTAAGCCCAAAAGATGCACTCTAGTTTTCCCCTCTTCTGTGTTTTTCTCTGTGTGCTATAAAGCTACCTTTTGATGAATACCTAAACCAGTATATTCTTTATACCACTGGGCATAAAATATGAATGCCAATCACGATGATCCATTCATTTTCAAACTGTGCTCACAAGGTTTGTCTACTTGACTATATAAAGGCTATAGAAACTATGATGCTACAATTACTATAAAAAACAACCTTATTTGTTCTATTTGAAACGTGAAAATTAAAGAATTCTTTCTTGTACATCAATGCATTACCTCTGCCATGACACAGTAGAGTTTGATTTGTGAGAATGTTGCTAAATACACATCAATATTCCTCCACTTCTCCGGATTATGCTTGTTAATTCTCTGAGCAGTCTAGACAAACTTATTAAGAGCGCTTTGTTCGTGTAAGTGGGTTGCTGCTATAATATATTGATCATTTATATTTATCCTGAGCTTTCTTTAGTTTCTTTTGTCATTGATACAATTGCAATATGTTTTGAGATAAACTGTGAAATGCTTTTAACATTTAAAATACATATTATGTTTAGAATATGTTTGGATTTTTGGCACTAACTGATAAATCCATGCCAAGAATGTATTTTATTTTCCTCTATTTCTTCCTAAGTGAGATACTAGTGTGAAATAAATTAGTCCAGGTTACAACATTTGCAATATTATTCTGTTTCTTATTTGAAGAATTGTGCAACATGATTTTATAAGCACAAAAGCATTTTATGAACAGCAGCTAGTGGAAGCCACAGTCAATGGTTCCAGAGCCCCAGTCAAGCCACTGTGGGCAGAAGTGCTGCGGTTTGTCCCCTGTTCCAGCTAGGAAGCGGTCCTTGGCAGAGGTACCCAGCCGGGGTACAAGGAGCTCCGTCACACATACCATTTGCAAATGTAGACAACCCAGGGTATTCAAAATTGGGTATGTTCAGTCTTTTGTAGTAGCCACTTAGTCACGAATGCTGGCCAAAGTTAGCATTTTTATTTGTTTTTTGCATTTTTTTTTTAAACAAAAACTGCACTTTTACTGGTGATATCATCATCGTGATAAGTTTTACTTTTTAAAACACTCATATTTGTGTTCAGCAAAGTCTCCCGAGTATAACAATATCCCCCATGTAAAGGTTTTATGGTGTTTTGAAAAGTGAGAGTGTTAAATATAAGGCTTTCCAATTAAATTCTTAAATTTCATGTCTGCCTGGGTTGTCAGGCATGTTCCTCAAATTATAATTAATAAAATCAAATAATTATGTAAAATGAATAGTTAAATATATATGTAGAATGTCCATGGCAGCACAACAATGGGTAATACCCAAACAAAAACCAAGGGAGGAGATGAAACTCAAGAGGAGGAGATGAGACTCAAGATTAAATAATGCCAGTGTATTAGCAAACCAAAAATAAATTGCTGACTGGGAGGGAACCCATCATAATGATCTGAGATTCTTGTGGAATGAAGAGCCTCTAGATTTTCCACCTCTGATGGAAGAGCTTTCCTCCTCTCCATGGCTGGGTTCTCCCATACTCTCTTCCTGGTCTGTATGCTCTTGTATTTCAAAAGGATGAATAATCTGAATATATTTGGGAATCAAAGGATCCTCTGGGTTAATTTGAATAATTGGTGATATATAAAAAGGATAAAAACACAAAATAGTGCTCTCTGGATAATACAAAATAAAATGATTTAAAAAAAAATGGAGGTATACTCACAAGTGAAGAGCAAATAGGATATTGCTCAATATATGTAGGCATAGGTGGTATGATCCCCACCAAGGATATCACTCCTCGAGTCCTCCAGTGGGGGTGTTGGAGAGAGTAAAATGAATTATATTGTAAAATAATATAGAATAAAAAGGATAGGCTTGGAGGCTCCAATAGCATAAATGGGCTATCTTTATTGGAGCTAAAAAAAAATAGTAACATAAAACAGCTTTAAAAAATACTAACGTGTTTCTCCTGCAAAGAGGCTTTTTTTTTACACTATTTTGTGTTTTTATCCTTTTTATATATCACCAATTATTTGAATACCGGCCTGCTGCCATTGGAAAGGAGATATACCCTACCATCACTGGAGACCCCCTTTTTGAGGACATCCAAGGACCATCTACATATCCATAGGTGGGGATTGTACCATCCAGGCGCACATATCTGGAGTTGAATATAGGTTCCAGAAAATTGTATGTGCAATTCCTTTACCTTCATTTACCATCACTTAAGATCTCAATATACTACACTATATTCGTGTCTTTTTCCTTCCCTCCTCCATATCGCTCTGAGCGTGGGAATTCCTTCACAGGCACTGCTCCCTGATCCTACTACCTACATCCATCGTACCACCAGAAAAGAAAAGACTCTGGTTTTTGGGAAGATTCATCAGCCACATACTACAATTGCAAGTACTGATATTCCACCTCCCCCTCCACTATATATGTGTGTCTGTATGTCTATATATGTATATCTATACACACATATACATATAATACGTGTATATATAATATGTGTGTGTGTACATATATACACACACACACACACACACACACACTTTTATTTCCTATATGTGTATAATATATTATAAAATAATTAAAAACTATTTTAATATATTATACATATATAATGCTTATATATATATATATATATATATATATATATATATATATATATGTATATATCTCAAAGTACACTTATAATGAAATCACAAAGTAGCCTAATAATGAAATCATATATATGCCTTATATATGTATAATAAATTATAAAATGCTTTAAGTATTTTATAATATATTATACATATATAATATATGTATAATATATTGATTTGATTGTTTATTTATTTTATTTTTCTACTTTTTAGCAGCCTGGGGGACTTCCTGACAGCTCAGACAGTCCCCCTGCATGCAGTTCCATAGACTCCTATTGTTGCCATGTGATCATAGTGATCACAAGGCCCTGGAGTGCCAGAGCTGCCAGAGCTGCTGCAGGGGGACTGCTGGGGTTTCGGACAGGCCCCTGGACCGGAATCACCATGGATCGCTGGTCCATGTGAGTACATCGGTCCAGGGTGGCGGGAGGACAGCTGGGCGTACTATGCCGCTCTCCGGCATTTAGAGCCACCCTTTCAAACACGGCATTAACGGGTTAATAATATCACCTTTTTACTTCACAGAAAGGGGGCTGGTAACATAAACAGTGCCTATAGCACTATAAAGTTTTTTAAGAAGGGTTCAAATTCTCATTTTAATTGTGATGTCACTTTTAATTTATAGAAGTCACTCTTTTCAGGTCATATATTGAAAGCACATTAGTGTTAAGTATGTCTCGCCAGTTTCAACATACAGGTAGTCCTCACTTTACGACTGACCTGTTTAACGACAACTCAGACTTATGACCAGCTCTCTAGCGCGGGTATTCGAGGGATTTCCCATGTTAGAGAGCTGGTCTATACATAGAAAAGAACATAGACAAGTACACCAGAGCAGTGAATCCTTCAAATCTATGTTTGGGGAACATTCCCCAAACATAGATTTGAGGAATTCCCTGCTCTGGTGCGTTTGTCTATATTCGGTAAAATGTTACCAAACAAAGATTTGAGGGATTTCCGGCTTTGATGCACTTGTCTATGTCCGGGGAAATTTCCCTGAACATAGACCTGCACTGGTGCACATGCTTTATATCTCATTCTCACTTACCAACCAGTTTGTTTTATGACCAAGTCGTAAGAACGGAACCCGGGCGGTAAGTGAGGAGCATCTGTAATAGTTATTTTGTGAGTAGATATTTCAAATTCATATAGAAAGTATATAAAAACAATAGAACATATAAGAACATATATAATGTATAATAAAAACAAGGATATTTAACTATAATTATCTTTATTCTTAGTGTTACTTTTATTATCATGCTTTATGTTTTAACTAACATAGTACAATTTCCTTTAAGCAAACAAATATTTGAGAGGCCCTATGAAAATATTTTCATGTTATTTAACCCCTTAAGGACACATGACATGTGTGACATGTCATGATTCCCTTTTATTCCACAAGTTTGGTCCTTAGAGGGTTAAAGCAGCTCTGTCATTTCTTATAATAATCTTTAAAAAAATACTGATGCTGACTGTGTTGAAATTTAATTGAAGCAGAAATATTCAATAAACCCCAAAATTTACTAATTAAAATATGAAAAGCAATATTATGGCAAACATTCTCCAACTATTTATATATTTTAATTCACTACATTTTGTGTTTAGTAAATAAATATACTAAATAAATAATAATTCTTTGTTTGGTAAATACCCCTACAACATTCTCTAACAGGCATTCTAATTGTGAGGTCAGTCCTTATTGGTAAGCATTGGATTATGCTTTAACCCCTTAAGGACCAAACTTCTGGAATAAAAGTGAATCATGACATGTCACACATGTCATGTGTCCTTAAGGGGTTAATCTAGTTAAAAAGACAGAGAAGTGCTTTTATTGCTCTATTACTATAGACTACGCGTATTCTCAAGCGTATTTAGTATTCATTCACTACAGCTTGCATAGCCATTATTTTCCATTTTCTCAAAATGGTAAATGCAAAAAAATAAATAAAAAAAATATCAGGTATATTTGCAGATTCTGCTCACACTGTCACAAAGAAAACAAATACATCAAATTATAAAAGTAAACAATAAGATTGTTACAATTTTAGGTTTCTGGAAGAAAAATGTTTTAAAGTGGACTTGTCATGGTATGCACAACTTATGTTCATTTAAAAAAGCATACCTTTCATTTAGGATTGTGTTAGCAGAATAGCTTCCAATTTATAGTTTTATCGTTATCTACCCCACCTGTCAATTAATATTCAGCATAGACATAGGTATTGCTCCAATGCCAAGGTCTGAAAGACAATTTATAAGCTCCTTAAGGCAGTTCCTCTACTGTTTTGATGATGACGTTCAGTTAAAGAATCCAGGACATCAGCATCATAGATATGCTGTGCCATGCTTTGGAAAATGCTCACAAGCAGTGCCAATCATGTTACAAGAGGATTGGATGGAGGTAGAGCTGGAGATTTAGTGTTGCATTAGTGTAACACCCACAGGAGATAAGTCAAGTAAAAACTCTGATTAAACACTTAAATGTAGAAACCAATATACAAAAACAAGTAAAATAATAGTACTTAAAAAAATTGATAGTAAAATTGGAGCAGTGTAAAGCAGCACCTTATCTAGTGCAATAGCTAAAGAAAAAAATTACAAAAATTTAAATTTAAAAAAGTGTGAGTCTTTAAGGCAATTTAATATTAAGTGAAAAACAACATATAGTGTAATATTATCATAATATATATATATATATATATATATATATATATATATATATATATATATATATCTTATTATCAGTGCAACTTCACTCACAGTTGAGTCTTCTCAGGCTATAGGTGCTCCTCTCACCAGTGCAATGCATCACGGTAGTGATATTAGGTGGACCCAATAACTGTATAAGATCAGATCGCAGTCTCTCAGATAACCTGTAAGCTGCGTGTCCTTCCTGAGGAGCGGGGCCATGTGAGGCGACATCGGAGACAGGCTCGAGCACTGTGAGTCCCCGCCACATGGTATATCTGTCTGTTATATTCATACACCATATACCGAGTGGGAGCCGCATTCACTGCACATCAGACTCTGAAAAATTTTGGATTACCTGGCTGTCTGATCTTCTACACTTATTGGGTCTACCTACTACCTTGATGCATTGCAGAGGTGGAGAGGAGCACCAATAGCCTGACCAAACTCACCTGCCCAACACTTGTGAGTGAAATTGCACTGATATTAAAGATCTTTATTATATGGCAATATTACACTAGATGTTTTTCTTCTTCTTCTTTTCTTCTTCTTTTTTTACATATATATGACATATGGATGTTAAATATGTAAGTAAAGTGGCACATTTTACACTGCTGTTGCACTGATTGGCTTTAGCACCTATTTGTGATGCATACATCACTTGATTGCACTTATTCTTTGTGCACTTTATTGATTGCATTGTGCATTTTTGGAACAATTGCTGCTTTAATAGCACTTTATTATATTGTGATATTCACTTAAGATTATATTGTCTTAAAGAAACAGCACAACGTTTTTGGGAAATTTGAAACACTTTTATTGATCATTATGGTCAAGTATGTATTTGTGGGTTAGTGGGATATTAGGGCTTAAATGTTTTATAATGTTATGTTTTTTTTTTTACTAATGTATTTATTAATTGAATCCTTTATTTTAGAGAAATCGTTTTCATCTACATATATAGTTGTCAGCAAGCTTCACATTACATGAGTTTCTTAATTTTTGTTTTAAGTTTAGTACCCAATGTTTCAATAATATAGTGCAAACAAAAATGTAACAGACTTAAAAATATGTTGTTGTTTTTTAAATAATTTGTAAAAACAAAAACAAAACTATAACCATATCTAGATTGAGAAGAGACAACTAGGGATACAAAACATGTTAATGGATGTCAAAAATAGTTATGGAATTTCGACACATAGAACATGCTCTACAAAGGTTGCCAACCTTTCTGTGTTAGATCTTATTTCAACGTATAAGTGAATAAACTGTGGCTTACTGGCTTAATTGGCCAGAGTTTACATCAGAGACTAAATGTACACCTAAAGGGAAAATTAACTATTCATATTTTTTTTTCACAAATTATTTGAACTATTACAATATTTAATACATTTGAGATTCTCCTGTTCAGAATTTTCTCTTTCAACATCTGGAAATATATCAAGAGACATAAAACAACGTGCAAGCAACCCCAAAAGATTATTCCCAGATGCCCAAAATGTTACTTTTGAAGTTGTTTTTAAAATTGCAACTAGACAATAAAAATGTAAAAATGGAATTTTAATTGAGCTGGGAGCTTATAAAGCTTATAAGGCTAATTACTAATCTGTTGCATTTCTGTGCTGGGTTTCGAAATGTAATAAGTAAGACAAGTCATAATGCATTTTACATAGCAGATGTTACGTAAACTATGTCACAAAAACTACAAGTTAAGAGTATGTTATGCATATCAGATTTCTGACGAACTTTTAAATATTAGCATACCTGCCATCGTAATAAATTGCACATTGTTCAATCGGAGAGCAGTATTCATAAGCAGAGATAGAACCATCCATTTTAGATTATTACTATGACTATTCTATCAAAGTAAGGTACCAATAAGGGATTGCTAAGTACAATAGATGTATGTTGGACCATTTGTTAATGAAGATAATTTCAACATTATTACAATCTTGTTGATTAAACTGGGGTTGCTTGTACCCTGCCCTTTTCTGATTTCTGTCTTTTGAATATGTACACCAGTGCACATCGAATGTTTTACATAAAAGAGGGTAACCAGGCTAAAAAAAATAAAAATAAATAATTGTCCTGAAATTACATTAAAGCAAAATACAATACAATACAACACAATCCATAGTCCTGAACAATTTGTGTTTGTAGTGACAGAGTCCATTTCTCTACAACCTGGGAATTTCTAACGAGATTGATAAAATAATTAAATCTCTGTGAACAATACACAGGATGGAAAATAGCAACATGATAAATAGGAAACAATTAAACACACTTTAAAAGTTGGACCAAACACAAAATAAAATAAGTTTTGATCAAATTAGTCATGCAGGAGTTTAAGATTTGACACATTCATTTAATTACGGTCTGCTTTGCATCTGAAGACTCATTTTTAAAATGTAACTGAAAACAATTTAACGGAACAATCCCTACTCTTATAAAACACAGTCAAGTGAGTTTGATTCATGAAAGCCAAACCACCACTTTGATTTTTGAAAGCCAGACCACAAATAAATATAATTTATAACTGAGATAATGAAGTGTGCACTTCTCTTTTGAAGGGAAAGTAATTTAGAATTGCATAAACCTTTAGTTTACTTTTTTATTTTTATTTTTTTAGCAAAAAGTGTTCTATAAAGTATTACAAAATGAAAATCACTGCATTTAAATTTTTTAATCCTTTAGTTTAAACAGAATAAATATAATACAATTTTCATAAAATTGTATACAATTATTTCAGGTAGATACACTTATAAATGCTGATGGGGCAGAGCTCCTGACACCAAAGCTGATTCTCTGGGTAATAACCTCAGTGGACACACAAAAATACCTACTGACAGGTGCCCCTAGATCGGGAGACTTTTAGGAAATACCCAAGCCTTAGTTCAGTCAGAGACTTGAGTGAAACTGCTGTGGCCTCCTGGCGTCAGAGCTGGGAAGAGGTAGATGATCTACTCGCTCCTGAATCATTGGTCCTGCTATACCTGTTGTTTGTTTATCTTGTGCTCCAACATGCGGCCTTGTCACACCACAGCATGCGGAACATCTAAGATGGCGGCCAGTACTGCGCCTGCTGCACAACACCCTCCCCAAAAGCTACTACACAGCTCTATGGAATTCACTTTGCTTGACAGGAGGAAATTGCGAAGCAATTCTGCGCACTGATACAAGAGAGAGCATGGGTGCGGCTGCCAGATCAGCAAGTAGCATTTTTCCAGGTATGAACGGGTCTCCACAAGGCAAACCTACCTTGCAAGCCCATCCACACTCTAAAGACTGCCCCTAGAGGCTTTGCATCACCCACACATGCAGAGGTTCACAGTGTGCAACATCCAGACCCTCTGCTCACCCCAGGGTGGTGAAGGACTTGTCTCTGAGGAGAACCCATGTCCGTGGCCTAGTGATGCAGGCCCTCATCTGGTGGAGAGCCCTGCTCTGGTGCAGTTCTGTAATCACCCACACGAATCCTCTTTTTTCTCAACCACTCCATCGCCTGAGGGGATCGGGTGAGCCTGACATCAAACCTGCTGCCTCTGAGCAACTGTGATGACAGTGGATGCAGGGCCGGTGCTAGGATTTTTGACTACACAGGCGAAGATGCATTTTGACACCCCCCTCCCCCACACCCCAAAAAATCCAATGCATCTTCACCTCTGTGTCTCGTAGCCCCCCTTTTGAATTTTACCCCCATTAGTGTTGCATATCCACTCTCTAACCCCTCTGGTCCCTTTGTGCCTGCACCCCCCTTTAGTGTGTCTCATACAACCCATCTTATGTATTTCTTCCCTGTCAGCCCCTTTCTTCCCCCCAGTCCTTTTCTGTCTCTCTTTTTCTCCCATATAGACATAGACATAGATACAGGCAAAAATACATACATGCACAAATACACAAACATACAGACACATAGCCATACAAGCACACAGACATAATTATTCAGGCACACAGTCACAAAGATATACAGACACACAGTCATAAAAGGCACACAATCAAACAAACACAGTCATAAATTTACACATACAGGTACATTGTCGTACAAACACAAACATACATTCATACAGACACAGGCACACACAAAAATACAGACACAGACAAAGAAACAGAGATTGGCATATAGAGAAATACATACACAGTGATACAGAGACATACATACGCAGACAGTCATAAAGAGACATACAGACAAGGCATACAGAGACATACATACACAGACAAACAAAGAACCCTGCACACTGATACCGTGTAAATGCTCCGGCCATCCACAGTGATAGATGCTCCGTGTCAGGCAGTCATCGCTGGATCCACCGGTAAAGTCTTCAAAAGGAATAAACGCAGGCAATACTCCAATAGTAAGGATGGTATATTTATTGATAGGTGAACCACCCCATAGAAAGTGTGACGTTTCAGCTCAGCAGAGCCTTAATCATGCAATAATGCTCTGCTGAGCCAAAACGTTGCACTTTCTTTGGGGTGGTTCACCTATCAATAAATATACCATTATTACTATTATAGTGTTGCCTGCGTTTATTCCTTTTGAATACATACACAGATCGTCATACAGAGACATACAGACTGTATGACGGTCTGTGTATGTACACAGGATGGCTAAAAGATAGATCCCCATCTGTCGTGCAACTTCAACAATGCTTTGAAAGCTGGGGCTCTACCGATTCCCCATGCTTGCAGGATTGTATTTAGCACGTTGCAGTATTTGTGTGTTTGACTGTAAGCATGTGTTTGTATAGAGTATGTTTGTGTGAACGTAGGGGTGAGTTTGTATGTAGTGTTTGCGTTTGAATGCAAGCATGCATTTACGTGTAGTGTTGGGTTTTTGAATGCAGGTGTTTGTTTATATATAATTTTGGTAGCCTGATACAGACGTGTGTTTGTATGTAGTGTTGACATTTGAATGCAGGGGTGTGTTTGTATGTAGTGTTGAAGTTTGCATGCAGGTGGTTATTTGTGTGTAGTGTTGGTGTTTGAATGTTGAGATGTATGCACATATACACATACACTGCCACACACGCACACACACTGATACACATACACGAAGATACACACACTGACACATATGCAGATACACAAACTGATACACATTCAGATAGACAGACACACATATACAGATACACACAAACACTGACAGACATACAGATACCCTGACAGACATACAGACACCCTGACAGACATACAGACACACTGACAGACATACACACACTGACAGACATACACACACTGACACTGACAGACATACACACACATGACACTGACAGACATACACACACATGACACTGACAGACAGAAACACACACAGACACACTGACAGACAGATATATACACACACAGACACACTGACAGACAGAAACACACACAGACACACTGACAGACATACAGGCACACTGACAGACATACAGGCACACTGACAGACATACACACACACACACACACACAAAGACACACTAACAGACAGACATACACAGACACACTGACAGACATATAGATACACACAGACACACTGACAGACATACACACACAAGACACTGACAGACAGACAGATATATACACACACAGACACACTGACAGACAGAAACACACACAGACACACTGACAGACATACAGGCACACTGCCAGACACACACACACACACACAAAGACACACTAACAGACATATATATTCACACACAGACACACTGACAGACATACAGGCACACTGACAGACATACACACACACACACACAAAGACACACTAACAGACAGACATACACAGACACACTGACAGACATATAGACACACACAGACACACTGACAGACATATACACATGGACACTGACAGACAGAAACACACAAGACACTGCCAGACAGAAACACACACAGACACACTGACAGACATACAGGCACACTGCCAGACATACACACACACACATGCTGATCAAAAAATACACTTTTCTAGCCAAAGACAGGAGGTTGGCTTACCTGGGGACTGCTGGCTCAGGTAGTTGGGAGTTGGAGCTAGTCCTGCCCAGACCCCCTCCTATCTGCAGTCTTCTTGGGAGGAAGTCCTCCCATGCTCACATGAAGGTGGCCAGCGGTAGCACCGCCCCTGCTGGGCGCGCTGTGTGCTACAGAGGGAGCAGGGATATGACGTGTTCATATCCCCTCCCCCTCCACACAGTCCGCGGCAGGAAGGACAACTGGTCTGTAGGGATGCTGCTGCCGCTCAGCCACGCTACAAGAAGTGACCGGCAGGAGAGGGGAGCTGTGCGCTTCCCTCCTGCCGGTCACCCCGACATTTGCGCCCCCCGGGCCGGTGCGCCCTAAGGCGGCCGCCTGTGCCGCCTTATGGACGCGACGGCCCTGAGTGGATGCTGTTTACCTAACACATTGTGACATATAACATGTTTATTAGTGTTCTTTATATGTATGTCTCTACTCAATTGATTTTACTCACTTCGTTCTTGTAGTGCAATTTTATGTTGGTGCGTATGCTAATAATACATAATGACTCCAGTGCTAATAATACATAATGACTCCAGTGCTAATAATACAACTGACTCCAGTGGTATATTAATGAATGTTAAGCATGTTTTACTACACCTTTTACTTAAGTTTGAACCAAACCACTGAGCAGCACAAACAGATTCATTGACAGCTGAGTTAAATTTAGTTTCAGCTAGGAGTTACAGTCACAAAGTCTAACATGATTACATAACCTTATAAGTGTCTACTTGTTCTAACTTCTTCTGTTTGCACCGTCTTGTTTGATCGCCTCTATAATCCTACTTATGTTTTTTAAAAATGTGCAGTTCCTCGTGTAAATGTCAATTGCTAGATATCACATGTGAATCTAATGCATAGCTTGCAGCTATGCCGTATCCATGTTTTTACTGTTATATCAATGCACAGCTAAAATAGAGAATATAAAAATAAAATAAAAATGCTGATGGAATGTACATAGGTGTTGCCATTTTCATTAAGCACTTTAATAATGTATAATGTAAGGATTAAGTGTGGTCTACAATATATAGCAAATACACGTTTGCGTACATTACAGTCTGTCATCAGTAACTGATCATTAAAGATCTCTGACTCTGTCCCAGTATCAGTAACAGTTATGAAAGTGATCACAATACAAAGTTCACAAATCTTTATCTGCCGGCACAGTCGCCAAAGACAGAAAACATTTTTTATTTAAATTAGTCTTAACCAAGAGTTTATCAGTTTATAGGCATATAAAGTAATAACTTGTGCACATAACATCATTATAGGCAGGTAAAACAACACAAAGAGGGTCAATCTTTATTTAGTAATCGATTAAAAAGAGAATACTTAACTCATCAAGAATGTAGTTTGTGTTTCAGAATATTTCATGCCATAGGGAAAGCAGTTGAGCCTATCTTTCTATGAGCTTGTTAAGTAATTTCCTAAAGGGTTCATTCGACGGGATGCTTTTTCTGATTAAGTAATTGTATGCCATTTTCTTTTAGAATAAAGTATAACTTCAGCACTAATACAAATTATACCTCGTTTTAATCAATAAGTTATTTGGTTGGAGCAGCATAAAATATACCTTTTGGAAAATCCATTTGCAAAACAAAGAATAACAAAACAAATTGTAACATTTGTCAAACTTTACAAATGAGTAAGAGGAATTAGAAAAAAAAATGTACGGCTGACAAGCTTTCAGGAACCTTATAAAATAAATATAGTATAAATTGCATTTTCTTCTGTCATTATTAAAACTAATCAGAACATTTATTGTTAACCAGGTATGCATATCTAGCAAATAAATTCGGGATGGAAACAGCAATTCTTTCTAAACGTTATTATTCTGGGAAATGTAAAAATGGGAGTATGTAAATTAAAAGATTTTTATTTTTACTTTGTTAATATTATTGCAGAAATGTTGAAAACTGATTAACCGGTCTATTCACCTTTTTCCCTTCTGAATTCTAAAGGAATTTCAAAGTTAAGGTCAAAATATCTCTCCAAGTCAGCTATGCTTCCAGTTTGGTTATTTTGGCCCTTTGAATTCACTTTAGATTTCTGACAACTCTCACTTCAGTATAGAATCAGGCATATCGTTTTCCTTGGTTTGAAATTCTAAAGAAAGATTCTGATAAAAATGTAAAAAAATAATTTTCTGTGACATACATGATATCAAAATCTCAGCTTGTCTCCATAATTTATATCGAATGTGCTGGCATTTATGAGAATACAGATTCCCAACAAAAGAGCAAAACTCAAGCATTCTGGCATTGCTTACCATACAATAAATAAGGGTGCACATATTTCCATTGCATTAAATAGATCCTCAATTTTCAGTGACTTGAGTTGGCAATTGTTGTTGAAGTCTAAAGATGTGTATTAATGCCTTCCCAGTGCTACCCCTACCATCTTCTTCCCAAGGATGAAGCTGCAGAGCGCTGCATGAATGAATCAACTTAGGACTTTGTTTCTTAGTTGAGTGAGGACTAGAGCAGAGGTGAAAGTAAATGGGATATTTTGTTATTTACGTTGTGTATTTTATTTTGCATTGTGGCTAATGATGAGTATATTAATTGGGCAGGATTCCCTAAGCAGAGTAAAGGTCTACTCTTTATACTAAGTAGCAATTCTTCATCTACAGGAAAATTGCTATTCGGTATCCAAAGAATACAGTCCATTGATGGTAGTGAAATAAATTAAACCACAATCATTCCTGTAATCGAGGTTGTATATGTTTTATAAAAAAGTTAAATTAATACGAATATTATTAGAGACCTGCTCTCCCCTGAGCTAACTCTGTAAATATGCACACACAAAAAAATCTGTATTTTAAAATTAGATTTTTTTTAACTAACTTTCCCCTCTATGATTTATATGATTTATTAAATAAATTATCTAAAGTGCACCTTTCTATTGACTATACAGTGCATTTGATAAATTGCTAGCAATTGTATAGGTGAACAATTAATAAACTTTCCAGAGATGGTCAACCTTTGGCACTCCAGATGCTGTGGACTACATCTCCCATAATGCTCTTGGGAGTCGAAAACATCTGGATTGCCAAAGATTGCCTACCCCTTAACTATACATGTATTTTTATCTATTTGTATACCTTCTTAGGTTTCAACACTATGTTGAAGCAGAGAATAGAAGTTTTTCCACGAATTCTATGAGAAAACTGCTATTCATAAGCCAAGTAACTCCTTTATTTTCTAAGATAATCCAGCCCTGTGTGTTTGGCATCCCACCAGCATAGAAGTAAAGAGAGCCTATTTAATGGTCTTTAGCCCCCTATTCTACCATTGATATGCTTAGATCCCACAAAATTGAATGTCCACCTGCACATAATGAATTGTGGGATGCAAATAAAAATATATGCTTCCATCCATACAGTTTTCAGAAAATAGTAATTTTAATGTAATTATGCAACATTTTACTTTAATTATTTTATTTAATTTTACAGAAAAAGAATGACTATAATGCAGTGAATATTATTTGAAGATTGTTTAAACTCTGTATTTTCTGTATAATACCTATGTTAAACAATGATCAGTGTGACATTATTTTTTCCTGCTAGACTTATGCTTGTTCTGTTAACTTAATTGAACTATGAAATGTCAAACATTAGCATACAATAAAATATCTCAAGAGAAAAATCAAGCTGAACCGAGCACATTATTCTCATAATAAAAGGCTCTAAGCACTACCCGTAATGTATTATTTGAGTAAAACCTGTAGCTGATCATAAATACCTATTGTTTCTTTTTAAACCAGAGTAGAAAGAAAAGTAAACCTGAAACCCTATTATTGGTTTAAATAAATGTAAAAAAAAATCTATACTTTCACAGATTTTGCTAAAAGTAATTGTTGTATTATTTTTTGCCTGGAAATTGATGAATCAAAATGTTCTGTTTTCTGAGCTTTTTGTGGACATTTTTACTAAGTGGCAAACATAGATCAGCTGAAAGTGAAGTGGCAAGGTTATACTTTTTATAACATAGACAGCAGTTCTGCTCCTGGAAGTGATGTGACTTGATCTTTCATTTCTTATATTGTTAATGTTGGTTTTACTGAGCCATTCAAGATGAGAGAAAAGCTGGGTAAATGTAGGGGTGAAGAATAGACTAGACTTGTGCAGTTCTACTGAATAACATTTTCTGAACCTAATGTTTTTTGGTACCTCTGACATTTGGGTATGTGTCTGTTTGGTTTGCCTGAAATGGTTAAAAAAAAAATGACTGAATTGAACAGCTCAGCAATGCTAGGGTTAATCATGCAAATCATATGGAGGCTGGACAGTGCTTGCTTGGCACCCTCCACATAAAAAAAAAAAATAATAAAAATTAAAATATTTGATCCCCATATTAGTACAAAGAAGTAGTGATGTCGCGAACATAAAATTTTCGGTTCGCGAACGGCGAACGCAAATTTCCGCAAATGTTCGCGAACGGGCGAACTTGGCGAACCGCCATAGACTTCAATAGGCAGGCAAGTTTTAAAACCCACAGGGACTCTTTCGGGCCACAATAGTGATGGAAAAGTTGTTTCAAGGGGACTAACACCTGGACTGTGGCATGTATCTCTGTATTACACACAGTATCTCTATATTACACTCAGTATCTCTGTATTACACACAGTATCCCTGTATTACACTCAGTATCTCTATAATACACACAGTATCCCTGTATTACACTCAATATCTCTGTATTACACACTGTATCCTTGTATTACACACTGTATCCCTGTATTACACTCAGTATCTCTATATTACACACAGTATCCCTGTATTACACGCAGTATCTCTATATTACACACATTATCCCTGTATTACACTCAGTATCTCTGTATTACACACTGTATCCCTGTATTACACACTGTATCCCTGTATTACACTCAGTATCTATATATTACACACTGTATCCCTGTATTACACTCAGTATCTCTGTATTACACACTGTATCCCTGTATTACACTCAATATCTCTATATTACACACAGTATCCCTGTATTACACTCAGTATCTCTATATTACACACAGTATCCCTGTATTACACTCAGTATCTCTGTATCACACACAGTATCTCTATATTACACTCAGTATCCCTGTATTACACACAGTATCCCTGTATTACACTCAGTATCTCTATATTACACACATTATCCCTGTATTACTCTCAGTATCTCTATATCACTCACAGTATCTCTATATTGCACACAGTATCCATGTATTACACTCAGTATCTCTATATTACACACAGTATCCCTGTGTTACACTCAGTATCTCTATATTACACACAGAATCCCTGCATTACACTCAGTATCTCTATATTACACACAGTATCCCTGTATTACACTCAGTATCTCTATATTACACACAGTATCCCTGTATTACACTCAGTATCTCTGTATTACACACTGTATCCCTGTATTACACACTGTATCCCTGTATTACACTCAGTATCTCTGTATTACACACTGTATCCCTGTATTACACACTGTATCCCTGTATTACACTCAGTATCTCTATATTACACTCAGTATCTCTGTATTACACCCTGTATCCCTGTATTACACTCAGTATCTCTGTATTACACACAGTATCTCTATATTACACACAGTATCCCTGTATTACACTCAGTATCTCTGTATTACACACAGTATCTCTATATTACACACAGTCAGGGCCGCCATCAGGGCATGACAACCATAACAGTTGTCATGGGCCCGGCGGTCCTGGGGGGCCCTGAGCCCCACATACTGCTTCAGTAAGTAATGGCTGAGCTGGGGAGTTAAACAATCTCCCCAGCCAGCCTGCACTCAGCAAGGGGCCCGCACAGCCGTCCGCGGGCCCCTGCTGCTACTAATCATCTCCTCCGTGCAGGGCACACTGAGGGACAGCTATAGAGGCCTTCCAAAGACCCCACTAGGCTGCCCCTCAGTGTGCCTGTCTCCTGTAACTGCTCAGGGCAGCTCCCTGCGGCTGGTTCTGCAGGAAGTGACATCACCAGTCACAGTGCAGAGTGAGCTGTGCGGAGCTGCCCTGAGCAGACTTACAAGCAGCGTGTCAGCATTGTGAGGTTCCTTCAGAAGAGGACCACCAGAGAGGTAAGGTTTGGGAGGGTTTTGGGGGCCCCTACCCCCCCTTGCTCCCACTGCATCCCCTACCCCCCCTTGCTCCCACGGCATCCCCTACCCCACCTTGCTCCCACTGCATCCCCTACCCCCCTTGCTCCCACTGCATCCCCTACCCCCCCTTACTTCCACTGCATCCCCTATCCCCCCTGCTCCCACTGCATCCCCTACCCCCCTGCTCCCACTGCATCTCCTACCCCCTTGCTCCCACTGCATCTCCTACTCCCCTTGCTCCCACTGCATCCCCTACCCCCCTGCTCCCACTGCATCCCCTACCCCCCCTTGCTCCCACTGCATCCCCTACCCCCCTGCTCCCACTGCATCCCCTACCCCCCTTGCTCTCACTGCATCCCCTACCCCCCCTTGCTCCCACTGCATCCCCTACCCCCCTGCTCCCACTGCACCCCCTACCCCCCTGCTCCCACTGCATCCCCTATCACCCCTACCCCCATGCTCCAACTGCATCCCCTTCCCCCCTGCTCCCACTGCATCCCCTCCCCCCCCTGCTCCCACTGCATCCCCTCCCCCCTGCTCCCACTGCATCCCCTACCCCCTGCTCCCACTGCATCCCCTACCCCCTGCTCCCACTGCATCCCCTACCCCCCTGCTCCCACTGCAGCTCCTGCCCCCTGCACTGTGCACAATGGTAGGGTTTCACTTTTGGTAGTGGCTAGTGGGCTACCCAACTGCTCCCACTGCAGCTCCTATTACCCTTTGCACCCACTAGAGCCTCTATTCCCCCCTGTACTCTCTGCAGCCCCTTCCACTCACACCCTTTACAGCCCCTTCCTTTCGGCACCCTCTGCAGTCCCTACCCCTTTGCACGCACAAACATAAAGGGACACTATAGTTACCAGAACAACTACAGCTTAATTTATATTATACAGCTTAATGTAGTTGTTCTGGTGAGTATAGTCTACCACTGCAGGGTTTTTGCTGCAAAGACTGCCTTTTCAGAGAAAATGCAGTGTTTACATTGCTGCCTAGGAACACCTAGGCGCTTCCTGTGTCAGTGTTGCAAAATGTGCAGCACTGACATTTAACATCTCCATGCTCTGCATGTCGACGCTGAACGCTTGTCATAGAGAAGCACATATATACACTGCGTGCAGAATTATTAGGCAAATGAGTATTTTGACCACATCATCCTCTTTATGCATGTTGTCTTACTCCAAGCTGTATAGGCTCGAAAGCCTACTACCAATTAAGCATATTATGTGATGTGCATCTCTGTAATGAGAAGGGGTGTGGTCTAATGACATCAACACCCTATATCAGGTGTGCATAATTATTAGGCAACCTCCTTTCCTTTGGCAAAATGGGTCAAAAGAAGGACTTGACAGGCTCAGAAAAGTTTAAAATAGTGAGATATCTTGCAGAGGGATGCAGCACTCTTAAAATTGCAAAGCTTCTGAATCGTGATCATCGAACAATCAAGTGCTTCATTCAAAATAGTCAACAGGGTCGCAAGAAGCGTGTGGAGAAACCAAGGCGCAAAATAACTGCCCATGAACTGAGAAAAGTCAAGCGTGCAGCTGCCAAGATGCCACTTGCCACCAGTTTGGCCATATTTCAGAGCTGCAACATCACTGGAGTGCCCGAAAGCACAAGGTATGCAATACTCAGAGACATGGCCAAGGTAAGAAAGGCTGAAAGACGACCACCACTGAACAAGACACACAAGCTGAAACGTCAAGACTGGGCCAAGAAATATCTCAAGACTGATTTTTCTAAGGTTTTATGGACTGATGAAATGAGAGTGAGTCTTGATGGGCCAGATGGATGGATTGGTAAAGGGCAGAGAGCTCCAGTCCGACTCAAACGCCAGCAAGGTGGAGGTGGAGTACTGGTTTGGGCTGGGATCATCAAAGATGAGCTTGTGGGGCCTTTTCGGGTTGAGGATGGAGTCAAGCTCAACTCCCAGTTTCTGGAAGACACCTTCTTCAAGCAGTGGTACAGGAAGAAGTCTGCATCCTTCAAGAAAACATGATTTTCATGCAGGACAATGCTCCATCACACGCGTCCAAGTACTCCACAGCGTGGCTGGCAAGAAAGGGTATAAAAGAAGAAAATCTAATGACATGGTCTCCTTGTTCACCTGATCTGAACCCCATTGAGAACCTATGGTCCATCATCAAATGTGAGATTTACAAGGAGGGAAAACAGTACACCTCTCTGAACAGTGTCTGGGAGGCTGTGGTTGCTGCTGCACGCAATGTTGATGGTGAACAGATCAAAACACTGACAGAATCCATGGATGGCAGGCTTTTGAGTGTCCTTGCAAAGAAAGGTGGCTATATTGGTCGCTGATTTGTTTTTGTTATGTTTTTGAATGTCAGAAATGTATATTTGTGAATGTTGAGATGTTATATTGGTTTCACTGGTAAAAATAAATAATTGAAATGGGTATATATTTGTTTTTTGTTAAGTTGCCTAATAATTATGCACAGTAATAGTCACCTGCACACACAGATATCCCCCTAAAATAGCTATAACTAAAAACAAACTAAAAACTACTTCCAAAAATATTCAGCTTTGATATTAATGAGTTTTTTGGGTTCATTGAGAATATGGTTGTTGTTCAATAATAAAATTAATCCTCAAAAATACAACTTGCCTAATAATTCTGCACTCCCTGTATATATATATATATATATATATATATGCACAGAGGGCCCCCTGCTACCTGTACGACGAAGAGGGGGCCCAGCAGCAAACTCTGTCCTCCTTTCCAGCTGCTCTCTGTCTAACTTTCCTGCACCCTGCGGCGGCCAGAGCGTTGCCACGGGTTACTATGGCAACGCTCCGCACAGCACGCAGGCCTGTCTCGTGAGATTTAGTCAGAGAGGAGCTGGAAAGGAAGACAATGTGTGCTGCTGGGCCCCCTCTTCAATGTACCGCGGCTGGCTCCCTCCACCATGCCACTGGATCAACAGAAATTCGATCTCCCCCCCTCCCTGGCACGGTAAGAACCAGGGAGGGGGGAATAAAATTGAAATATACACAAATAAATAAATAAAATAATACTCCCCTTCCCCTCTATTTTACACACACACTGAATCCTTACACGCACACTCTGCACTACACACACACACTACATTCACTCAACACACTCTGCACTACACACACTACATTCACTAAACACACTCTGCACTACACACACACTACATTCACTAACACACTCTGCACTACATTCACTAAACACACTCTGCACTACACATACACTACATTCACTAAAACACTCTGCACTCACTACAAACACTACATTTACTAAACACACTCTGCACTACACACACACACTACATTCACTAAACACACTTTGCGCTACAGACACACACTACATTCACTATACACATTTTGCTCTACACACACACACACACACACACTACATTCACTAAACACTCTGCACTACATTCACTATACACTCTGCACTCACTACAAACACTACATTCACTAAACACACTCTGCACTACACACGCACTACATTCACTAAACACACTTTGTACTACACACACACTACATTCACTAAACACACTTTGCACTACACACACACACTACATTCACTATACACACGTTTCACTCACTACAAACCCACTACATTCACTACAAACACACTACATCCACTACAAAAACACACACTCTGCATTCACTATACACACACCTGCATTCACTACACACACACACTCTGCATCTAATGCATGCATACAAACATTACATACATTACACAAAACGTACAATCTGCATCCACTATATACACTGCATCCATGACACACATACTGCATCCACTATACACACTGTATCCATGACACACATACCGCATCCACTATACACATTCTACATCCACTATACACACTGCATCCATGACACACATACCGCATCCACTATACACACACACACACACTTCATCCTTGTGGGCGGACTCGGGGCTGGCCCCGGGGGCCCAGATCTTGAGCTGTGTCAGGGGCCCTAAAATTTCTCATGGCAGCCCTGCACACAGTATCCCTGTATTACACTCAGTATCTCTGTATTACACACTGTATCCTTGTATTACACACTGTATCCCTGTATTACACTCAGTATCTCTATATTACACACAGTATCCCTGTATTACACGCAGTATCTCTATATTACACACATTATCCCTGTATTACACTGAGCATCTCTGTATTACACACTGTATCCCTGTATTACACTTGGCACTTGGCACTGGTATTACACTTGGAACTTGGCGAACCGCCATAGACTTCAATAGGCAGACGAATTTTAAAACCCACAGGGACTCTTTCGGGCAACAATAGTGATGGAAAAGTTGTTTCAAGGGGACTAACACCTGGACTGTGGCATGTATCTCTGTATTACACACAGTATCTCTATATTACACTCAGTATCTCTGTATTACACACAGTATCCCTGTATTAAACTCAGTATCTCTATAATACACACAGTATCCCTGTATTACACTCAATATCTCTGTACTACACACTGTATCCTTGTATTACACACTGTATCCCTGTATTACACTCAGTATCTCTATATTACACACAGTATCCCTGTATTACACGCAGTATCTCTATATTACACACATTATCCCTGTATTACACTCAGTATCTCTCTATTACACACTGTATCCCTGTATTACACTCAGTATCTATATATTACACACTGTATCCCTGTATTACACTCAGTATCTCTGTATTACACACTGTATCCCTGTATTACACACTGTATCCCTGTATTACACTCAATATCTCTATATTACACACAGTATCCCTGTATTACACTCAGTATCTCTATATTACACACAGTATCCCTGTATTACACTCAGTATCTCTGTATCACACACAGTATCTCTATATTACACTCAGTATCCCTGTATTACACACAGTATCCCTGTATTACACTCAGTATCTCTATATTACACACAGTATCCCTGTATTACTCTCAGTATCTCTATATCACTCACAGTATCTCTATATTGCACACAGTATCCATGTATTACACTCAGTATCTCTATATTACACACAGTATCCCTGTATTACACTCAGTATCTCTATATTACAAACAGTATCCCTGAATTACACTCAGTATATCTGTATTACACACTGTATCCCTGTATTACACACTGTATCCCTGTATTACACTCAGTATCTCTGTATTACACACTGTATCCCTGTATTACACACTGTATCCCTGTATTACACTCAGTATCTCTATTTTACACTCAGTATCTCTGTATTACACACTGTATCCCTGTATTACACTCAGTATATCTATATTACACACATTATCCCTGTATTACACTCAGTATCTCTGTATTACACACAGTATATCTATATTACACACAGTATCCCTGTATTACACTCAGTATCTCTATATTACACACAGTATCTCTATATTACACACAGTATCCCTGTATTACACTCAGTATCTCTGTATTACACACTGTACCCCAGTATTACACTCAGTATTACACACTTTATCCCTGTATTACACTCAGTATCTCTATATTACACACAGTATCCCTGTATTACACTCAGTATCTTTATATTACACACAGTGTCCCTGTATTACACTCAGTATCTCTATATTACACACAGTATCCCTGTATTACACTCAGTATCTCTATATTACACACAGTATCCCTGTATTACACTCATTATCTCTGTATTACACACTGTATCCCTGTATTACACTCAGTATCTCTGTATTACACACTGTATCCCTGTATTACACACTGTATCCCTGTATTACACTCAGTATCTCGATATTACACTCAGTATCTCTGTATTACACACTGTATCCCTGTATTACACACTGTATCCCTGTATTACACACTGTATCCCTGTATTACAGTCAGTATCTCTGTATTACACACAGTATCTCTATATTACACACAGTATCCTTGTATTACACTCAGTATCTCTGTATTACACACTGTATCCCTGTATTAAACACTGTATCCCTGTATTACACTCAATATCTCTATATTACACACATTATCCCTGTATTACACTCAGTATCTCTATATGACACACAGTATCCCTGTATTACACTCAGTATCTCTGTATTACACACAGTATCTCTATATTACACTCAGTATCCCTGTATTACACACAGTATCCCCGTATTACACTCAGTATCTCTATATTACGCACAGTATCCCTGTATTACACTCAGTATCTCTGTATTGCACACAGTGTCCCTGTATTACACTCAGTATCTCTGTATTACACACTGTATCCCTGTATTACACACTGTATCCCTGTATTACACTCAGTATCTCTGTATTACACACTGTATCCCTGTATTAAACACTGTATCCCTGTATTACACTCAATATCTCTATATTACACACATTATCCCTGTATTACACTCAGTATCTCTATATGACACACAGTATCCCTGTATTACACTCAGTATCTCTGTATTACACACAGTATCTCTATATTACACTCAGTATCCCTGTATTACACACAGTATCCCCGTATTACACTCAGTATCTCTATATTACGCACAGTATCCCTGTATTACACTCAGTATCTCTGTATTGCACACAGTGTCCCTGTATTACACTCAGTATCTCTGTATTACACAATGTATCCCTGTATTACACACTGTATCCCTGTATTACACTCAGTATCTCTGTATTACACACAGTATCTCTATATTACACACAGTATCCCTGTGTCTGATTGGTGGATTAAGTAACCAATCAGAGTGTTATGAGTCAAATTACACAGTGTGGGAAAATTCCAAAGAACTTTCCCACGCTGTGTAAAATGACACAGAGCACTCTGATTGGTGGATTTCAAACCAACCAATCAGAGTGCTGTAACAGGTAAGTGTAGAGACTTACCTGTCAGTCTCTTCATTTATCTGTCAGAGCACTCTGATTGGATGGCTTAAACCCACCAATCAGAGTGCTCTGAGCCTAATTGCAGGGCGGGGCAAGGCTTTATAAGCCTTTCCCCGCCCTGCAGAGCTCAGCCTGTGCGGAGCCCTCCATGGGTGAATATGTTTTTTTTATTTTTGCACTCTTTTTTTTTTTTTAATTGCGTCGGTTATTATGTTTTTTCATTTGGCCTTCATGGGGGCTGAAAAAAGAAGATTTAGAAGAAAGAAAACATTGAATGGTAAGTTTTTTTTTTTTTTTACAGGTACTTAGTTAAAGGCCCCCCCTCATTATTTTTAGGGTGAGGGGGGTAGGTAGGGAGTTCATTTTTTTGGGGGGGAAGGGTTGACTAGGGGTTTGGGGACCCCTAGTCACCTGGGGGACACACATTTTTTTAGGGCCCCCACCCACCGCTCAGGGGTGGGGTCCAGCAGGGAGGACCTTAGGTCCCCCCCCTTTTTAGTATTTAGGGCCCCCACCCACCGCTCAGGGGTGGGGGCCAGGGGGTAGGACATTAGGTCCCCCCCTTTTTAGTATTTAGGGCCCCCACCCGTCGCTCAGGGGTGAGGGACAGGGGGGAGGACCTTAGGTCCCCCCCTTTTTAGTATTCATGGCCCCCACCCGCCGCTCAGGTGTGGGGGCCAGGGGGGAGGACCTTAGGTCCCCCCTTTTTTAGTATTTAGGGCCCCCACCTGCCGCTCAGGGGTGGGGGCCAGGGGGGAGGACATTAGGTCTCCCCTTTTTAGTATTTAGGGCCCCCACCCGCCGCTCAGGGGTGGGGGCCGGGGGGAGGACCTGGGTGGGGGCCAGGGGGGATATTTAGGGCCCCCACCCACCGCTCAGGGCTGGGGGCCAGGGGGGAGGACATTAGTTCCCCCCCTTCTTAGTATTTAGGGCCCCCACCCACCACTCAGGGGTGGGGGCTGGGGGGGACAGAAGTCCCCCCCCTATTTTTTTTTTTAGGGGCCCCACCCACCGCTCAGGGGTGTGGGCTGGGGGGAGGACAGTAGGTACCCCCATATCATTGAGTAAACTTTGACAACCCCCCCCTCCACCCACAACCCCGAGCAGTGGTTGTCAAAGTTTACTCAATGATATGGAATAGGGGGCGGACCGAATATCGCATATGTTCGCCCGCCGTGGCGAACGCGAACAAGCGATGTTCACCAGGAACTATTCGCCAGCGAACTGTTCGGGACATCTCTACTAGTAACATACAGGCAGGATGTGGTACTGGGGGGCTATTGTTGGCCTTCTTTTCTATGTTTGGGCCCATGATGTTTCTGCTGGCCGGGTAGGAAGTGTCAGCTGATATTTTACAAGATTTCGCCCAGAAAACAGCTTGGCTTAGCCTTTTGGTTTATTTGCTCAGGACAGATAGAGATTTCTTTTGATATTTTTAAAAATAATTTGGAGTGAATAAAATATTAAAAAGGGGTAAACTAATTTTAAAAATTATGTTTTTTGCTTATAATAATTTCTACATACCCAATGCAGTTTCATAAATATACCACATTATCAATTATTTTATCTTTTGCTAAATTGCTTTAAGGAATGTTTCCACACAGGGAACATATTTTCACATTTGGTGATATTTTGTGAGAAAATCTTCTGGAATGAGGTTTAAAGTCTTTCTCAGTCATATTCTTGTAATGACCCTTACAATTGACCCTATTTTGGCACACCTGAACAGCACTCTTACATCACAAAAGGAACCATGCAAAAAGATTTGCTCCACCTCAAGGATTTGTGTTGCAAAAAAGTTGAGGCATGCGACTCCACAGTTCAAAATGTTTGTGAACAAAATAAAATTTCTGAGCACATAACATAACTGAACAGAGTCCATGCATGGCTTGTTCCCACTGTTGATTGTACCTTACTTGTACTTGCATTTTATTTTATGTATGCTGCTTTGTACTTATTGAAAGCCTTTCATAAACAATGTATTCAATTAAGAAAAAAACAAAAAAAACCATCCAAGTCTTTTTAAAATAGGATCTGATAAGACAACATCTTTCTGTAAGTGAAAACACCTTTCTTTTGTACTTGCCCTTTACATATTTGTATAGTACTATCATTTCTACTCCGAGGTGCTCTTTATTTTCCTAAAGAAAACAAGATAATTTTAGAACTTATGTTTCCCATCCCCCCTTTCTAATTTTGTAGCTCATCTTTGCACTTTTTCTAGTTCTGCAATATCCTTCTTCAAATCTGCTGCCTAAAATTACACTGCATATTCAAGGTGATGTCTTGCCTTGATTTGTAAAGAAGCAAAATTATATTTTTATCTTGTGAATCAAAACCCCTTTTTTTTATACAGAAGCACCTTGCTAACTTTGGAAACAGCAGACAGGCATTGCATACTGAGACCTAGTTTATGATTTATAATTGTTTCCAAATTTTAATTGAATGTTAACCCTAACTCAACCCGATTCCATGTATAACTGGCGTGTGGGTTCTTTATTCCAAAATGCATGACTTAACATTTATATATACAGGGAGTGCAGAATTATTAGGCAAGTTGTATTTTTGAGGATTAATTGTATTATTGAACAACAACCATGTTCTCAATGAACCCAAAAAACTCATTAATATCAAAGCTGAATATTTTTGGAAGTAGTTTTTAGTTTGTTTTTAGTTTTAGATATTTTAGGGGGATATCTGTGTGTGCAGGTGACTATTACTGTGCATAATTATTAGGCAACTTAACAAAAAACAAATATATACCCATTTCAATTATTTATTTTTACCAGTGAAACCAATATAACATCTCAACATTCACAAATATACATTTCTGACATTCAAAAACATAACAAAAACAAATCAGTGACCAATATAGCCACCTTTCTTTGCAAGGACACTCAAAAGCCTGCCATCCATGGATTCTGTCAGTGTTTTGATCTGTTCACCATCAACATTGCGTGCAGAAGCAACCACAGCCTCCCAGACACTGTTCAGAGAGGTGTACTGTTTTCCCTCCTTGTAAATCTCACATTTGATGATGGACCACAGGTTCTCAATGGGGTTCAGATCAGGTGAACAAGGAGGCCATGTCATTAGATTTTCTTCTTTTATACCCTTTCTTGCCAGCCACGCTGTGGAGTACTTGGACGCGTGTGATGGAGCATTGTCCTGCATGAAAATCATGTTTTTCTTGAAGGATGCAGACTTCTTCCTGTACCACTGCTTGAAGAAGGTGTCTTCCAGAAACTGGCAGTAGGACTGGGAGTTGAGCTTGACTCCATCCTCAACCCGAAAAGGCCCCACAAGCTCATCTTTGATGATACCAGCCCAAACCAGTACTCCACCTCCACCTTGCTGGCGTCTGAGTCGGACTGGAGCTCTCTGCCCTTTACCAATCCAGCCACGGGCCCATCCATCTGGCCCATCAAGACTCACTCTCATTTCATCAGTCCATAAAACCTTAGAAAAATCAGTCTTGAGATATTTCTTGGCCCAGTCTTGACGTTTCAGCTTGTGTGTCTTGTTCAGTGGTGGTCGTCTTTCAGCCTTTCTTACCTTGGCCATGTCTCTGAGTATTGCACACCTTGTGCTTTTGGGCACTCCAGTGATGTTGCAGCTCTGAAATATGGCCAAACTGGTGGCAAGTGGCATCTTGGCAGCTGCACGCTTGACTTTTCTCAGTTCATGGGCAGTTATTTTGCGCCTTGGTTTTTCCACACGCTGCTTGCGACCTTGTTGACTATTTTGAATGAAACGCTTGATTGTTCGATGATCACGCTTCAGAAGCTTTGCAATTTTAAGAGTGCTGCATCCCTCTGCAAGATATCTCACTATTTTTGACTTTTCTGAGCCTGTCAAGTCCTTCTTTTGACCCATTTTGCCAAAGGAAAGGAAGTTGCCTAATAATAATGCACACCTGATATAGGGTGTTGATGTCATTAGACCACACCCCTTCTCATTACAGAGATGCACATCACCTAATATGCTTAATTGGTAGTAGGCTTTCGAGCCTATACAGCTTGGAGTAAGACAACATGCATAAAGAGGATGATGTGGTCAAAATTCTCATTTGCCTAATAATTCTGCACTTCCTGTATATATATATATTGAATACCAACTGTCCTTGAGATTTCCTTTTCTATTGAGAATATTTGTTTTGCTTATTATTTTATGTTTGAGCTTGTTTCTGATTCTATACTCAACTTGTTTCTTGATCCTATTTTTAAAAAAAAATCGCCAAAGTTAGCGTTAGTATTTGTTTGTGTGTGAAAAATGCAAAAAACGCCAATTTTGGCCAGTGTTTGTGACTAAGTGGCTACTAAAAAAGACTGGACATACCCCATTTGCAATACCTTGGGTTGTCTACTATTGCAAATGGTATGCCATCATAGGGGTAATTTTCATTCTTGGGCTACCATAGGGTCATAAAGGCAACGTAAGCAATCTGGCGAATTTTAAAGTGAAAAAATGAAACACAAGCCTTATATTTGACGCTGTAATTTTTGAAAACACCATAAAACCTGTACATGAGGGGTACTGTTGTACTCGGGAGCCTTTGCTGAACACAAATATTTGTGTTTCAAAACAGTAAAAAGTATTGCAGCAATAATATCGTCCGTGTAAGTGCTGTTTGTGCGTGAAAAATGCAAAAAACTTCACTTTTACTGGCGATATCATCGTTGTAATACATTTTACTGAGTAAAACAGTACCCCCCATGTACAGGTTTTATGGTGTCTTGGAAAGTTATAGAGTTAAATATAGTGCTAGCAAATTAAATTCCCTATAATTTCGGCATGGGTTGTCAGGCAGGTCCCGCTAATTGTAATTAATTAGGATACCTAATTATGTAAGGTAAAATTATATGTAAAATTATTACATAAATATATGTGTAGAATTAATATATGTATATATATATATATATACATATGTGTATATATATGTATATATATATATATATAATTTTTTAAAAATATTTTTATTTATATATAGGTATATATAGTGATATATACGTATATATTTATGTAAAACAAAAATCTCTGATGAAACTCTGTGATACAGACTGAAACGTTGATTTTTATTTTGAGCTAATAAAAGCTAAGTTTTATTCATTCAACTTGGAAGTCCCTGGAGTGCTATCTTGTACTTTTGGCTATATATTTATGTATATAGATATATATTATTTCGTTCTACGTGTATTTTGATATAAATATATATATATATATATATATATATATATATATATATATATATATCACAATACAGTTAGAACGAAATAAAACACATCTATATATTTTTTAATATTTTATTTTTAATTATTTTTTTATTTTATTTGTTTACGTATTTACATATTTTTTTATATTATTTATAAATATATATATAACAATAATTATATATATATTTAATCAGTATCAGTCTACGTGTAATTTGATATTAATATATATATATAATTCATTACAGGCAGTCCCCCTGCTGGCATTGCTGCAGCCAGCTATCCCGGCCATGTGATTGTGAGGTCCTCGCAAGGACCTCACTCTCACATAACCGGAGGGGACCGGAGGAGGAAGATCTGCCATGGGGGGCTCCCTGGGAGTCCCCCCAACCGCGATCGCCGGCGTGGGATCGCCGGCGACCGGGTAAGTGAATAAAAACCGGAGGGCGTACATTTACGTCCTGCGGCGTTTAGAGACGCTTTTAAAAGGATGTAAATGTACGCCCTCCGGACTTAAAGGGTTAATAAATAAGTTCTTCTGAAATTATTTGCAACCAGTCCACTCCAATTTAATGTTTAAATAAAGCCTGAGTAAACTAATTTTAATCCTTAGTAAATACGAGGACCCTTTCCCTTGCTTTGGGTTAGAACAATTTTTATTTGAATTCACTGTGTTATTTTAACTTTGTAAGATCAGAAGAAAGATGTGTTATACAACAGAAAGCTTAAGTTATCCAATTAAATAATATGTGGATGGCAAAGTTGTAAGAATAATTTATAGAATAACTTGAACCTTCCATAAATTATAGATCTTGACCAAACCTCAAGAGAGTGATGTAAAAGCATTGCGCAGCACACTGCTTGTTAGAATTGTGGCAGAGGATTTAAAAGTAATAATAAAACTATCACCATTGTAGCTAATCATTTATAAAATGTCTACAAGACTGACCCTTCCAAGTTTTAGTTCCTGGCGCACAGTCATGAAATTAAGAGTGGATCTTTAAAGTGTAAACCTTTAGCCGAATAAATGATGTATACTTTATAAATGGTGCATGCAATCGTTTTAAAATTGAAACATCTTGTCAACACCATACTAAAATTAAGTTGTTAAAGGAGTCATCTCTGTTTTTACTTTTAACCTTTTCACTGCCAGTTTTTTTTTAAATAACATTTACTAGAATCCTAGCACATTTATTAAGAAGAAAACTGATTTTGTAAATTGTTTACTGCTCATGGATACTTGAAAATTTAAATAATGTAATTTTAAACAACTTAAGAGTTTCTTTTAATTTTACATTTAAAAAAATTGTGGGGGATTAAAACTTTCTAGAGGTTATTTAGCATTTCTTATATTGTTATATTTATGCCAGGGTATGTAATATGCTATTTGTGACATCTAATATGCCATTTGTGATGAAGAGAAAAACATGACATTCATTACATACTGCAATTATGATTTCTGATGATCAAAATGTATTTTTAACCCCTTAAGGACAAAACTTCTGGAATAAAAGGGAATCATGACATGTCACACATGTCATGTGTCCTTAAGGGGTTAAAGAACCTGATGGCATTTTGGGTGAATGCATCTTGTCAAAACAGCCAAAATTCTATAATAATGACTGTAAACTGATCAGCCACAACATTGTAACCAGTGATAGGTGAAATAAATAACATTGAATAAAATTGATTATATTGTTACTGTGGTGACATTTTGTCATCAATCTAACATGGTGACCAGTGGTCATGTGACCAAGCTCATGTAGGTCTTTCTTACATGGGGACACGCTTTACCCTTCAATATGGTAATTGGGTAATTCAATAGTCAGGAAAGAGATAACCACTTCCCCCAATCCCCATGTCTTCCTGTTCCTTCTTGGCTGTGCTACTGAGCAGACGTGAGCAGACATGTGCTATCATGGTGAACTATGTTACACTCTGTTGCTTCCTTTTCTTCCGTGGTGGATGTGATGTTGAACTTGCAGCAGTGAGCCATTAGATGTGAAGACCTAACCATGGGTAATACACCACACAATATATATATATATATATATATATATATATATATATATATTACACAAGGTTCGTCTACATTAAAATGTATTTATTAGAAGGCAATAAGACAATACTATAAATTTATCACAAACACACAGCCCAGACCCATGGAGCAACAACCCTTTTTAATCTATCTTTCTTTTTATATATGTATAGTAATCTCCTTCCCCACATGTTTGATCTCACCCATGGTTAGGCCTTCACATCTAGTAATGGCTCACTGCTGCAAGTTCAACATCACATCCACCAAGGAAGAAAAGGAAGCAACAGAGTGTAACATAGTTCACCATGATAGCACATGTCTGCTCACGTCTGCTCAGTAGCACAGCCAAGAAGGAACAGGAAGGCATGGGGATAGGAGGAATGGTTATCTCTTTCCTGACCTGTAAAGGTATTGAATTACCCAATTACCATATCAAAGGGTGAAGCTTATCCCCCTGTAAGAAAGACCTACATGAGCTTGGCCACATGACCCCTGGTCACCATATTAGTTTGATGACAAAATGTCACCACATTCCCTCACTTTTTCTTCTCTTATGTTGAGCACATTTAAAAATAATAATATATCCCATAATATACCCCTCTTATCTATCTAAACTATGAGATCTGAAGTAGGAAAGGGGGGCACAGGAATTATAGTGAGTGATATGAGCAAGGTAAAAGAAAACAGTCAAATAGGGCTTGCATCACCCCACAGTTATATATTAGGCAGCAAGTGAACAGTCAGTTCATGAATTTAATGTGTTGGAAGCAGAAAAAATGGGCAAGAGAAAAGATCTGAGTGATTTTGACAAGGGTCAAATTGTGAGGTTAGCCAACTGGGTCAGAGCATCTACAAAATGGCAAGTCTTGTGAGTTTTTCCCGGTATGCAGTCATTAGTAGCTATCAAAAACAGTAGACATGTGCACCAGTGAAATTTTTGTTTCGTATGAATTATTTTGTACTAAATAAAAATTTAATTCTTCAATCCCGAATTTGTCCGCAAACCATTCGTTTTCAAAAGAAATTTGTTAAAAAATAATTTGGTTTTGTCCATTTGGACGAAAGCAGCACTGCACATGCGCCAAAAAAAAAGCAAGGAGGGAGCCAGCAGCACTACCAGCTCCCTCCTTGTAATAAATAACTATGACTACCACCCCCTTGCATTAAAACCTATAGGGCTCACTATGACCCCATATTGGTAAAAGGGAGGTTAAATCCTCCCACATGCCCCTACTCGCGGCATGTCACCTAAACAAATTTAAAAGTACTAGTGACTGGGCGGCTATGGTTGCCCAGTTGAGAGTGCAATAAGGGGGGACCTGGCACAGATTAAATCATGCCGCATGCCCCTACCTGTACCAGGTCCCCCCGTGTAGTAGGGGCTCCTTGCTGTCATTTAAAACTGGATATAAAAATCTGTATTTCACATAGAAGTGATAGAAAGCTAAGGTAAGAGTACATGTAACCAAAAGTTATAGCAAAAACTATAACAATGTTGCAATATGAAAAAGTAGCTATTTAGATCTAAATAGCTACTTTTTACATGTACTCTCATGGTAGCTGTAACACTTCCCCATAGGATTCATTTATATCCAGTTTTAAATAACAGCATCATAAAACTAAATATAAATCAGTATGGGGGTCACTATGACCCGCATATTGATAAAAGGGAGGTTAAATCCTCCCGCATGCCCCTACTCGCGGCATGCCATGTATAGGGGCATGTCGTCTAAACTGCGAACAGCCAGTGGCTGCTCGCTGTCTTTTAAAACTACTAGTGCAATAAGGGGAAACCTGGCTCTTAATACAAATGGGTGGGACCTAATGTCCCCCCTTGTCCCCACCCGTGAGTGGCAACCTTAAATAAATAAATAATGGGGACCTAATGTAATTTGACTCATAACACTGTGATTGGTTGCTTTCAATTTGAAAAGCAACCAATCACAGTGTTATGAGTCAAATTACACAGCATGGGAAAATTCCAAAGAACTTTCCCACGATGTGTAAAATGACACAGAGCATTCTGGTTGGATTTCAAGCCAACCAATCAGAATACTGTAACAGGTAAATGTAGACCTGCCAGTCTCTTTATTTACCTGTCAGAGCACTCAGATTGGTTGACTTAAACCAACCAATTAGAGTGCTCTGAGCCTAATTGCAGGGCGTGGGAAGGCTTTATAAGTATTTCCCTGCCCTGCGGAGCTCATTCTCCGCCGTGCCCTCCATGGGTGAAGAAGGATTGTTTTTTTACCATTTGGCTTTTATTTTTTTTCTGCGTGTCTATTTTTTTTTTTTTTTTGCGCTCTGTTTATTTTTATTTTACCAGTTGTGACTCATATTATGGATTTTTATTTAACCTTTAAAGGTAAGTATAGGAGACAAAAGTAAATATGATTTGACTTTTGCTTTAGAGCAGTACAGTTTTCTAGTAACGATGAAACAAATCAGCTTCAATGCGAAAAGCTAATTATATAACAAAACAATAGTTTCAACAATTCGTGTCCTAAGTGTTGTTTTCTAATTCTATCACAGCATGTGCCCTAAAAATGTACAGTGAAATATGAAAAGTACTCATGTGCACAAGTGATGATCATCTTTCAGTAAGGAATTTATTTATTCACATAAAAATGTATTTAGACGGAAAAGTTGTTTTATTCATTGTCATGGATTCTTATAGGAAAATAAGCAAAGGATACAAATTGTGAATCCATTATAAGTAAAGTATAACAAATTTAAATCCATAAGATGTATCTTTAATTCCATCCTACTTGCTTTTAACAATCCACAAGAAGCCTTTTTTCAGATCAATGTAAAATATAACAGGTAGAAGAAAACATTATACAAAATAAATGTCTTCCAACAGCCATCTGAAAAACAACACATTCAGTTTTAAATATAATAACATCTGTTAAGGTATGGGACTATTTTTATGTGTATTTGAAAATGTTCTTTCAAGAGGCAAGCACAAATGAATGGTGCAGTTTCCCTTTAAATAGTAAGCATATTTCCTTTTTTTTTTTTGTAGATTTACCATCTGTTCTTAAATTTGAAAGTCATCAAAAGTCAACGAAATTCTGCACTGGGCACAAAATGTTTCTGAAGTCTAAAATACACACAAATATCAAAACACATTTTATGGTACCATAACTGTGTTTGCTGTATTTTATTGTACCATTACTATCCTACAAATCTAATGCTGAATCATCCAAAAAAGGCACCAATATTATTTCAGAGAGTAAACCTGAGCAAACATTCTTAAATGTTACGGGTGGAAGAGAAGGTGAAAGTAAAAATGAAAAATACCTTTGATTATATCAGACGGTGCATACTTTTGAATTTCCCTTTGTGCAATTGTCATGGCTGGTGAGATAACTCAGTGGGCTAATGCATCATCGGTAGAATCTGTTCAACTCTTGGGGGACGCTGGTTGAATTCCTCAGCCCTTCATCCTTCCGAGGTAGATAAAATGAATATCATTAAATTGGACAATAGTAACTTCCCTGGATGTTGGGCAAAATTAACATCCCAAGGATGTACATGGAAACCAGAGAATATTTGAACGTGAAATTAAATGTAAACTCATTATAATAAAACTTTTGGTTCTAACACTGTTATGGTATACATGTATTAGTCCTTTACAAATATCCTGTGTTTATCTTTTGTCCACGCAGGCCATAACTATAGTAGCATCATGAATATCACATAATGTATTAGTATCACAATCTATAATATATCTTACAAAACCACATAAATACCATGTCTTTGTTGGTGTGTGCACGCTAAATCTACTTCAATACAAGTGTTGATTAACCCCTTAACTATAATATCTGTTATATCCAACTGTAAACTGCCATGTGACCTCTTTTCATCACAAATTATAAGGAGGCAAACAGTCTTTTTATGTGCTTTATGCTGGAGAACCCTTTGAGTTATACTGAAGGTCAGACTCAGGACCAGGGTTTGTGGTGCTAAGGTTTTATCTTCAGCCATGAACCCTCCTAGTGGGGAATCATACTATGTCTAAAGAAGAGAAGGATGACTCTAGTTATGGTTGATCTGTGAGCTGGTATGACAAATCTTCCACATCAACAAGCAGCTGGGAATGTCCATCTATTGTTACTGTTGCCAGATGGACCACACGCTATGCCAGATCACCAAGGAAATTGCTGATTTGCAGCTCGTGAACATTATCTCCACACAGGTATCTAATTACCAATGCTCATGCTTTGTATTTATTTATAAAGCACATAAACAAAGCAAGCCTTTATTCTATGTGATTGGAATTGTAGTGCCCTTAATGACCAACTCAGGCATCAGCTTGTTCCATGTTAAAGTCATTATGATCGCAACTGTTGTTTCTTTTTTTAAAGAGATTGCTTATTTTATGGTATGAACGTTTGTCATTGGAAACAAAATTATGCTTAATTTATGTTATTGCATTAAAAAAACTGTCACTTTTCCGATCACTTCTGTGCAGGAAAGAAGCATCCTGAAGGATTCTGTCATTTACTAAAAGTAGAGAGGATTTTTTTCTCATTTATTGCATACACTAAAAAAATAAAATTTCCTTTCAAAACTTGGCAAAAGGATTATTACATTAAAAATTAGTTTTGAGGGGACAGTTGTCCTTTAAACCCTTAAGGACCAAACTTCTGGAATAAAAGGGAATCATGACATGTCACACATGTCATGTGTCCTTAAAGGGAAACTCCAGTGCCAGGAAAACGATCTGTTTTCCTGGCACTGGAGGGTCCCTCTCCCTCCCACCCCGCAATCCCCGGTTACTGAAGGGGTGAAAACCCCTTCAGTCACTTACCTGAGGCAGCGGCGATGTCCCTCATCGCTGTCTCCTCCTCCGCGACGCTCCTCCTGTCCATTGCGTCGGCCAGTGGGCCAGACTGATCCCGCCCACCGGCCGAGGAGACCTAATGAGCATGCGCGCCAATGCCGCGCATGCGCATTACGTCTCCCCATAGGAAAGCATTGAAAAATAATTTCAATGCTTTCCTATGGGGTTTTGAGCGACGCTGGAGGTCCTCACACAGCGTGAGGATGTCCAGCGACGCTCTAGCACAGGTTTCCTGTGCTATGGACCAGTGAAAAACTGCAATAATTACACTTGCAGGGTTAAGAGTAGTGGGAGTTGGAACCCAGACCACTCCAATGAGCAGAAGTGGTCTGGGTGCCTGGAGTGTCCCTTTAAGGGGTTATGATAAAGCATACTCTGTGTATTGAAGTGTGCTTTGTACTAGAGCAGGTACACATCATTCTTATGGTCCTGTGAATATTGTTTGTGGTCTTTTTTTTTTTTATGAATATCCGTTCTGTGAATCGTCACTTAAATAATACACCCACTTTATTAATATGAAGAATATTCTCTAAAGTTTTATATGATAATGTGGCAAACCTAGCCACTTCTGAACTATATTCATTACAGGTTGTCCGTAGGCTGACTGCATAATGTGTACCGTTAAATGTATATGTGTTGTATTATGGCCGTTCGCATGCTGGCAGCCGTACGCTGCCAGCATACAAAGCATTAGTACGACGAAACACGGCTATCCTGGCCGTTCGCCGTACGAATGCGGGCTCCCCAGGTCGACCACACATTCACAGGTCGTGTGGCACCAATTAACCGATTGCAACATTGTTGCAATCGGTAATTAAGGGCTCTCCTAGGTGGCTGTCGTTCGGCTACCGACCATGCGGCGGTCGGCCATCTTGGATCCTTTGTCTCTGCAGCGGTGTTCGGTCGTCGAGAGCCTGGAACTGAAAACGGCTACTCAATGATCCGAACACCGCTGGACTTCCAGAGCGTTCGGGAGTGCCGCGTTCGGTACATTATGTTCCCCATACTTATTCGGTACTTTTAAACTAACTTCAATGTTTAAATGTATCCTGTGCGGCGTTCGGTTAATTCAGCTGGGATCAGAGCGGTATTCTCACGAAGTATGCGCTTCGACCCCAGCTACCTACCGAACGTTCGGTTATTCCAAAGTACCGAATATTGTGTGAAATATGTATTTTAAAGTAAATTGTCAGTTTTGCTGCACGAGGGGATAATCCACTTAATCGTCCATTTTAGTGGGAGTATCCTTCTCGTGCAGCAATACCTGCTGGGAAAGTCACATTGCATGATGGGAGAAATCCCCTGGATTTACTGTATGGAAACCCCTTGCATGGGGAACTGTATAAATATGCCAGCTGTGAATAAAGCCAGTTAGTTGACTCCCAAACTGTGTTTCGTCCGGTTATTGGGAGGATTGGGGATATTGCCGTGCTTTCTACTCCGACTGTGGATTTCCTGAAGATACCAACGGATATCGTGTACTATTATACAGCATTCCGTTACAATTGGTGGCAAGCGACGGGATCCGAACCTTACAGCCGAAAAGCAGCGTTCGTGTAAACTGGAACTACCGAACAAGGAAAGCAAGGGCAATTCGTATGGAGATTGATTATACCATACTGAAACGACAGACTTTAAAAGAGCTACTGGAAGCCAGGGGTAAGATAGCCAGCAACAAATCTAAAGCTGTGCTGATCGCTGAACTGATGGAGGGAGACAGAGCCCGCAGCGCTACACCTCCACCAGCCATGGAAGAGACCCCATACCAGAAAGAGCTACGAACCAGGTTGGCGTTTCTGCCGCAACCAGTACCTTTGGAAATATTGACCGTGCTGGTATCAGATGTACATGATTATGTGATGGCGACCCGCACCCCAGAGACACCGCCTAGGGCAGAGTCTGTTACTGCCTCCACCTACGGACAGGTAAAGCCCAAAGTCCCACATCACGCATTTAAAGCGTTTTGTGAAGAAAAGGACGAAATCGATGGGTATTTACAGGATTTTGAGCGGCTGTGCGATTTGCACGATTTGGAACCCGCAGTATGGGTGCCGCTGCTGGCAGGCAAATTATCGGGTAGGGCAGCTGAAGCCTACCGTGCTGTGCCTCGAGAGGACAGCAAAGATTACCCTAAAGTAAAGAGGGCGATCTTGGAGAGGTATGCTATTACCCCAGAGGCGTACCGGCGCAAGTTCAGGGGCTTGCGCAAACCTGAGAAAGATTCTCACGCAGAGTGGGCGCACAAGCTGGATCAAGCATCACTAGGCTGGATACAGGCCAGCAACGCTACTAATATGGAGGAGTTGCGACAGTTAATGCTGCTGGAACAGTTCTTTAATGGTTTGTCCCCAGAGGCACAAGAATGGGTGAGAGACCGTAAACCACTCACCCTACCCGAAGCCGCTAGATTGGCGGATCAGCATTTTGATGCCAGGAGGCATCACGGACCCCAGAATAAGACTCTCCCTCGGATTACCGGGCCACCCAATACTTTTACTCCTACCGGCCCCACCGTACCCCTGCACAGGCCAGCACTGAATACTCCACCACCCCCCTCCCGATACAACGGCCGGGCTAACATTCAGTGTCACACCTGCAAGCAGTGGGGACACATTTCTCGGGAGTGCACCCAAAACCGGAGCCGACAAGTATGGAATCAGGTGCGACAAAATTTAGCATCAAGGGCTGCTGCGCACCACTACCAGGTAGCACCCGCCACCCAGGAATTGCTGAGCGCTCAAATCGAGGAGCCTCTAGGGGTGCTCCACGAAGTAATGTCGGTCCGAGCCACCGACAACCGGCAACATCACCGACAGCTAGTAACCCTGGAGGGGAAGGAGGTACAAGGGCTCCGGGATTCGGGGTTGCACCACATTTGGTACCAGGCGCAACCCACACTGGCAGCTCAGTGGCAGTACGGGTGGCCGGGGGAGCAGTATACCGGCTACCCACCGCCAAGGTACATTTGGATTGGGGTGTGGGAGAGGGCACTGTGGAAGTGGGGCTTATGCAGAATTTACCTGCAGATGTTGTGCTGGGGAATGACTTGGGCCAGATGACTTCCGCTTTTATTCCCCAGGCTCCATACCAAGAGGCCCACCCCGTAACCACCCGGCAGCAGGCTCGCACCACGGCTACACCGATACACTCTGAGGCTCAGGTAAGAGACCATGACCCCCAACCGACCCCCATGTCCTGGGTACCCCGACTACCTTTGCGACCGAAGTCCAGACAGACCCCACCCTCCAAATATATAGGGACCGGGCACAAGCGGACCAAGCAGGGCTAGAGGGGGAGCGGTACACGTGGGAAAAATAGTTATTATACCGGGTCACGGCTAAGGATGTGGGGGGATCTGTCACCCTGACTAACAAACAGCTAGTGGTACCGCAGAAGTATAGGCAGGAGCTGCTTAGAATCGCTCATGATATCCCCTTGTCAGGACACCTAGGGATGACCCGTACCCGATACCGATTAACGCATGCCTTTTTCTGGCCCGGGATCTCTCAGGATGTGCGCCAGTATTGCACCTCCTGCGACGTCTGCCAGCGAGTAGGTAAACGAGGGGATCGCCACAAGGCCAAGCTATGTCCCCTACCCATTATCGCAGAACCCTTCAGCAGGGTAGCGGTGGATATCGTAGGGCCCCTGCCAAAACCCAGTCCCTCTGGCAAAAGGTACATTTTAACTGTAGTGGACTACGCCACCAGGTACCCCGAAGCTGTGGCCCTCACTAATATCCATGCGGAGACCGTAGCTGAAGCTTTAATGAAAGTGTTTTCCCGGGTAGGGTTCCCCCAAGAGATAATATCGGACCGAGGCACCCAATTTACGGCCGAAGTTACCCAACATATGTGGAAGGTATGTGGCATTAAGCCAATAGTTAATTCCGCCTACCACCCCCAGTCCAATGGACTATGTGAGAGGTTCAACGGGACGCTGAAGCAGATGCTTCGGACGTTCGGGGAGACCCACAAAGACTGGGAGAGGTTCCTACCTCACCTACTCTTTGCGTATAGGGAAGTTCCCCAGGAGTCGACAGGATTCTCACCGTTTGAGTTACTATTTGGGAGGAGGGTGCGGGGACCCTTAAACTTGATTAGGGAACACTGGGAGGGAGAGAGTACTACTAACGAAACCCCTATCGTATCATACGTACTGGAGTTCAGGGACCGTCTGGAGGCGCTAACTCAGGCTGTGCACACCAACCTCCAGGCGGCCCAGAAACGCCAGCGACGCTGGTACGATAGGGGAGCCCGAGACCGTAGCTTTCAGGTGGGACAGAAGGTTTTCATTTTAAAACCCGTCCGCACAGATAAGCTGCAGGCCGTCTGGCAAGGCCCATACCAGGTAGTGGAGCAGCGATGCGACACTACCTATGTGATTGGCCCCTGCTCAGGGGTAGGGAAGAGACGCATGCTCCACGTGAACATGCTCCACGTGAACATGCTCAAACCCTACCATGAGAGGATCGAGGATGTGACGGCAATCTGTGCCTCCTCCTTAGAGGATCAGGAGAACCTACCCTTACCTGACCTACTAGAACCAGAAGAACCAATAGAGCCCTCCCGGGGAGTTCAGCTGGGGGAGCGGCTAAGCCCCCAGGAGCGTGCCCAAGTACAAGCGCTGATTGTAGCCAAAGGGGCTACCTTCTCCAATTTACCTGGGTACACTCCGCTAGCCACCCACCGAGTGGAAACCCCGGGACAGCTACCTATGCGGCAGGCTCCATATAGGGTTCCGGAATCAGTCCGTACCCATATGAAAGGCTGCGCACAAATATAAAATCCAATGGATTTATAAAATTGGATTTTATATTTGTGCGCAGCCTTTTTTATTGTATTTATTTATCTTATTTCAAAGGGTTTGAGGGATTCCCTTTTTTTAAGGTTGCTGCCATAAGTTATCTAGCGCTGTCTTATTCTTTTTATTTATTATCGTACCCATATGAAAGCCGAACTAGATGAAATGTTACAGCTAGGGGTTATCGAACCCTCCGATAGCCCCTGGGCATCGCCGGTAGTCCTGGTACCTAAAAAGGATGGCACCACCCGATTCTGTGTCGACTACCGGAGGCTAAATGACAAAACGGTGTCTGATGCCTACCCGATGCCCCGGATAGACGAGCTGTTAGATAAGATGGCACGGGGCCAGTATCTCACTACCATTGACTTGTGTAAGGGATACTGGCAAATTCCTCTAGCCGATGACGCCATCCCCAAGTCGGCGTTTGTCACTCCGTTTGGCCTGTACCAGTTCA